>NC_091127.1:124288333-124608767 GCF_040183065.1 Periplaneta americana
AGAAGTATATTTTCTTTAATTGGCTAGTATTCTGAACTTAAAAATGTGTTAATTCCATAGTTGCTTCGTACAGAATTTTTTTTTCTTTCAATTTTTAACTAAAAATTACATGCAAATCAAGCTTTCAGGTACCTATAACTCCCTGTAAAGTTAATTTGAATAATTTCGAGGAAAAAATTGTTCCGGGGCCGGGTATCGAACCCGGGACCTTTGGTTAAACGTACCAACGCTCTCCCAATTGAGCTACCCGGGAACTCTACCCGACGCCGATCCAATTTTTCCCTCTATATCACAATTTTTCCCTCGAAATTATTCAAATTAACTTTACAGGGAGTTATACCTGAAAGCTTGATTTGCATAATACACGTCACTGTACGTAACAGAAAACCACAATTTAAGTCACACGGAGTTAGTGTGCTCTCAATGTTGGTTGCTTGACGGTTGTCAGCCCACTTTGAGGTCTGTGGATATAGAGGGAAAAATTGGATCGGTGTCGGGTAGAGTTCCCGGGTAGCTCAGTTGGGAGAGCGTTGGTACGTTTAACCAAAGGTCCCGGGTTCGATACCCGGCCCCGGAACAATTTTTCCCTCGAAATTATAAAAATTACATTATTCTTACACGACTTCTAGCAACTTGATTCCTTACAGTTCAATTTTGCATCCTAATGTACAGTCTTAAAGAGTGTATAAGAATTATAATGATTGTTGTGATAAATGCGTAAGAAAAATGTAATTTTGTAGTTAAAACTTGCAAAACATTTCTGTACGAAGCAACTATGGAATTAACAACACACTTTTAGCTTCAGAACACTAGCCAATTAAAGAAACTATACTTCTGAATAGTTCATTCTCTAATTCTAATATTCTTTTATCCTTAAAAGTAAAGAAAGAAAAAGTATTTTTAACAACTTCAAATTAGTGTAACTCAGAAAATAATGAGACGTTTATGTTTATGTGTCAGTTTTTGCTAGATACTAGTCAAACATAAAAAGGTTTTATGATAAACGGAAAATTAGGGATAATAGTAATGAAAGATGGCAATGATAGTAGAGATGGTTGACTAGATTATAGCCGAGAGTGTATGTAAAGAATCGAGTAAGGTGGACAGTATTGCATAGTATTCGGGAATGTCCGTGATATGCATCTGTGGACAGTTATGTTTTGTACAGGGACATCATTTTATTTTTACTAACATTTTTAATATTAACCTGGCTATACCTTTGGATCAACGCCGTTTGCTATCCCCTTACACGACTGGAGTTCGATGATACTGGCGTAATATACAAACAAATCACTTTGCTAGGTATAGAAGGGAAGAAACGTATTTCATACATTTACGTAAACTAGGAAATATCGCGATTTTGAGTTTGATAATTTTCATTAGATTTTTGTTTAATTCAAAATACAGTACAGTATTAACAATGAGTGTTTTTATTCACGAACTGAGCTGTCCATGTGGACGTATTCATTATGCAGTGTATATTATACTGTCTACAGACATTAGCGTACAATATAGAGAATTAAGTTAAATTTAAAAATAATCATAATATGGATATTTAAACACATTTTTGAAAATGGTGGCCATTCATTTCGATACAGGCTTCAGTTCTAATGTGCATATTATCGCACTATACACTATTGTACCTAACCCAATTACCAGTTTCTTCCTTCGCACTAGTAACTCGTGTTGAAATATTTCTGTATCTACTCTATAAAAGAGTACCTTACGTACTGCAAATTCAATCTTCACTTCTGCCCTATCCGAAAAGATAAAATTACTCGACATACTATCCAACTGGTTATGTCATAGGGTCGTAGAAAGGGAGGAAATCACGCGACAGTTAATTACTTAATGAGGCCCTTTTATTTAAGTTCTTTTAAACAGTTCTATAATATTACGTAGACGTCCAATTTCTAATAGAAACTAATGTTCTCAGAAAAGAGCTAAGACAGCTCAGCCACTAGCTGGCGAATAAAAGCTGATGGGGGAAACCGGGATACGACGTAGGCAAATGGACGACAGTACCTGTGCGAAAATGATTCAATATTGAAAGCTCTTTCGTCACTGGAAAACGCGAACATATTTTTGGGACGTACTGTGTACTATGACTTTATATGTGGTCTTGGATCTGTGTGGAGGAAGGTTGAACTTCATTAGTAGAAGGGATGGGAGTGAAGTACATTCAAAAACTGAGATACAATAAAAATTGAAGTAAAAGTAAAATGATGTCCCTGTACTAGAGTGAGTGTATGTCTAAGTGTTCATGTAAGTGTAATGTGTGTAATAGGTGAGGATGATGATGAAAATGAGGAAGGGAGAAGGGTAAACCCGGTGTCGGCATGTAGCATATTCCTGTCAGATAGCACCAAAGGGCTTAACGCCAAAGTCCGACGGACGAATCATTATCAACAGTGACATTTGAGCACTCAGAAGAAAAATGATACAAGTGGCGTTTAGTAAGTTTTGAGATAAATGACTTCCAAGTTGAAAACGAAATTATAAAAATCTGTTATAGGACTATTTTTGCTGTAAATTTACACCTGTATATGTTGGTGCCTATATTTTTAACATCGACATAGAAATTATCTATTCTAAATCAGTTTAGGTGAAATATGGTCCTAAAGTCAGTTGTATTATTTTGTTACGGAAATATTTTTGTGGAGAAGTAATACAGGGACATCATTTTATTTTTACTTCAATTTTTATTGTACCTGAGTTTTTGAATGTACTTCACTCCCACCCCTTCTACTAAGGAAGTTCCAACTCCACACAGAACCAAGACCGCAGATAGTAAGCAGTACTGAGTTACGTTCCAGAAATATGTTCGCGTTTTCCAGTGACGAAAGAGCTTTCAATATTGAATCATATTTTCGCACAGGTACTGTCCGTTTGCCTACGTCGCATCCCGATTTCCCCCACCTGCTTCTACTCGCCCCTCTGTAATAGCTGGGCTGTCTTAGATCTTTTCTGAAAACATTAATTTCTGTTAGGAATTGGACGTTTACGTTTAACTTAAATAAAAGGGCCTCGTTAAGTAATTAACTGTCACGTGATTTCCTCCCTTTCTACAATCCTGCGGCATAACCACTTGGACGGACAGTAGATAGCATGTCTGAGTAATTTTATATTTTCGGGTCGGGCAGAAGTGAAGATTGAATTCACAGTACGTAGAGTAGGTACAGAATTATTTCAACATGAGTTACTAGTACGAAGGACGAAACTGGCAATTGGAATTATATGCAATAGTCTATAGTGCGATAATATGCACAAAAGAACTGAAGCCTGTATCGAAATGAACGGCCACCATTTTTAAAATTGTGTTTAAATATTCATATTATGATTATTTTTCAATTTAACTTCTTTCTCTATATTGTACGTTAATGTGCTGTAGACAGTATAATATACACTGCATAATGAATACGTTCGCATGGATAACTCACTTCGTGAGTAAAAACACTTATTCTTAATACAGTACTGTACTTTGATTAAAGAAAAACCCAATGAAAATTATCAAACTCAAAATCGCGATATTTCCTAGTTTACGTAAATGGATGAACTACTTTTCTTCCTTCCTATACCTAGTAGAGTGATTTGCGTTTTACGCCAGTATCATCGAACTCCAGTCTTGGAGGGGGGAGCAAGCGGTGTTTCCGGTTCTCTAAAGGTATAGACAGGTTAATATTAAAAATGTTAGTAAAAATAAAATGATGTCCCTGTATAAGTGCAACGATTTTCAGTATTTCTATATTATTTAGAACAAAGCATTGCTTACAACATTGAAACATTTCTGTTTTAACAGCATTTGAGCTTTCTTATTATATTATGACACAAAATGTGTCTGTATAGCTGAAATAAGTGGGTTAAGGATATTTTTAATGTTCAGTGAAATTCAGCCTTAGTCGCTATCCATCTTTTTTTTCAGATGTCCGCAGAAAATGATCCTTTTTCTATTAAAAGGTTTCTTTGCCATTGTTCCTTCCTGACAGCAGTTCATGCTGTTGCTTATAGTACATCCTAAGTATTTGAAGCTATCCACTTGTACTGCCTCATTTAGTATTCGCAAATTTACCTTCTTTATTTTTCTTCCGACAACCATGGTCTTCGTCTTGTTTGCACTAAATCTTCATCCCATACTGCTCACAGCTGTCATTTAGCTCCACTAGCAAATCCCTTACGTAGTATCGTCTCTTCTTTTACTAACAAAGCCACATCATCAGCAAACCATACGAACTTTATTCTTCTTCCTCCTCCTACTATCACTTTTCCCATGTTCTGAAAAACAGTTCTTCACTAAATCCTCCAAGTATATGTTGAACAGGGCAGGTGATAAAGGGAATTCTTGCCGTACTCCTCTCCCTATTTCACTTCCTTCAGACATTTCTTCTCTTATCCTGACTTCGACTCGTTGTTTCATACGCATAAAGATTACTGAACGTTAATATCTTAATGGATTCAATTGTTTTCGTTTACTTAGACACATTGTTGCAGACACTGCATTTTAAAGTTCAGTGTTTTATGCCTGTTAAATTATACAGGGACATCATTTTATTTTACTTCAATTTTTATTGTACCTGAATTTTTTAATGTACTTCACTCCCACCCCTTCTACTAAGGAAGTTCCAACTCCACACAGAACCAAGACCGCAGATAGTAAGCAGTACTGAGTTACTGAGTATAGTACGTTCCAGAAATATGTTCGCGTTTTCCAGTGACGAAAGAACTTTCAATATTGAATCATATTTTCGCACAGGTACTGTCCATTTGCCTACGTCGCATCCCGATTTCCCCCACCTGCTTCTGCTCGCCCCTCTGTAATAGCTGGGCTGTCTTAGATCTTTTCTGAAAACATTAATTTGTCTTAGGAATTGGAAGTTTACGTAATATTATACAGCTGTTTAATTTAACTTAAATAAAAGGGCCTCGTTAAGTAATTAACTGTCACGTGATTTCCTCCCTTTCTACAATCCTGCGGCATAACCACTTGGACGGACAGTAGATAGCATGTCAGAGTAATTTTATATTTTCGGGTCGGGCAGAAGTGAAGATTGAATTTACAGTACGTAGAGTAGGTACAGAATTATTTCAACATGAGTTACTAGTACGAAGGACGAAACTGGCAATTGGAATTAGATGCAATAGTCTATAGTGCGATAATATGCACAAAAGAACTGAAGCCTGTATCGAAATGAACGGCCACCATTTTCAAAATTGTGTTTAAATATCCATATTATGATTATTTTTCAATTTAACTTCTTTCTCTATATTGTATGCTAATGTGCTGTAGACAGTATAATATACACTGCATAATGAATACGTTCGCATGGATAACTCACTTCGTGAGTAAAAACACTTATTCTTAATACAGTACTGTACTTTGATTAAAGAAAAACCCAATGAAAATTATCAAACTCAAAATCGCGATATTTCCTAGTTTACGTAAATGGATGAACTACTTTTCTTCCTTCCTATACCTAGTAGAGTGATTTGCGTTTTACGCCAGTATCATCGAACTCCAGTCTTGGAGGGGGGAGCAAGCGGTGTTTCCGGTTCTCTAAAGGTATAGACAGGTTAATATTAAAAATGTTAGTAAAAATAAAATGATGTCCCTGTAGGTGAACTGCTGAAAGAAATTCCAAGCGGATTAGCATTCACAGACTGCATCACACATAAAAAATACATCTAAAAACAGTATTCAGCCTTTGCTAGATATGAAACCAAAAGAAAATGACCTAATTTCAACTTTACTATGTGCCATATTTTTTATTTAACGTTTTGAGCAAATTTGTATGCAAATTTTTACGATTTTACTTCATATGAATCCCCAGCTTATTATTATTATTATTATTATTATTATTATTATTATTATTATTATTATTATTATTATTATTATGAGGCTTCGTATTCCAGCTACTCAAAGACTGAAGTTAGACACATTGGGTATATAGTACGCCGAACACAGGTAATGCAACGGATAAGGATATAAACAAACAGGTCGTCGCTGCAAGTTCGTGGAGTACAGTCAACTCCCGACATTCTGAAGCTATGCTAATAAACACAAGCTTGAACCGTGATGTTCATTTTCGTCGTGGTATTTGCATTGAATAATATCGTACATTCGTAAGTTACGGAACTTGAACATATGCGTATATCACTTGACATGATTTTATATTGCAAGAAATTCTTTCAATAGCACATGACGTTATTGGTGCATGATGTAGCACAAGATATTCCTATTGGCTGATATTTTTTTCGTGTTTAATTAGGATGTTGTGTAGACTATATGTCGCTTATTACTGGAAACGCAGTAATTTTCTATGTACCACTCTAGAGAATCCATAAAATGTAGATTATTTAATTTATTAATTGGGATGTTGGCACTGAACATCACGGTAAGCTACACAAATCCATGCTAAACGTCGAGTTAATATATTCATAACTTTCAGATTGTGATGATACTGGTTTTTTGGATGGCGTTCATCACATTTTCTGTGCCCTTGGGTATTGCATCGTCTTTCAGTGCACTGTTTTTGTCACTTTTACCTTTATTTTATACAATTTGTATGTAAAGCCTATATTGATAATGACAATATATATTTTTTTTCGTTGGTAACTCTATAGCATCTATTAGATGCTTTATGGTTGTGCTAACAGATGGAGTTACTTGTCAACAATGTGACGTTGAAACGTGTGTTCAGGTTACTGCCCAGCGACAGTCCTGATGTATTTTTTATATTTGTGATAATTGGTTAATTAATATTAACCCGGCACACTTACAATCACACTCACATTTGTACAAAAATGACAATATTAAAATTCAAATATCCTCAACTATGCCCTGCAATATTACACGCTTGAGCGTCTTACCTAAGGCATTTTACCTCTGCACTGAACCTTCAATCAGCCACAAAGATGTAGTTATTTAAATAATACTACTAGTAAGAGCAGTGATCGATAACACTACTCACTATGACTGCGTGTCGATTTTGACTTTCTAGACTTCTAGGGGAAGGGAGCAGGGGATGCGTAACTATTTTGTACACGAACATATTTGTATCAGCATTGTGACGTTACATATACTTCGAAACAGGCAACTTCATTCCAGTTTATAGGTAGCTGGAATACGGATTTTTTATATGCCGTCCCTTTACCGTCGTGATTTTGTTTTCCTCTGCAGATATGTTACAATCTAGTATAAGACATATAGGAGCGAGGAAAAAGTTGTCATTACTGTATAGCAGTTGCGAATCGGTCTGTTTGGTATCGTGAATGGAATGGTGAGGGTGATAGGTGGACGGTATGGCACATTGGTCAACCCTCGTGCGCGGTAGATCTCCCTTTCTCTCTTCCTGGCGTGCGTTATGGATGCCCCTTTCAACCGTCACTGAACGCACTCTCGCGGAACGGGCAACCGACAGAGATGTCATGCCATGGATTCGGAACCGTGAGGACCGTGGTGGTATTGTTATATAGGCCTGAAATGTTTAAAGAACGGTTTTCTGTTAACAGCATGTTCGCGCATTATCAATACTGAACACGTAAGCGCATTTTTTTTTCCCGTTCCTTCCCTTTCCAATTTCTGGTTTTCTTACTCTCAATGTTCTTTCTTGTGTAGTCAACCTAAATCGTTGGTCCCGAACCGCATACATTAAAAAGTACATTAATATTTCCGTTTATAATGAACTCTCGCTTCGGTTATAGTAAGCCTTAAAAATTGAAGTTACAAGAGTTGTATCCTGACAAATTCTTATTTGAAGTCAGACCTTGTATAAAATTGAAAGAATGTGCTGACAACATTATAAAATTCTTACTCCTTTAGTCAAAGGACAAAGCTAGGATTAGTGATTCCTAGACAATGAGCTGTACTGTAAATCCAGGCAACGCTAGACGACCTTGCCTCACTCCACCGACGAAGGGTTGTCATATTCTCAGGCACACTACTCTACTGTTATTTTTAATCCTCCACCACCAAAGGATTGCCTCTTGTTCTCAGAAACATTTCCATTATGACAGATAGGAACGAAACAGCGGAAAATGAAATTGCCTTCCTTTATTAAAAGGGGACGGACATTATGGCCAGAGCACAATTAATGGAGGCAAGATTCCGATGGCTTTCAAAATCCATTAACCCCCTCCCAGTTTCCAATAAGTGACCCGGGAAATTCCAAGGCTGAGTACGCAGTAACACAATAATAGCGTTTGTTATTTCTACCTGATCAGTCTGTTTCTAGTGTTCGAACAGTGAATTTACTGTATAAAAACGTCTAAGCGTCTTCTTTGGAAGATAGGCGAATATTATAAGTAACATTGAATGTGGCCTTTCACAAGCGACGTGGGTCGACAGCATAGTTTAAGTAAATCAACTGTTAGTAACAGTATACAGTGTAATTCATTCCACAAAAATGAAATATTTTAATTACTGTATAGTATTTTATTTTCTTGATCGCAATTTCATTCATTCTTATCACTAGACTTCGTTGAATTGCCACACGCAGCATGCAATCAGGTTGCCGATGTACGGTAATATAGAAGAGGTGAGCGACCTCCCGGTCTCGTAGTATAAGCAGTTCATGTTAAGAGTTGTGACCGGTCCAAATAGAGCAGCTACAGCTAATGTATACCTATGTAAGCACTTGTTTTTGCATTACTGTAGTTGTAATAGTCAAAGCTTAACATTTGTTCAGTGCCGACAAGAATTCAATCAAACAGAGTGTTGCTGTTCTAAACAATTGCCTCCGCAGCCAGTCTTGACCCTTTGGAAAACGTGATTGGATGCTGTTAATTATTATGCAGAATATTACGGCAAAATAATGGAGGTAATTGATGCACTGGATAGCACAGACAGTTCCGCTGTTGCAGCTGTAAAATCAATGCCTTCTGAACAGCTACTGGAAAATATTCTGTTCATTGATTCTAATTTTAAAATCGTGTCCAAAAGCATGACCTTGTTAGAATCGTCATAAACTACAACTCTCAGAAGCCCTTAATATAGTGTATAACGTATCACAAACCGTTATCGAAAATAACAATTCACTGATTTCAGAAAAAGTGAAATGTAAGTTGGGAAACATTATCGCTAAAAATTCTCCTCTTCACAACTTCGTATTATAAATGATGTGCTATCAGGTCACGACAAGACGTCCGAAGTTGGTGTACTAAAAAGTAGTGACTTTCCGTTCTTAAAATATGCACCTACTACATCGTGTGATGTTGAACGTACATTTTTCCAATATAAAAATTGTTTAAGTGACCATCGGAGGAGGTTCACTTTGCAGTCGCTCAAAATGTACGTAACTCTTCACTGCAATGTACATATTCAAGAATGTGCAATATTAAGAGTTAATATATATCACTATAAAATAATTGTGTACTTACATGTTTAGACATTTCCTACTTCAATGATCATTCATTATATTTCTTGAATGCAGGATACAGGTTTTATTGTAACCGCAGTATACTGCTCAGTGTTTACATCAGAGGCATACTCCAGCGGTTGCACGTCCCCTTCTCATACAGTCTATACCGCGTGCATAGTAAACCTTACGATTCTCGTGGCAATTCCACGAAGTCTACTTATCACATAAGGTTAGGAGGGAGACACTTCGAATTTAGTGAACCTCGGATATAGTGAACGAAATATGCAGGTCCGCAGTGGTTCACTATATATGGAGTTGACTGTTTATCTTTCTGTCTAGGGATGGAAGTTCAGATACCGAACCTATGAAGTTAAATACTGTACGTCGTGTATTGTACAGAGACATCATTTTATTTTTACTAACATTTTTAATATTAACCTAGCTGTATCTTTGGATTAAAGGTCTAGAACCGGAAACACCGCTTGCTCCCCCTTCCAAGACTGGAGTTCGATGATACTGGTATAAAATACAAATCACTTTACTAGGTATAGGAGGGAAGAAAAGTAGTTCATCCATTTATGTAAACTAGGAAATATGGCAATTTTGAGTTTGATAATTTTCATTAGGTTTTTGTTTAATCAAAATACAGTACTGTATTAACAATAAGTGTTTTTACTCATGAATTGAGCTATACATTCGGACGTATTAATTATGCAGTGTATATTGTACTGTTACAGCAATTAGCGTACAATATAGAGAATGAAGTTAAATTGAAAAATAATCATAATATGGATATTTAAACACATTTTTTAAAATGGTGGCCGTTCATTTCAGTACAGGCTTCAGTTATTTTGTGCATATTATCGCACTATAGACTATTGTACCTAATTGCAATTACCAGTTTCGTCCTTCGTACAAGTAACTCATGTTGAAATAATTCTACTCTATAAAAGAGTACCTTACGTACTGTAAATTTAATCTTCACTTCTGCCCGATCCGAAAAGATAAAATTACTCAGAAATGCTATCTACTGTCCAAGTGGTTTTGTCGCAGGATCGTAGAAAGGGGAGGTAAATCACGTGACAGTTAATTACTTAACGAGGCCCTTTTATTTAAGTTATTTTAAACAGTTGTATAATATTACGTAGACGTCCAATTCCTAACAGAAATTAATGTTTTCAGAAAAGAGCTAAGACAGCCCAGCTACTAGACTTTACAGAGGGGCGAACAGAAGCAGGTGGGGGAAACCGGGATGCGACGTAGGCAAACGGACGACAGTATCTGTGCGAAAATATGATTCAACATTGAAAGCTCTTTTAACACTGGAAAACGCGAACATATTTCTGGAACGTACTATACTCACTAACTCAGTACTGCATACGCGGCCTTGGTTCTGTGCGGAGGACGGTTGGAAGTTTACTAGTAAAGGGGGTGGAGTGAAGTACATTAAAAAACTCAGGTACAATAAAAATTGAAGTAAAAATAAAATGATGTCCCTGTACAAGTCGTGTTGTTTTTATTAACTCAGGGTAGTATAGGGACTTGCACAGAGCATTGCTGTGCTTGAATCAAAACATTGCTCGGTATAAAAAAGTAACTAAAACTAATAAATTATCACACACATTTAGGAAAGCGACTTATCTCATTCTCTTCTTTGTAGGAAATGGTGAATTTTAAATAAAAATGAATTGTGTACTTTGTCACAAATTTTATTGCAATGTACAACTGTGTACGGTCTTAGAAAAAAGTTTTGTCGCACAGATTCTTTACAAGTCCCGGAAAGAATGATCAGAGGACGAGCGACCTGATTCATAAAAGAACGACTAGTTGAGTTAATAAAATTAGTTTTGTTTCGTTGTATGTCTGATCATGCACACTGCCTCCTTTCTGGGACTTGTTGTGTATTATCTTTTGTGCTCGACCATGCCGAAATGTAGTAATTATACACCTGGTAGCAGACCTTTAATGCATGTCATTAAAGTACACCTACTCATTAAAGGTCAGGTCTTTGAGCTAATAACGACTCAGGTTACAACTGTTCAGCCAATGACAGGTCAGCTTTCTACCGTTATAAAACCGCAAGTATCGATTATTCTCGGATATGCAATCGAAAGACAATTAGCAAAAAGTCACGGAGGCTGGAAATCTAATACTGTCGCAGAAGGTTATGTTCTGTTACTATAATAATTAGCGTTAATTGTAAATAGTATTCAAATAAATTCAATTTGTCATCTCGTTTTTCAATGTCTAATTTAATTTCAATGTTATCTCTGTAGGTTCTTATGGCCTAGCAAGGTCAATGTGAACATCTGTTCCTCGGAAAAAATCAATACTTTCGCTTCTGCGCACATCTCACAACATACGGGACATTGGTCAAGGTCAGATACAAAGAAAATTAATAATATCAAGTTAGAAATATGGTCGAGCATAAAAAGTCGTATGAAACTCGCCTATAATGGTAATTAAGGAGCTCGTATGAAAATTATGAAACTCGCTTGCGCTCGTTTCATAAATATCCATACTCACTTCTTAATTACCTTCATTATAGGCTCGTTGCATAATGTACTATTACTTGTTCATTACTTAATTCATATTGCACTCACAGAGTTTCCAATATGCAGGATTTTTTTAGAACACTCTTCAGTTTCAGTTTAACACTTTTATTGTTATCAACGGCTAATCGTATAGAATTTAAACTTATCTTTTAAACGAGCGTAAGTATGCTGTTGTACGCATGGTTGTTGAAGTCGGCAATTTTTTAGACGTATACTTTTCAATGAAGTGTTTAAAATGTGGATTCTTAATTTTATGGAACAGAATATTCGCAAATATTACCATCAGATACAAGTCACCATAAAAGGTGAACTGATACGAAATCGAATTACTAAACAATTTTAGATGTCCGATTTGTCTTTTATAATCACTATGCTTTTCTAAATTACGACGCTTATTAACTTTCAAATATTACAACATAATACATTTTTCTCCTTGATTTAAAAATACTCATCTCCGAAGTATTTTACAAGCATAGGCAAAGCTGCAGGTTTTATAGACGTCATTTTAATACATCTTCACAGTACCTTCACTACTGTAGATCACAACTGAACTCCTTACGAAATGTTTACTTTTGAAACAAAAACAGGCATGCTATGTCGAAACAACCTATTACAATGCAGTAAAGAATACAAAATCCGCACCTATTTAATTGATTTAACGCGAAATGTTTCATTTTGCGTATGAACCTGAAGGTGCATCAGTAAAGTAAACAACTAACGTCATCCTATAGCCAGTGTTCGTTAAACCTATAGCCGACTCTAGGCAATGTTTTGGTGCCCAAACTTCGTTCCCTACTGATGTCTAATACAGACGTGAATATATATATATATATATATATATATATATATATATATATATATATATATATATTGAGATTGCAGATTTCTTTCCTTTCTATATCTCACTGTCTTTCTCCGTATTCTCTTCTCATTTCTCTACTCATCGTCTTTGCTACTCTTTTCTGTATTTCGCACATCTTCATTTTGGTTCTGTTTGTCGACTTGAAATTTCCAGTGTTATTGTACGCCCGGATCTGACGTCACGACTGACTGCGTGATATGTCACGCTGCGTGAAGAGCACCGTGCTCACATCCGGTGGAGGGTCTCATCCTGCCGTGCGTTATGGGGGATGGTCCAACAGCCACAGTCCGGAACGAGCAACGGACAAGATTCACGTTTTCAACGGCCTCTTCAGGCTGGCGTCATTATCTCATTTATTGTTACGTAACACCTTAACAAACATGCTTTTTCTGCCTATCTTCTACTTCTTCTGACCTTTCTCTACCTCCCGCCAGTTCTTACCTTCAATTTTGTCTTCTCTTGAAGTCCGTATTGTTTAATCTTCAATTCAGTTCAATTCAATTATTTATTAAGGCCATAGGACCACCTCTTACATTCCACAAGTTTACAAAATACACAAGCAGAGAAATTTAACAAAAAGTGAAACTAGCAAAATACTAGCATATTAGAAAATAACAACAAAATTGACATTATACTTACTTAGGCCTACTGGCTTTTAAGGAACCCGGAGGTTCATTGCCGCCTCACATAAGCCTGCTATTGGTCCCTATCCTGAGCAAGATTAATCCAGTCCCTACTATCATATCCCACCTCCCTCAAATCCATTTTAATATTATCTTCCCATCTACGTCTCGGCCTCCCCAAATGCCTTTTTCCCTCAGGCCTCCCAACTAACACTATATATGATTTCTGGATTCTCCTATACGTGCTACATGCCCTGCCCATCTCAAACGTCTGGATTTAATGTTCCTAATTATGTCAGGTGAAGAATACAATGCGTGCAGTTTTGCGTTGTGTAACTTTCTGCATTCTACTGTAACTTCATCCCTTTTAGCCCCAATATTTTCCTAAGCACCTTTTTCTCAAACACCCTTAACCTATGTTCCTCTCAAAGTCAGAGTCCAAGTTTCACAACCATACAAAACAACCGGCAATATAACTGTTTTATAAATTATAACTTTAAGATTTTTTGACAGCAGACTGGATGATGAAAGCTTCTCAAACAAATAATAACATATTTATTCTGTGTTGAATTTCCTCCCGAGTGTCATTTATATTTGTTACTGTTGCTTCCAGGTATTTGAAGTTTTCCACCTCTTCAAAGTATAAATTTCCAATTTTTATATTTCCATTTCGTACAATATTCTTGTTACGAGACATAATCATATACTTTGTCTTTTCGGGATTTACTTCCAAACTTATCTCTTTACTTGCTTCAAGTAAAATTCCCGTTTTTTCCCTAATCGTTCGTGGATTTTTTCATAACATATTCACGTCATGAATTGACATTATACAAAATTAAAATAATATCACAGTAGGAAAAAGTAAAATGTAGACGTAAGGATTGGAATATAACATACAGTAAGTAACTCAATACAGATAGTTGAGGGAAAACTTAAAGAAGAATACATCAAATGCAATTTAATAAAGAATAAAAAAACTAAGTTAAATAAAAGCCACAATATAAAAGTCTATGATAATTAATTTATCTGGTGATCAAGAGATCTCCTATCTTCCTTTGTCATTTCTTTTCTTCTACCTGTTTTATTTCTCCATTCCTTTTTCTTATCTCCATTTCCCTTCTTTATCATCCTTTCCGTGTTATGCTTCTTCTTCTTCTTCTTCTGCTTCACAGGGATTTAGGCTCTTGATCTTGTTCCGGTCTCAATTCCACTGCATTCTGAGGCGTTCCACCTCTCTTCTTCCTAATGTCTATTGTTTAAGTTTTTTTTTTTTTTGTATTCTTGTCCTGTCCAACTTCCCAGATGATCTTTTCAGTTCTGTCTGTATTGCAAGCTTTTATCATTGATTTTAAATGTGTTTAAATCACTCCTTACTCTATAATGTTGTTACGAATTCTATCTATCCTTGAGAAGTCTCTTTCAAATCGTAGAAATTTCATTTCTGGTGTTTCAATATATTTTAAATCTTTTAAATCTTATTCTTTTTTCCCCTTCACTTTTAATCTCCAATGCTGAAGTCATTCTTAAGTTGCATCGATGATTTCTATTTAAATAAATGTCAAAATGTTGAACTATAGTAGCTCTACTCTTAAGTTATTATCTAATGACTTCATTCAAATTTGTGTGAAACTTTATGATTGAAATTAATGTTACGTTATTTCAACTTCTTGTAAATTTAATAAACCTAACATATTATACTTACCGTTAGCACTCATTATAAGTGACTGCAATCCATGCTGTCATTGGAATTTAACCATTACATAATTTTCAGATCATAATTTAACCAATCCTGTATTCATAGGCTTAGTTTAAAACGCTCTTGAATAAAATGTATCATACATAACTTCTTTCCATTTGTGACTATGGTCGCACGTGCCTGATGTTTACTCGACCCGAAGTCAGACGAGGGAAGGGAGGGTGGTGAGTTTCTTGAAAGGGAAATATCTGTTTGTTAAGTGCACTTAACCCTGATGACTGATAAAAATGGAGGGTAAAGTTGCTCAGACAACCATTTTTCCCAAAGCCTTCGAAAGAACAGATTTTAGAGTGTAGCAAATTTCTCTTCTCTTCTCTTCTCTTCTCTTCTCTTCTCTTCTCTTCTCTTCTCTTCTCTTCTCTTCTCTTCTCTTCTCTTCTCTTCTCTTCTCTTCTCTTCTCTTCTCTTCTCTTCTCTTCTCTTCAACCCGTAGTAAGTGTGGGATGGATGTTGAATCATAGGCCTACCTCTTATTATGCTGGACTGTTCAGACTTAACCCGTATTAGGCGTCGATACCGCGGGAAATGTATTTTGTCTCCCACTGGAGTGTTTTCTAGTCTGTGGGGCTCAAAATGGACCATTCCTGCCCAAGTGCTTCAGTAGGTGTCTCCTCCCTTATTCAAAAAGAAGAAATAGAGGAAGAAGAAGAAGAAGAAGAAGAAGAAGAAGAAGAAGAAGGAGGAGGAGCGTTTAAAACCTTGTATCACTACTCGACCAAAATAATTATATTTATATGTTGTTTGTTGTTTAGTGAACTGTCCGAAGACAGGTCTGACCTCAAAAGTAATACCAAGAAGGCACTACATATGAGGCAACTAGGCCAGGAGATTATGAGGTAGAGTGGCCAGTTCCTTTCCTCCTCCATTACATACGTCGCCGACTAGCTACATATTACACTAGTCAGACTTCAGATGTATAGAAACAATTGAAGAGTCTACTGCAAGAATGATGGATGTCACTTCCTTGTCGAAAATGAACCAAGACTGTCAATGCAAAGCTTAAGACATATAGAATGTACATAGAGTGTTATATGGCATTAACACTGATAGTCATTGTCCAGTAATGATCGGAAAATCATAGTTAAGCTTTGAGCGCTAAGTATGTCAAACTTTCAATTGCTTCTCCTGCAAAATGTATTCCAAATGACATCCATCATTCTTGCAGTGGACTCTTCAATTGTTCTTCCTCTGACAGCGAATCCAAACTCTAAACGGGGGCGCTTAATATTCATTAGTTACGACATCAACGTTGCGCGGTGTTCGGCGGGAAAGAAAGGGGTTGAAGAGAAGTCATATGACTCCCCGTGAGAGAGTAGAATTTGCTGTTGGTGCCCAGCCCTGCTCTGACACATGGTCAAGTGAGATGTACTGCCTGATAATAGATGTACATATCAGCCAGAACGTTAATCAGAGGATATTTATCTATGAATCGTAAAAATTATAGTGTGATTGAATATCGTAGGAGCTACGACAAGATAATATTTAACGGTGCAGCAAATAGCGTCCTCGTCTACAGCTACTGATCGCCTTCCCCAGCTGCGGCTGCTTTCGCCTTCTCCCTTCTGCACCACGTGCATATCACAGTCTAGTACAGCGTTTCTCAAACTTTTTTGAAGCGAGGACCACTTTTTTAAGTCAGAACAGTTCCGCGGACCACCTTACTCTTGTTCCCTTCGAAAGCAAATTTATCATTTTTGTAGCAAAATTTAATACCAGTATACTTATATTTAAAAAAAAAAGAATTGATTAATTAAAATTAATTTCATTCAATTAGTACTCGCGTTAATGAGATGAATGGGCCTGCACAGTTGTTCTATACTTGGATGTATGCTGGTAAGTTTAAGTCGGAGATCATCACATACATCAAGTCGATTTCGGTACTTTGTTTTTATTAGAGTTAGTGATGAAAACCCTTTCTCACACAGATATGTAGAAGCAAACTGAATTACAATTTCTAAAGCACCATTATACAGTTCACTATACTCCCTTTTCACTTATAATGAGATCCAGAAATTAACCATACCCTCTGCTTCGAATTTCATTTTAAGACCGGTGTCATTCGAGAGTTCAATTAACTGTTCTCTTTCACTCAACGGAAGTTTGTTATTTTCAATATCGCAATGAAAGTGATCACGAACCCATGAAAATTCGCCATATTTACTTGGAAAATAAGTTTCAAATTGTGACCTCAGAGTTGTATTATTAGTGTACGACATACAGTACGTGACCATTTCAATGTGCAGACTGAGTGTCGGCAAAACTAGTAAGAAAGTCATAAATACATGAAAAGGTTCGGTACTTTGGTCCTCTGTTATTAATTCTGGTAGTCCCTGGCTGGGTTACAGGCGCCAGATGAGTTATAGTGTGATACGCAATTCGTTTGAATTTTATTTTTTCTTCTGTTTTTTTAAACGACCATAAGGGCAGACCTCGAGGACCACAGGTGGTCCGCCGATCATAGTATACAGAGTGTTTAAAAAATACGGGGCATAATTTCAGGTATGTATTTCCCACATGTAGACAATCAAAATAGTTCATTACAACATGTGTCCGGAAATGCTTCATTTCCGAGTTATGGCCTTCACAACATTGAAATTCACCGGAACGTTTTTCTTTCCGCAGGTCGTTGTCATTACAGAAGATGTTCAAAATGCCCACCTCCTGCTTGAATACAGACTTCACATCGATGTCTCATTGACCTGCGAACACGATCCCAAACTCCAGGACTATTGTGTATGTGCTCAGAACATGCCACAATTCGATTCCGAAGGGATTCCAAATCAGGCACCGGAGACGAATAAACCAATCGAGAGGGTTCAGATCAGGTGAGCGTGGAGGCCAAGCAATTGGGCCACCTCTACCTATCCATCGATCAGGAAACCTTCGATCCAAGTACCGGCGAGCCGTACGACTGAAGTGTGCAGGAGCGCCATCATGCAAGAAGTGAATGTGTTGACGATTGATCAGTGGAGTGTCTTTTAAAACATGAGGTATGGTTCCGGTGAATTTCAATGTTGTGAAGGCCATAACTCGGAAATAAAGCATTTCCTGACACATGTTGTAATGAACTATTTTGATTGCCTACATGTGGGAAATACATACCTGAAATTATGCCCCTATTTTTGAAAGACCCTGTATACAGTCACGAAGCTCAATACGTAGTAAATATGCATCCATAGATAGTTGCTAACCACTAGGATCGCTAATATCGCCTCATTACAGACAATGCGAAATAGTACCTGCACAGTCTATTGTTCCTACCACCCTCACAACTCAAGCTTCGTGACTGTATATACTAGACTGTGTGCATATTCCGGTACACTCCTTATTCGATACCCATTTCAGTGAGTGCTGACGACTATTGGTCTACGGCTTAGGGAGGGTCCGCACTGAAACAAAGTGAAGGAAAGGTGACCTCATCATCAAAAATATTGAGAAACACTGTTACAGAGAATACCTATCCCGAGAAACGGAAATATCAAGAGATGATCTGTAATAATCTACCTTAAAGAACTTCGATTTGTTACGATTTGTATGCCGGTTTCTTCATATGAAAAGCAGACACATTCGGTCATCATCGCATCATAGAGACATAAATTTCGTTTCTGACATTTCAAATTAATCATATCTTCCATCTCAAACAAATGCTCCCTCACCAACCACACCCCTGTATAACATTACATTATTGTTTTTTGTGATCCCCGGAAGAAGAGATGGATTTAAGCGATAGATGTCAGCAGCTGTTCCAAGTGACACTGCTGACCGGACACTCCCACAGTTTAATTCCTGTGGACATTACCAGACAGGGTGACACATTGCGTGCGGTTTGTGACGTTATCAGATCATTAACACAAGTTCAGCTGACATTCCAGAGACAATGTGATGCTTAACAGAGATCTCCGTCCATCCGGTTATCAGGACAGTTCCGTTTTAGGCTCTCAAAGACCGAGCTCATCTATAGCTGTTACCTGGCACTTTATCATTAAACAGAATGGGCTTCGATTCCAGACAGATATTGGAATTTCTAATAGGGAGGTGGCCAGAATATTCTACGAAACGGAAATATAAAAATTGGAGATTTATCTTTCGAAGAGGTGGAATAATTGAAATATCTTGGAGCAACAGTAACAAATATAAATTACACTCGGGAGGAAATTAAACGCAGAATAAATATGAGAAATGCGTGGTATTATTCAGTTGAGAAACTTTTGTCATCTAGTCTGTTGTCAAAAAATCTGAAAGTTAGAATTTATAAAACAGTTACATTACTGATTGTTCTGTATGGTTGTGAAACTTGGACTCTCACTTCGAGAGAGGAACAGAGATTAATGGTGTTTGAGAATAAGGTTCTTAGGAAAATATTTGGGGCTGAAAGGGATGAAGTTACAGGAGAATGGAGAAAGTTACACAACGCAGAATTGAATGTATTGTATTCTTCACCTGACATAATTAGGAACATTAAATCCAGACGTTTGAGATGGGTAGGGCATGTAGCACGTATGGGCGAATCCAGAAAGGCATATAGGGAGATAGTTGGGAGGCCGGAGGGAAAAATACCTTTGGGGAGGCCGAGACGTAGATGGGAGGATAATATTAAATGGATTTGAGGTAGATGGGATATGATGATAGAGACTGGATTAATCTTGCACAGGATAGAGGACCGATGGCGGGCTTATGTGAGGGCGGCAATGAACCTGCGGATTTCTTAAAAGCTGTTTGTAAGTAAGTAAGGTTACTTGAGGTGTTTTATGAGGCTTTCGGTTTTTTCTGATTCGAACATCGATCATCATAAGCATAAGTAACATCTTAGATTTTGATGGCATTTGAAGTGACAAGTAAACTTTATTTACGTCAGCCTTCTGAATTCTTGTATGTCCTTGGATAACGATGAAGTTGTAGGGTTCCCATAATACTGGATACGAAAATATGGATATTTTTATTTTCTCAAAAATTGGGGATACTACTTGAAGGGCCCACTGCAAGAATGATGGATGTCACTTTCTTGTCGAAAATGAAGCAAGACTGTCAACGCATAGCTTAAGACATATAGAATGTACGTACAGAGTTATATGGCATTAACACTGATAGTCATTGTCCAGTAATGATCGGAAAATCACTGCTAAGCTTTGAGCGCTAAGCATTTCAAACTTTCAATTGCTTCTCCTGAAAAATGTAATCCAAACGACATCCATCATTCTTGCAGTGGACTCTTCATTTGCATTAAAGAAGACCATCCAGCAAAACTGAATAGGCCTACCTACAGTATTATAATTAGAGAGCGGATCTGTGTTCATTGTCCCTCAAGGTTGGTATGCCTGGACTATGTTGGTACTACTGGCGCCGTATGCATGGACTATGTTGGTACTGCTGGCGCCGTATGCATGGACTGTATTGCTACTGCTCGCGTGGCGTCTAACCTGTTTCGTTCTCTAACTGCACACAGATCCGCCCTCTAATCATAATTCTGCTCTCTTAATATTAATATCCTGATAGTTATAAACAGATGGCTAATCTGATTGATTTAAACACAATATGAGGCGTTCCATAAGAGAAGGGCGAACCCGCCAAATGTACCTGTAGAGATAATCGATGATCAAAGTATTTTACCTGTAAACGAGATAAGGGCGAAGCCGCCAAGGACACGTCTGTAAATAATGATAATTATTACTTTGTACACTGAAAAACGAATCCCTTTATTGAAAATTGCAATTAAATGTCGAATTTAATATTCCAACTTAATAGTGATCATAGATGACATTATGAATTCATCAATATTATGAGAATAATTTGAAAACAGTATATTAGAAAAAGCAAAGGTCGTAGAAAGAACTCAATAGTGGCAGACATTAATAACAATATAATAATAATGATAATAATAATAATAATAATAATAATAATAATAATAAGCAATAAAAATACTTAATCGCACTGTGATGTGACATTCAAAGAGTGTCTGAAATTATTAATAAACCAAAATAAGTAGATGTCTGTCATGTTATTATCCTTGCTATCAAAAGTGGTCTCACTTGTTCTGGGAACAGAGGTGCTAATAATCCATTACATCATCTTCATGAAGGTGTTTCTCTGAGTCGGTCACTGCTAGTTGCACGTTTTGTTTGCTGATCACGTCATCCAGAAACGTTCTGTGGCGCATAGATAAGGAGAGCTTTCAGATCCTTTACTTTATCAGAAGTGAGCTTTATTGGCGTGACATAGAACCTCTTTGGCAAAAACAGTGACATCTGTTCACATCAACACTGGTTACGAGCTTAGAAATATAGGCATTCTGGAGGTCATAATCACCCAACTCCCAGAAATTACGAAATACAGGTTAGTATTTTCTCCATAACTAATGCGCTGAAGCACCCACAAGCACATGGCGGGCCTATACCGCGAGCTTGCACATGTCGAGATGTTTTCGTACTCATCTACGATTCACCTTTGTTCCTTTGAATCTTAGCTTGTACGTTCATCCATTTTTCGAGATGCCTCTGACGTTTTCTACAATAACCAGATATGCCTGGTTGATTATCACTGTCACTATTCATCATAATTAGCTATTACAATGTCCATAAATACACGTAATTCCTCACTAAGGTTGTACTCGTCTGTGTGGTTACAACACTGAGACAATGAATGGCGCGCGCCTTCAGGCGGAGTGGCGTATTCGCTCTTCTCGTACGGAGTAATATGAATAGGATTATGAACCTGTCACAGGCTACGCAGTTCCTCCAACCTTACAAACTATGATAATTTCGATGTAGTAAGGGAGAGCCCACCAACGTCTGCCAGACGTAAGTTGCAGATATGTAACTTAAATATTCGGAGGAGTAAAAATCACAAAATTCGACCCTCGGCGGGATCGCCCTTCTCTTACGGAACGCCTCATATCAATTACGTCATCTATCACTCATTCTGGTACTTTTGGGATGAATGTACTTACTTTAGAAAGAAAGTGTTTTCTTTGATGAAGTCATAGAAATCCACGCACGAAAATCCTGAATTGGCTTTAATTTGAAGCAATAGTTCTGTCGTATTTATTTGAAGTCTATTTCTTTTCTGAGTGTTCAAATGGTTTTCATTAAAGAAAACTCTCTCTCAGTAAGTGCATAAGTTCCTGGGAAACAGTATACAAATTCTAAAACTTTCTCAAAATTGTTAAATTTCGTTTCACTTTCTTTTGATTTGTTGAAAAGTTCAGGCCATAGATTTACATTTTTCAGTTCTGTGTTCGAGTCACATTCTTTTCCTTTCTCCTTCTTCACATTTTCTTTGACCTTTAAAAGCACAAGATTCTCGACCACGACACTTATCAAAAAGTGTGTCAAAGTTCATAGCAGCAATAGGATTAGAAACGAGTGAATTTATAAACTCAGCTGATTTCTTGATCCAGTGTAGGTTTAATTCATAACCTGAACCTACTTCAATCCAGGAAAACTGCTCAGCACTCTTCAAACTCCCCTTCCATAGCTCAATATATGAAATGCACCGGTCATAAAAGTTCAGAATATATTTTTTATTCGAAATCATTTTTCATTTTACCTTCAGTGATCAGTAGGGCCCGGAAGTTCATGCCCTAAAAAATTATGAAATATGTATGCAAATATGCTCTTAAAAACTTGGAAATATGCCAATAAATATGCACTATTAAATTAAAAGAAATAATGTCCCTTGGTAGTAGACAAGACTAGTTAGTATTAATAATAATAATAATAATAATAATAATAATAATAAACTTAAATTATTCCTTAGAGGTTGAAGCAGAAGTGGTCCCGCTGCCAATGTTGACTGAAGAATTGCAGTTCACAACCATCACTTTGCACAAATTTTCAACTGAAAAACTTCGTGTGTTGTCTCACAAAACACTTTTGTAACGTGAAAAACTTCTCTCCACGTCACAAGATGTTATTGGGACATGTTTAAGTGATGTTAACTGCTCCACAGAGAGAGGCAAGTCTCTTGGTGTGACAGACGGTTTTCCTTCGAGGATGTCTCGAATATCGCAGATCTGTTTATAATCAGGATGTTTTGAAATTACATAATTCACTTTCTCTTTCACTTTTTGTCCTATACTACCAGGAATAGAACTTAGATTGCATATTGTTTTTTTTTTTTCAAAAACAGTAAGTGATTCATTTAAGGAAGATCCTACAGCTTCCAGTGAAGTTATGGCTGTTGGTAAGAAAGAAAAATAGACACATATGAAAGCAAGATTCTCTTCCAACCCAGTGCCTGACAGAATATTTTGCACTGTTTCTATTGATGTATCATTCGCTTCCAATGAATTAACAACATTGTTGACTAATAATATATGCCGAGCATAATACAAAGCTCCAGATGAAAAAAAAAACGAACAACATAAAACTCATTAAAATATGCCATATAGGCACTAAAATATTGAAATATGATGCATTTATCAAAATCACGAAAATATGCAGATATATGCACCAAAAAATCGTGTTCAAATAACTGAAAATTCCATAATTCATGCACATAATGTAAAAGCATACATTTTTAACTCCTAAGAAAAAACATGCAAATGCATGAACTTCCGGGTCCTAGTGATCAGTATTGTCAGTTCCTGTTTAACTGTCTACGAGAAGAATTTACGTTTACTTCTGTAAATGAGTTTCATAACCTGTGAATGCAGTACTCTAGTATCTTTATATGTCTTGATGGTGTCTTTGAATCAAATGTGTACAAAACAGTGATTATTACTCTTAGTTGCTATTTCGGAAGTAGGTGTCATCTCTTGAAATATGTGGCAACTAATGTTATCAAGCTCCTTTCCGAGTCCGAAAGAGAATATACGGACATTTCGTCACTTTTTTTACTTGGTTCACTTTTCAATTTCGAACTTCGATTCCAGATACTAAAATATTCTAATTAATACTACTTAAAAATTAAAATACATAATCCATCGTAACATCATATGAACCAGAATTTTTCATAGCAGTAGCTATAAAAGCTTGAAATCTACAGTCGATAACCATTTACGATTTGAATATCTAATTAAATATAAGTCGTTCCAGCGAGCAAACTATGTCGACATGGTCCAACTCCATTCGGGTTGTTATCGATCTCATAATATATCTTAGACCATATAGTCTGTCACAGTCTGAATCCAACTTTTTGGTCAACGTTATAGCCACCCCTGATTCCGCCTACGAAATCATTGAATACCTTTCACATATCTCGACTGTTATTTGGGCTACTAAGCAAAAGTAAAGGCATGAAGCAGACACACTGTATAATCTGGGTCTGAGGTCATACTGGGATAGCTGGAATTGAGAATTGGCAAAGATGGCGGCCAACTCTGACTCTGATCAGGAAGAGGATAAGAAATTGGTTGGGTCACTGGCTGAGAAGATACTGCCTATTCAAAAATGTACTGGAAGGAATGATGAACGGGAGAATAGTTCGGGGCAGAAGAAGATATCAGATCATAGACGACATTAAGATATATGGATCATTTGCGGAGACAAAGAGGAAGGCAGAAAATATGAAAGCTGGGTTTGCAGTGAAAGATCTGCCCTTTGGTAGAACACTATGAATTTTGTATTTTTAATATTTAATTAATAAAATGAACAAAATTGAGAAGTGAGGCATTGACTTTTCAAAATTTTAATTTATAGTAGCACTCCTACAAACAATCATATAGTATATGTGTGCGTGCGTGTGTGTGTGTGTGTGTATATATATATATATATATATATATATATATATATACAGTATATGCATACTGTACACACACACACACACACACACCACACACACACACACACACACGCACGCATTCACATTCATTTTACATTGATTCGTAACAACTTCACAATACTTTCTTTCATTTACAATGAGGAAGTCAAAGTAGAAAGAAAAGTAGAAAAAGAATAAACATGATAGTAACAGTGCTGGTAATGGCGACAGTGATATGATGGTGAGGATAGTGCGTTACATTATTTTGAAGCTTATCTTCAAGAACATACTTCGTGATTACTTTTAAGTCATAATTTATTTGTGATATGTACAGAAGAATACAAAAAAGTATTGTTAAATTTCTTCATAGTTACTGAAGTTGCTGTATTTAAACGGTGGGTTGAGACACGCATCAGTTCTGCCATCTATCATTCAGTCTATTATGTATTTATTTAAATGAATATGACATCATATAATCATAACAACCCACATCGGGATTGAAGATACGTGTAGAACCAAAGAATAAGAATTCTTCACCTTAAATGGGACAAGTATGAAACTCAAAATTATGTTATTGTGTTAGATAACAAGGTATAAAATTACTCGAAGTTCAAAGATGAGAGAAATTATTATGTAGAATTGCTTCAATGGTGGAAAATGGAACGTAAATTCTCCGACAAAGCCAACAACAACTCATAATTCTCTACCACAAATACCACTTGAATTTGAACGTAGGCAACTGGCTTGCCATTCGTTAAGAATATTTATTAACGATAATATACAGTACGATTATTTAATCCTGACAGTCGCCAGAAGTGTGCTCCTTGGTCAGGCGAGTCCATTTACTTATGCCAAGGAGTGTTTGGGTTAGTCACTCACTTGCCTTCGGAGCGATCGGTTGCCATACGTGCGGTAGAGCGGTGTGTTTTTAGTACAGTTAAGCTTTACTGCATTCCTTTACTGACCGCCTGCCCTTGTCTGTACTCCGGAGCTCTCCCTACTACTCCTATTCCTTTCCCTCTTTTGCGTCGCCGAGCTGTCAGGACTAAATGATCGGTCTGTACTTACAATTCATTGCATTTCTATTTTATATTTTGTATGCATGTAGTCAGTGTGGTTGCTCAGATGTGAGGTAAGAAAATTATGGTATGTAGTTAAAGACAGCCCAAATCACATAGTGATCAATTATGTCGCCAACTATATTCAACTAAATGCAGATCTGTTATAATGCAAGTATTAAATGCCATAATCTGTCTAATTACACTCATCGAGGTCAGTCATATCATATAGAGTACATGAAATAGGTGTGAGGTGTTACTTAAGCTAGCTGTGTTTGCTTTATGTGCACGTTTTTACATTCTTTGACTTGATATTAAACGGAACTCCTGTAATATGAAGTCAGTACAACATCAACTTCAAAGACAGTATGATAGCATAGAATATCATATTCGAAGTGGACAAACATACCGTAGACCAGATTGCAATATACGACTACTAAGTTTGTCTTCACTCCTGCTATACGATGACCAGACAAATACTATTAGTGCATCGACATATTGGGCGACTGTTGAAATAAAAAGAAATTGCCGGAAACATCCAGCAATTAAACTTGGACCGTTGGAAAACAATGTGATTGTCGCGGGAGAGCTTAAAGGTCTCTCGACCTCCTTTGCGCTGACTCAAAGCTCGCCGCCTGTCGTCGATGATAGCGATGCGATAGTGCATACTGTGTGCGCAACTCCCTTAGATTTTCTTTAACTGCATTATGGTCGCGTGCTATGATAACACCTGTAATTAATACAGGATGGACCTAATTCCAATTGTATGTGACTGGTGAACGGTTGAAGATAGAAGCTTACGGTGACGTTTATATGAAAAGAAAACTCAACAAATTTCGAATCCTGTCGGTAGATGGTGCGCAGACACGGTTTCTTTTCATAGATTGTATCGATTGTCAAAATGGCGACACCGCAGGTGAAAGCGCAAACTGTGTTGTGGTTTGCGGAGTTTAAACCAATTGTTAGAGTTCAAAGGGAGTATCGGCGAGTGTTTAACCATGATGCTCCAACTGCTAAAAGCATTAAGAAGTGGCACGATACATTTTTAGCTACAGGATCGGTGTTGAAGAAGCATGGTTGTGGTCGTAGAACATCCGACGAAATGGTTGCAAATGTTCAAGCCGCGTATGAGCGAAGCCCGCAGAAGTCATTAAGAAGAGCTTCGCGGGAGCTTCAAGTACCAAAATCAACATTGCAACGAATTGTCCACAAACGTCTCAAAACTGTACGCATACAAAGTGCAGTTAATGCAACGTCTGGAGCCGGATGACAAACCCAAAGGAGTGGAATTCGCCAATACGATGCTAGACCGTCTCGCCGCTGATCCTGATTTTATGTCCAAGATTTTCTTCTCGGACGAAGCTACGTTCCATGTGTCAGGTAAAGTAAACCGGCATAATGTGCGGATCTGGGGATCGCAGAATCCTCACGCTATATAAGAGCACGTTCGTGATAGTCCCAAGTTAAACGTGTGGTGCGGTTTGTCACACCAGCAGGTCATTGGACCGTGTTTCTTCGCCGAGAAAACTGTGTGGTACCACATATCTTGACATGCTGGAGCAGTTCTTCTTTCCACAAATTGAAAACTTGCAGCCTAACATCCTTTTCCAGCAAGATGGCGCTCCTGGACACTGATTCAATGACGTTCGTACGACTTTATACAACGTGTCCCTGGCCGTGGATTGGCAGGGAAGGACCGATCGTTTGGCCCCCGAGATCTCCGGATTTAACATCGCTCGATTTCTTTCTCTGGAGCTACGTCAAAGATTAAGTGTACGCCAGCCCAGTCAGAGACTTTCGTGATCTTCGGGACCACATCTTACAGGCTATTGAGAGCATTGCAGAAGACATGTTCCAGCGTGCTTCGCAAGAAATCGTTCATCGTCTGGATGTCGTCACAGTGACAGCTGGAGCTCACGTAGAGATATGGTGATGTGCATATCGAAACTTGTTGAGTTTTCTTGTCATATAAACGTTACTGTAGGTTTCTATCTTCAACCGTATACCAGTTACATACAAATGAAATTAGGTACATTCGAACAGTCCACCCTGTATTTTTCTTGCAGACTGTAATTACTTGCAAATTTACTAATTAAGATATTCATTTTCATACATTTTTGGAACAGTAAATGCAAAAAAGAAATTGCACTAAAAAGATATAATTACATAGACTATACAGTAAAACTGAAAAATTAAGTATCATTATTAAACTCCTTTTTGATACAAAGGCGACGCAGAAATTTAGGGAGCCGTGGAGTAAAAATTTTTGAAAACCGCTGTCTTGTATCATTTAAGGTGATGCTTCTTGATTTGATTTATAACATAAAAAGGACTTTCCCTACATTTAGCAGAGATTTATCTTATTTAAACCACACTAGAAAGGAACAGAATCTCAGAGTTCTTGCACAGACGATTACTCTACAAGGCTACGACGACGATTTCTTCTTCTTCTTATAATAATAGCCACCACCGCTCCACCCACCAACCCAACAAGGACAAGCACTCCCACTGTCGTGCCCACGGCGATAGCCACTGTATCATCATCTTCAGCGGGTACTGCATCAGCTTTGCAATATGACACTGGAATTAAAGTAAGAAACAGTTGAAAGTCAATTGGTTCGTGAAACTATGTCGTTTCTTGGAAACGATTTTTATGTGCGTAAAATGTGACACTGTATTATCAAAACATTGAATTATCTGAAGAATTTAGTCTTCAGAAAGCAAAATATATAGCGATCATTGAAGCAAAGCTTGGCGACCGTAATGTAAAACTACTTATTGAAGGACTAATTTACTTAATGTTATAATATTTAACTTCAAAATGCATTAAAGACCGTAGTCCACAAGTTTATAAACACTGACTTGTAATGAACATTGAACAAACACAGAGTCACGTCAAGAGCAAGTTCACTCTTAAAGCAGATATTATATAAAACTGCTGGAAAATATTTTATTACTGAATATTTTACAGTACCGCCCGCGAAACCCAAATGTGCTTTTGAAGTGATCACAAAAGCAAATATTTCTCACAATATTTCATGGTTTTGAAGTTACTGAAGAAAATCCATTCCTCTGATAAAGTTGTGTCAATAAAGCTATGTTTTTGGGCATTAATAAAAACAGTACTTTGAACTCTCTATTATTATTTTTATTAGGAGTATAACTATGAATACCGTGACAGTCCTGCTAGAAATTGAGGACCATCTCAAAGAGAAGTAATATATGCAATTAAATATTTAAATATTTACATTATAGTCTCCTTATTTTGCTTATTCAAGAGAATCTTGTCACCTAACAATTCTATTCACATTAGACACAATCTATTAGGAGAAAATACAAAGTAAGTTAGTATTTTACCTTCGCCTGTTGTTTCGTTGCTACCTTGGGCGGTTAAGCTTTCCACTTTCAGATAAAATGAGCCTTTTTCTTTCTGGCCGTCGTAATACTCTCCATTGTTGCAGACGACGGAATGGCCTAGTGGTGTGTTCAAGACCGTCAAATTCGTAAACTCTACCTGCTGTCTACGACCCACATCTGTAATATTAGAAATTACATGGTTAGTGCTGAAACAGGAATATTTAGAGGCTGGATAATAGCCCTACTACTATTACTACGTATTATCAGAGAGCTGTAAAATAGCTCTTACAACCGGTTTATATTCGACCGATTGGAGAACAGCGGTCAAGGTCGGGCAACCGACCAAATTTTCGATTTTCAACCAATTACCCTTTACGTTTTGCAGATAGAACACCAGACACAATTCATCATATATGAAACCGACAGACGGAGTAACAATTGAAGGAAATTTACTTTGTCTTATTAAAAAATGTGTTTGTTTGATATAGATCTACAAATATTGATTGGACACTTTAATACACTTATCTTCATAACTATTACATAAATGAAGAAATGTACACTGGTAACAACAAAGGAAATAAGTGTAATGCAGAGTATGAAATCTGGTGCGTAAAGAAATTCAAAAATAAAATAAATTACAATTGCTTACTAAAGAGAAGAGCAAATAAGTACATGGACCCACATTCTAGTGTAATATTTACATTTTAAACTCAAAATGCATACCTGTAAAACAGTAGATGTTAATATACGATGCCTTTTAATTACGTACTCTAAAGAGCTCCATTATTATTTCATGAATAAATAATTTTTTAAAAAGATAGTGTACTTAACAAAAAAAGTACTCTGAAGCTCAAATGCTTGTACTTTCACGAAGCATGTTGTTGCCCTTGAAGGTATCCAACTGTAATACCTGGACTGGATGAATGAATCAATCAATGAATCCAGGAATGAATAAATTCATGAATTAATGAATTATTCTGTGAACCAATGAATGAATTAATCAATCAATCAGTCCATACATGAATGAATCAGTGAGTCGTTGAAGGGATTAATGTATGATGGGTGAATCGATGGATGATGGATTGATTCATTGAACTGACAGAGGAAGAATTGTCCATTAAATGGTAGGCCTACACAACGATATACGCGTCCTTGCAAGTGCTCTCGTAACTCCTGCATTGTTCAATGTAGTTTTCCTTTGCTGTCCACCCACAAAGAATGAGAAACAACTGGAATATTCGATAAACCGATGGTGTATATATTTATTTTATTTCATTATTGAAAGAAGTGCTGTTAATTGCAACATGTAAGTAGACCAAATATAGTTTTACCAGAAACTAACTGCCGCTCTCGCTCGCTGTGTTCGTTGCATTTGTCTTTCGAGTCTCGGTTCGTCATTCTCGCAGCGCTTCGAGTCCCGCTCATCATTCTCGAAATAGCATTTGGTCGGCGTGGAAAAATTTCGTAACTTTGAATAACATACATCATTGAAATAAATAGGCCTAACATAAATTTTTAAATGAGACAAAACGACAAAAGAGAATATCTTAGTTACTAAATGTTCTGGTTCTATTACATGATATTACCTATGGATAAATAAATAATAAAAAACAATTCTCAAGTAAATTTTCATTTCTAAGAAACACAAAACATGACATTAATGTCTTTTTACTCGAGATTGCACACTTGATCATAAACATATGAAAAGAAAATTCCTAGCCTTTTAATTAAATAAAGACTGGAGAACGGATTATTATATACTGAAAGGTAGAGATGATGTTTGAAATAGGCTACGTACTTCATTGTTTATACATAAATAACAGTTGCCAAAATAGATAAAAGTTCAGTCAGGTATAAACAACTGTGGCGATTCAAGGGTGCTTGACGTTCGGGACTTCGGGAGTGATCAATCTCGGCGTCTCGAAACACTCACAACCAGTATTTACGTCAAGGACGCGATGTAATACAACATTGTCGTGCGGGTTTTCGGCTTTGCGGGCGCTGTTAGTCTCGTTTCCTCGATCGTTGTTCATCTCTAATACACTCCTAAAAAGAACTAAGAATTTCGTGGCTCAAAGCATTCGTGAGATATGATAATACGCTTCGGTTGTAAAGTTTGTCGATGTGTTTCTAATATATTAGATCTGAGACTGTGTTGACTATTCTATGTATTATATATGATACTTACTTATTGCACCCGGAAAGCGTTCTTCATCCACTACTACATCTACTCCGATGTTATCTACATAGTATTCCTCCTCAGTCTTTTTGAAAGACATAGTGACTATATTATCATAGTCTGCTCTTGCTGCTCGCGATGAAGGGGTTGTTGCCACTTCGCCTCCCCAGGATAATATCAGTATCTGTGACTTGTCCTGTGCTGAGCATGATCCAGAAACGCGTGCATTTTCCGGGACTTCGATTTTGGCATATTTGGTCTGTTAAACATAACAAATCAGACAACTAAAAAAAAGCAGTGATTAATATGTTGAATCTCTGCTATCATCATCATTATAATCATCATCATCACCATCTGCCCTTTCGCGCATTCCATCCTTATTTGTAAAGATTATGAATCAACAATTTACACCAATGAGTAGCGGGATTCTCTTGTGTAGTCAACATACTACAGAGCTTAAGGAGACTTTTGAAATTTGTACGTCTTCACAGATTTAAGAAAGAAATTATGTAAAGAGCTTGCATTTTTTTACTAATACAATGAAACCTCTGAATTTGGATAACTCTATATGTTAGACACCTCATTATGTTAGAAATATTTTCTTGGAACCAGATAAATTTGTATGCTTTTACATGTCCAATATATCCTCTGTATTGGACACCCCTTATAGTTCTATCTTGGACGATTCTCCTTTTTTATTCAAGGCTTAAGCTACAAAATAAATAATTGTCGCAAAAATGCAGAAATGAAAAATTATATTTGTGCAAACTGGCAAAATTTGTGCAATATTATAAATAATTATACAGAAAGATAAAAATTAATAAAATATGCAGAAACAAAAAGTTACGTAAATTGTTTCTTAAAGTTTTATTACTTTCAATCCATATTCCTACACTCTAGATATACTTGTGTAATTAAATCATTAGACGTAGGTATGTTTAGAATCAATTATTGCTGAATTTACATCACATTAAAATATGTTATTTTCTGGGCACTCTAAACATTGATGCATAGACATTTTGCTAGCCCGCGCTACGAACGTGCTAAACTAGCCCCGGCTATTGAGTGATTACTTGTACAAAATTCATATCATATCGCTAACACTGGTTTATGATTACGAAAAACGTTAGTTCACTAATCATCCACCGGAAGTCCGCACTAAGTATGTCTATGAATATGACCCAAATTCTTTACTAGTAGGCACTTCAAGATTTATTGTTAGCAGAGTGCTAACTCTTTTTACTGAAAGGCGGTTTCTAATTTCACTTTTTACAAGATTCAAGCAACTAAATCCTCGCTCACAGTTTATAGTATGCGATGGGATTGATATATATATATATATATATATATCAATTAGCAGAAATTGTTCACTTAACTTATATGAATTGCACTAACTCTTGAAATCCATTCCTGAACATCTATTACTCAATATCTTTTTGAACATTGCCCATGGTATTAATATTTTTTTTAATATAGATTCTCAGAACTGACTAGCTCATACACGTCTCTGATTTCATTTTCTCCATTACCGTCTTCGTTTCTGAAGTCCAATGTGGTTGTCGCATTTTTGCACATTTACATTGAAAGTTTGTTACATTTTTAGAAGTCGAGTAGCAAATTGCGAGTGTGACATAAACCTAGGTATGGGGTCTGAACTATGTCGGCAATAGTTTTTTAAATCTTACAGAACTGATCTTTGCTAACAACAAATATCTTGCACTGGTTTAGTACTAATTTAAAGTCATCATTATACTCACCTCTCCATTGGTGTCTTGATACGCAACCATCAGGATGATGCCCATTTGTGCTTGAATACAGGCTTCGCCAGTCTCGGGGTCCTCTACACTGAAATCCCCAATGTCTGGATCTCCATGGTCTGGTATCTCTGGTTCTGGTGCATCCTCGTGATTGTCACACTTTTCTGAAATTAAATAAATAAACTGTGTCATGAAAATGAAAAATATAGTACTTTCTGTACATTTCGTAACTATTTAGATTCTTATGTTATTAGCTACATTTCTGTCTACTTATATAACCAATTCAGACATTGTAGTTACTTTAGAGTCTATTTTCATTACTTCGCTCGATGACGTACACACGCACGCACTAACACATACATAGGTACTTGTATTATACACTGTATGTACATTTGCATGCCTTTAAGGAATAATACAAAGTGAACTTGTTGCTTAGAAAATTATTCGATTATGTAAGTTAAGTAAGAGTAGTCAAGTGTGGAAGTAGCGCTTATCTCAAGGTACTCCTCTACAAAGGGTAGTTTCCCTTACACAAACGTAATCAGACTTCGTATCTACAAAACAAATATACTATCTGTAACTACTATACAAAGTTTCATGAAAATCTGTTAAATAGGAGAAAAATTGTTAATTTTCACTAAAAGCATCTCTAGAAGGGGTAATTTTCCTTATGCAAATGTAATATAAGTTTGTCTATAAAACAAATAATATAGTTGAAACTATTACATAGGAGAAAAGTTGTTTAATTTATTTTCTCTAAATGTGACCCCTTAGTGTATAAGAGGTAGTTTTCCTTATACAAACGTAATAAGTTTGTGTACAAAATAAATATACTACCTGTAACTACTGTAGAAATTTTAATGGAAATCTGTTAAATAAGAGAAAATCTATTAATTTTGTGAATTTTGGGAGCTATAGTGTATAGTGAAATTCGGTTTCGCAAGCCATTTATAAGTTCTGAGTTGGGGGGAATCTTCATGCTGACCACACGCTACCACCGTACTGATAGGATGATCGTTCACCTTTGCTGAGGCCAACAGTCGACAAGTACTGTAGGTCTGGCCTTCCATAGGCTATCGGGAAACGGATTTCTTGTTGGTTTTAGTATATTGAGATTCTTTTCTATCAATTCCGCCATTAACTTGTTCAGTCACGAATAACAATTATGGTAAATGCTTGGGAATTAAGTCCGCTTACCATTGTTTTCGTGAGCTAAATAAGTAGGTATTAGCAATATTTCATAACCGCAACGAAAATTGGAAATGATTCCATTAACTTTGCGCCAAATATAGTGGACAAACTAGCTGCCCATTTTATTTATATCTTTAACATCTACAACAACCGAAGTGAAATGGAACTCGATTTAGTCGATTTCGATTCAAGGTCTTTTTATGTTTTTTTTTTATTTCAAACCTATTCGTTTTGGCATCATTCTCACTGTAATGAGACTATGAACTTCAACGACATAAAAGCTATTAGTTGTTATAAGTAATTGTCCAAGAGGTTATTTTGCGACTATCTTGCTGGCCGCATGACGGAAGCCGCTAGCATAGTTTTATACGTGAAACTACTGCTTAGTGTTAAGGAAATAACATATACGTACTGTATTAGACAAGTGGCGTAACACCCGTGACATCAGCAAGACGACTGGCCTCCACATTAAATGATATGTTATGATGTGATATGATATGATATGGTATGGTATGGTATGATATATGATATGATATGATATGATATATGATATATGATATGATATGATATATGATATGATATATGATATATGATATGATATGATATGATATGATATATGATATGATATGATATATGATATGATATGATATGATATGATATGATATGATATGATATATGATATATGATATATGATATGATATGATATGATATATGATATATGATATATGATATGAAATGATATGAAATGATATGATATGATATGATATGATATGATATGATATGATATGATATGGTATGATATGGTATGATATGATATGATATGATTCATAGAAACGTTGGTGTCTTTGTGTTCAAAGTGTTTAACTTACGTAGTTGAACATTGCCGCCATCTCGAAAAGCCAGGAACTCCACTCGTTTGAAGGAGACGGTCATTACATCGTCCACTATTTGAACACCGTCACTACACACATATTCTTTTCCAACTTCGATTGGGAGAATGTCTTCTTTCGCAATTACGTACGTCCCTTCTGCAAATATAAAAATATTACGTTGTTATTATTTTTGTTGTTATTGAAGTTCTTCAAATAAAGAACAAGTTAATCAACCACAATGTTACTTCTTCGTCTATTTTATGCATGCTTAGTATAAAACGTTAGGAGTTTACAAAATACCATAGGCTAAATAGGCGTCACCTTAGTGTACGCCCGCCTATTTGTAATAAAAATTTGCGTATTTATAACATATATAAAATAAGAGAAACAAATCTATTCCACTTATTTGGTTATTTTGAAATACAGCAAACTAATATACAGTATAAGTCTACATATAAGCAATATAAAGCGTTTTTATTTGAAGCCATGCTTAGTACGGCGTACAGTATTTAGATTTACTTATGTTATTTTATATACATTAGATAATACGTAAAACATTAATTTCAGTTACATTACAAAGAACGGGGATGTCAGGTAACAAGACGCCCATATACTCAATGGTATTTTATATACTCCGAACTCTCTGTAGAGAAGTATACAGGACCTAAACTTTCATAATTAATGTAGAGTTGTGATGCTTCTTGAGTATTAGAACCATGTAAGAAAAAGTATTAAATATTTAAAAAGCCCATTGTCCATAGTGGTCTAGTAGTTTTGCAATTTTTGTTGTTAGATCTTTCCTTCGCGAGTTCATAAACGCAGACAGTGTTGTAGTTTTCATACAAAATCTAGGAATAACCCAACCCATCTAGAACTTCCCTAGTACAGTCAACATGACTAAGAGCAATTTGAAACAGAACAATAGACAGAAACGCAAATAAAATTTTCAAAGGCTATGGCGGTAGTTATACTAAAATATACATCAGAATTTCAGTCCTAAAATTTTAGCCTCAATGAAGTTCACTGCGTATGATGTCACCACTCTCCCACCCCCGCTACTCTGAACGCTTCTTCCATCCCACCAGATTACCAAGCAGGCTTGATCCTAATCCTGAATGCTCCGAGCTGATGATCCCTGATGTAGTAGGCAACGAAGCTTGGGATATCTGTATAATTTCAAAGGAAAAACTGTAACACACATTGGAAAATTGTATATTTTCACTTACTAACGACATGATACTCGTTTGAAAATTAATTTGAGTGTATTGCTTCGATTAACATAGGAAGGTGTTCAGTGACAGCAACGTCATAAAGTAAATCCTTAGGAAAAAAGGAACAGAATTTTGCGTTATTTCTTTTCATTTAGTGGGAAATCGATTTTGTAGAAAGATCGCAACATCGCAATAACTTCAGTAGCACTTACACCCGTTCTCCTCAGCAGTGAGGAGTTAGATGTAAAGAAACACTGTCTGCTGCACGCTCCGCTCTGCAAAACTCTGCATACGCTGCGAAACTCAAGACTTACGGTGAAGGACGCGTCTACATTTCGGTAAATACGTTGCAAAATATCCATTTCTTAAAGTGATTTATTAAAAATTAAAGCATTAAAATACCTTTAAACCGTAAACATGACAGAAGCTTATCGAAGTATTTGTTGCAATTGAGAACTATAATCCAAAGATGTTTACAAAATCTGTATTTCTAAAAGTCCTCAAAATATACTGAGATAAAAATGATTGTATTAAATAATTATCTCTGAGAAATCTAAGAGCAAGGGAAAAAAGTGGTAGAAGAATTTTAATTCATAGTATGCTAATGATTCGTCTCTTACAGTAAAAGGACATACTGAACACCTTTCACCTAGCATAAATATAGGTCTATCGGACTATAGCTTGTTACTCGTCTTTTCAGATTGCAAGTTTAAAAATACATAGTTTTCATAAACATTAGGGCCAATATTCCGTCCACTGCACAGTCAAGATTACTTATGGAGTTGTGATATGATTAGCATCCGATCCGAAGTAAATCCTACGAGATACTGTGTCTGGGAAGATTTTTGGAGTAATTTCCTTCCAAATACTACATTAAAACTGGCCCGTATTGGCATTGTGGAGATTTTATTTCTGAGTTTACGTCTCCTTCAAGGGGAAATTTAGTATCACCTGTAATAAAGCGGATAGGCGAAGATGATAACTGGCAGAATTTAGTTTTGACACAACACGAAACAGTCTGTAAATTCTATTTGTAATCTTCTTTTTCAGGAATTGAATTATCTTTTTACATACTGTATTTCATTCATGTGACTGTTTTATATTATTATTGTAAGAGGATTATTATCAATTCTAAAATTGCATAATCTAACTTTCGATAGAGTAGGTAATAATTGCTTGATTACCGAGGACAAACATTGCAATATTTCCGGGTACTATTGAATAAAATTTATTTTTTCTCTTAAATGCTTATTTATTTGAATTTTTATACAAGATCTCATTTGAGTTCGCTGCTTATAATCCTATTATATTTGCTGAATATCACTCACCGGGGTTAGTATAGCTTATGCTGCTCAAGCTGTATGTCGCATCCTTTCTTATAGCTGTGAGAACGAGAGTGTTTTCATAATCCAGTTCTGCAGACACAGAACGACGATGACGTCTACGAACATGGGATTCAGCAACACCCAAGTCTAAAGAGTGTACGTCAATTTTGTTATTATCCGGCAACAGCGGTGCTGTCTCTGACGGTTTCTCTCTTGTTGTCGTCGTTGTGGTCAGTATCGCTGTGGCCTCTGTTGTCGGTGTAGTTGTGGCCTCTGTTGCCGGTGTAGATGTGATCTCTGTTGTCGGTGTGGAAGTGGCCTCTGTTGTCGGTGTGGAAGTGGCCTCTGTTGTCGGTGTAGATGTGGCCTCTGCTGTCGGTGTAGATGTGACCTCTGTTGTCGGTGTAGATGTAGCCTCTGTTGTCGGTGTAGATGTGACCTCTGTTGTCGGTGTAGATGTGATCTCTGTTGTCGGTGTAGATGTGGCCTCCGTTGTCGGTGTAGATGTGGCCTCTGTTGTCGGTGTAGTTGTGATCTCTGTTGTCGGTGTAGATGTGGCCTCTGTTGTCGGTGTAGATGTGGCCTCTGTTGTCGGTGTAGATGTGGCCTGTGTTGTCGGTGTAGATGTGGCCTCTGTTGTCGGTGTAGATGTGACCTCTGTTGTCGGTGTAGATGTGATCTCTGTTGTCGGTGTAGATGTGATCTCTGTTGTCGGTGTAGATGTGGTCCCTGTTGTCGGTGTAGATGTGATTTCTGTTGTCGGTGTAGATGTTGCCTCTGTTGTCGGTGTAGATGTGGCCTCTGTTGTCGTTGTAGATGTGGCCTGTGTTGTCGGTGTAGTTGTGATCTCTGTTGTCGGTGTAGATGTGACCTCTGTTGTCGGTGTAGATGTGGCCTCCGTTGTCGGTGTAGATGTGGCCTCCGTTGTCGGTGTAGATGTGGCCTCCGTTGTCGGTGTAGATGTGACCTCTGTTGTCGGTGTAGATGTGATCTCTGTTGTCGGTGTGGAAGTGGCCTCTGTTGTCGGTGTGGAAGTGGCCTCTGTTGTCGGTGTAGATGTGGCCTCTGCTGTCGGTGTAGATGTGACCTCTGTTGTCGGTGTAGATGTAGCCTCTGTTGTCGGTGTAGATGTGACCTCTGTTGTCGGTGTAGATGTGATCTCTGTTGTCGGTGTAGATGTGGCCTCCGTTGTCGGTGTAGATGTGGCCTCTGTTGTCGGTGTAGTTGTGATCTCTGTTGTCGGTGTAGATGTGGCCTCTGTTGTCGGTGTAGATGTGGCCTCTGTTGTCGGTGTAGATGTGGCCTGTGTTGTCGGTGTAGATGTGGCCTCTGTTGTCGGTGTAGATGTGACCTCTGTTGTCGGTGTAGATGTGATCTCTGTTGTCGGTGTAGATGTGATCTCTGTTGTCGGTGTAGATGTGGTCCCTGTTGTCGGTGTAGATGTGATTTCTGTTGTCGGTGTAGATGTTGCCTCTGTTGTCGGTGTAGATGTGGCCTCTGTTGTCGGTGTAGATGTGGCTTCTGTTGTCGGTGTAGATGTGGCCTCTGTTGTCGGTGTAGAAGTGGCCTCTGTTGTCGGTGTAGATGTGATCTCTGTTGTCGGTGTAGATGTTACCTCCGTTGTCGGTGTAGATGTGATCTCTGTTGTCGGTGTAGATGTGATCTCCGTTGTCGGTGTAGATGTGGCCTCTGTTGTCGGTGTAGATGTAGCATCTGTTGTCGGTGTAGATGTGGCCTCTGTTGTCGGTGTAGATGTGGCCTGTGTTGTCGGTGTAGATGTGGCCTCTGTTGTCGGTGTAGTTGTGATCTCTGTTGTCGGTGTAGATGTCACCTCTGTTGTCGGTGTAGATGTGGCCTCCGTTGTCGGTGTAGATGTGGCCTCCGTTGTCGGTGTAGATGTGACCTCTGTTGTCGGTGTAGATGTGATCTCTGTTGTCGGTGTAGATGTGACCTCTGTTGTCGGTGTAGATGTGGCCTCTGTTGTGGTTGTAGATGTGATCTCTGTTGTCGGTGTAGATGTGGCCTCTGTTGTCGTTGTAGATGTGGCCTGTGTTGTCGGTGTAGATGTGATCTCTGTTGTCGGTGTAGATGTGATCTCTGATGTCGGTGTAGATGTGGCCTCTGTTGTCGGTGTAGATGTGATCTCTGTTGTCGGTATAGATGTGATCTCTGTTGTCGGTGTAGATGTGGCCTCTGTTGTCGGTGTAGATGTTACCTCTGTTGTCGGTGTAGATGTGATCTCTGTTGTCGGTGTAGATGTGCTCTCTGTTGTCGGTGTAGATGTGGCCTCTGTTGTCGGTGTAGATGTTGCCTCTGTTGTCGGTGTAGATGTGATATCTGTTGTCGGTGTAGATGTGGCCTCTGTTGTCGGTGTAGATGTGGCCTCTGTTGTCGGTGTAGATGTGATCTCTGTTGTCGGTGTAGATGTGACCTCTGTTGTCGGTGTAGATGTGGCCTCTGTTGTGGTTGTAGATGTGATCTCTGTTGTCGGTGTAGATGTGGCCTCTGTTGTCGTTGTAGATGTGGCCTGTGTTGTCGGTGTAGATGTGATCTCTGTTGTCGGTGTAGATGTGATCTCTGATGTCGGTGTAGATGTGGCCTCTGTTGTCGGTGTAGATGTGATCTCTGTTGTCGGTGTAGATGTGATCTCTGTTGTCGGTGTAGATGTGGCCTCTGTTGTCGGTGTAGATGTTACCTCTGTTGTCGGTGTAGATGTGATCTCTGTTGTCGGTGTAGATGTGCTCTCTGTTGTCGGTGTAGATGTGGCCTCTGTTGTCGGTGTAGATGTTGCCTCTGTTGTCGGTGTAGATGTGATATCTGTTGTCGGTGTAGATGTGGCCTCTGTTGTCGGTGTAGATGTGGCCTCTGTTGTCGGTGTAGATGTGATCTCTGTTGTCGGTGTAGATGTGACCTCTGTTGTCGGTGTAGATGTGGCCTCTGTTGTGGTTGTAGATGTGATCACTGTTGTCGGTGTAGATGTGGCCTCTGTTGTCGTTGTAGATGTGGCCTGTGTTGTCGGTGTAGATGTGATCTCTGTTGTCGGTGTAGATGTGATCTCTGATGTCGGTGTAGATGTGGCCTCTGTTGTCGGTGTAGATGTGATCTCTGTTGTCGGTGTAGATGTGATCTCTGTTGTCGGTGTAGATGTGGCCTCTGTTGTCGGTGTAGATGTTACCTCTGTTGTCGGTGTAGATGTGATCTCTGTTGTCGGTGTAGATGTGCTCTCTGTTGTCGGTGTAGATGTGGCCTCTGTTGTCGGTGTAGATGTTGCCTCTGTTGTCGGTGTAGATGTGATATCTGTTGTCGGTGTAGATGTGGCCTCTGTTGTCGGTGTAGATGTGGCCTCTGTTGTCAGTGTAGATGTGACCTCTGTTGTCGGTGTAGATGTGATCTCTGTTGTCGGTGTAGATGTGGCCTCTGTTGTCGGTGTAGATGTGGCCTGTGTTGTCGGTGTAGATGTGATCTCTGTTGTCGGTGTAGATGTGATCTCTGTTGTCGGTGTAGATGTGATCTCTGTTGTCGGTGTAGATGTGATCTTTGTTGTCGGTGTAGATGTGGCCTCTGTTGTCGGTGTAGATGTGATCTCTGTTGTCGGTTTAGATGTGGCCTCTGTTGTCGGTGTAGATGTGACCTCTGTTGTCGGTGTAGATGTGAACTCTGTTGTCGGTGTAGATGTGATCTCTGATGTCGGTGTAGATGTGATCTCTGTTGTCGGTGTAGATGTGATCTCTGTTGTCGGTGTAGATGTGGCCTCTGTTGTCGGTGTAGATGTGGCCTCTGTTGTCGGTGTAGATGTGACCTCTGTTGTCGGTGTAGATGTGATCTCTGTTGTCGGTGTAGATGTGATCTCTGTTGTCGGTGTAGATGTGACCTCTGTTGTCGGTGTAGATGTGACCTCTGTTGTAGATGTAGATGTGATCTCGGTTGTCGGTGTAGATGTGGCCTCTGTTGTCGGTGTAGATGTGATCTCTGTTGTCGGTGTAGATGTGATCTCTGTTGTCGGTGTAGATGTGGCCTCTGTTGTCGGTGTAGATGTGGCCTCTGTTGTCGGTGTAGATGTGGCCTCTGTTGTCAGTGTAGATGTGACCTCTGTTGTCGGTGTAGATGTGATCTCTGTTGTCGGTGTAGATGTGGCCTCTGTTGTCGGTGTAGATGTGGCCTCTGTTGTCGGTGTAGATGTGACCTCTGTTGTCGGTGTAGATGTGATCTCTGTTGTCGGTGTAGATGTGATCTCTGATGTCGGTGTAGATGTGATCTCTGTTGTCGGTGTAGATGTTGCCTCTGTTGTCGGTGTAGATGTTGCCTCTGTTGTCGGTGTAGATGTGGCCTCTGTTGTCGGTGTAGATGTGATCTCTGTTGTCGGTGTAGATGTGACCTCTGTTGTCGGTGTAGATATGATCTCTGTTGTCGGTGTAGATGTGGCCTCTGTTGTCGGTGTAGATGTGGCCTCTGTTGTCGGTGTAGATGTGATCTCTGTTGTCGGTGTAGATGTGATCTCTGTTGTCGGTGTAGATGTGGCTTCTGTTGTCGGTGTAGATGTGGCTTCTGTTGTCGGTGTAGATGTGATCTCTGTTGTCGGTGTAGATGTGATTTCTGTTGTCGGTGTAGATGTGATCTCTGTTGTCGGTGTAGATGTGGCCTCTGTTGTCCGTGTAGATGTGATCTCTGTTGTCGGTGTAGATGTGACCTCTGTTGTCGGTGTAGATATGGCCTCTGTTGTCGGTGTAGATGTGATCTCTGTTGTCGGTGTAGATGTGGCCTCTATTGTCGGTGTAGATGTGACCTCTGTTGTCGGTGTAGATGTGATCTCTGTTGTCGGTGTAGATGTGATCTCTGATGTCGGTGTAGATGTGATCTCTGTTGTCGGTGTAGATGTGATCTCTGTTGTCGGTGTAGATGTGGCCTCTGTTGTCGGTGTAGATGTGGCCTCTGTTGTCGGTGTAGATGTGACCTCTGTTGTAGGTGTAGATGTGGCCTCTGTTGTCGGTGTAGATGTGGCCTCTGTTGTCGGTGTAGATGTGACCTCTGTTGTCGGTGTAGATGTGATCTCTGTTGTCGGTGTAGATGTGATCTCTGTTGTCGGTGTAGATGTGGCCTCTGTTGTCGGTGTAGATGTGGCCTCTGTTGTCGGTGTAGATGTGACCTCTGTTGTCGGCGTAGATGTGATCTCTGTTGTCGGTGTAGATGTGGCCTCTGTTGTCGGTGTAGATGTGGCCTCTGTTGTCGGTGTAGATGTGATCTCTGTTGTCGGTGTAGATGTAGCCTCTGTTGTCGGTGTAGATGTGATCTCTGTTGTCGGTGTAGATGTTGCCTCTGTTGTCGGTGTAGATGTGATCTCTGTTGTCGGTGTAGATGTGGCCTCTGTTGTCGGTGTAGATGTGGCCTCTGTTGTCGGTGTAGACGTGGCCTCTGTTGTCGGTGTAGATGTGGCCTGTGTTGTCGGTGTAGATGTGGCCTGTGTTGTCGGTGTAGATGTGATCTCTGTTGTCGGTGTAGATGTGGCCTCTGTTGTCTGTGTAGATGTGATCTCTGTTGTCGGTGTAGATGTGGCCTCTGTTGTCGGTGTAGATGTGACCTCTGTTGTCGGTGTAGATGTGATCTCTGTTGTCGGTGTAGATGTGGCCTCTGTTGTCGGTGTAGATGTGGCCTCTGTTGTCGTTGTAGATGTGATCTCTGTTGTCGATGTAGATGTGGCCTGTGTTGTCGGTGTAGTTGTGGTCTCTCTTGTAGTCCCTGTCGTTGTGTTGTCTGTTGTCGGTGTCGTTGTGTTGTCTGTTGTCGGTGTCGTTGTCGTTGTGGTGTCAGTTGTCGGTGTCGTTGTGGTCTCTGTTGTCGATGTGCTGTCTGATGGTATCGTCGTCTCGACCGGTCTTGATGTGCTCGTTGTTGTTGTTGGCGGTACGGTTGTTATTGGAGAACCCCATTTTATTGTGATGGTGTTCTGTTGATATTGATCGCTGCCACAATCTTCAGATACGAAATCGCTTGTCAAGTATGGAACGTCTATGTCCTGTAAAAATGTATTTATTTTTTAATAATAGCAATGAGATAAAACGGAGAATAATTATATCTACAAGAAGAATACCAAAATTACTTTAAATGAAGCTGTCAAAATTATTATTATTCACAGAATTGTCCTTTATGTAATATGGTCTTAACAGGAAATGATCAAGAACTGGAAATCTTGTCGAATTTTGTTCTCGTTCATGTACCAATTTTTAACAAGTCTTACCATTGCAAACAGCAAGATACCTCTCATGTCTATGACAAAACAAACATGAGACAACTGACAAACATACAGGCTGGATTTCATTGTGGCTATATTATTATTATTAATATTATTATTATTATTATTATTATTATTATTATAACGACGCTGTATCAACTACTATTTAATTTAGCGTCGAAGGGGTTGGTAATAGCGAGATTGTATTTGGCGAAATGAGGCCGAGGATTCGCCATACTTTACCTCACATTTACCTTAGGGTTGGGGAAAATCTCAGAAAAACGCAACCAGGTAATCAGCCCAAGCGGAAATCGAACTCGTTGCCGAGCGTAATTCCGAATCAGCAAGAAAACGCCTTGGCCGACTGAGGTATGCCGGTGGCTGTATATTTGTAGTCAGATGTCCTACCACTTCAACCAGAGCGAAGAATAGATGTGTGAAGAAGTGTACAATGTCTAGGGACCGTACTTTGTCCTGGAGTTTGTACTGTAGCGGATGAATTTGTGTGCATGTAGCAAGCTTATTACTTGTGTCTGCTCACCGACTCCTCTTTGGGCAAGCAGAATAAAACATGGATCACTTTAACAATTACACTAATATTTACAATTTATATTATTTAAACTATGTACACTAAATTTATTTTGTGCGAGATCGTGCGTATTTGCTTGTTTTCCGCACAGAACCAATACGCGGTAAGTGTGAAATATCACATTCAGTATTCCCAACATAACACACATAACAATTTCCCTCTTCTTACCGCTTAAGCGCGACATTCATTTTACTGCTTTAGGCTTTTAACATATTATTTTTAGAGACGTTTAACATAGTAATAATTATTATAAATTGGAAACTTACCACTGCAATTTCACCTACATTGCAATGTTAATTATTGTTTTTAAATATTTGCAAACATTAAGTAACGTCTACTACTCCACGAAACTTATTTCATTCCTGATATAAGTAACATTAAGGAAGCCGTGAAAAAATCAACGAGATTCCAGATGCCGATGTTATTACTGCAATATGTTATATAAATAGTATTGTTAAAATATTAACATGAAAAATAAATCATTACATAATCTTACCGTTTGTTTTAAGTTCGCATTTATAGACTGGGGGAAAAAAAAGACAGACGTATATCACGGCCTGCTGCAGTATAGTAAACACAGAAAACATTTTATAGCAACAATGTTGAAGAAAGATATTTTGGTGTTCCGAAGTTGGCGTCATTAAACAGAAACCATCATGGAGATTTCATTGCAACTAATTAGAAATTCGTCTTTCAGGTATGTAATAAATGATCTTCGCACAAAATAATGTACGATACACGAGCGGTATGTTTGTTTTCATGTTCTCGGAAATTAAAAAAGCTCAACTACGTTTCGCTTTTTCAATCTTTTCCTCGAACATGAAAACGTCAACATTCCGCTCTTGTAACGCATATTACTATTATTGAGTTATTTTACGACGCTGCACGAACATCTCAGTTTATTTAAGTTCTGAATGAAATGAAGGTGATAATGCCGGTGAAATGAGTCCGAATTCCAGCACCGAAAGTCACCCAGCATTTGCTCGTGTTGAGGGAAAACCCCGGAGAAAACATCAACCAGATAACTTGCCCCGACGGAGATTCGAACCCGGGCCACCTGGTTTCGCGGCCAGATGCGCTGACCGTTACTCCACAGGTGTGGACTAGGTACACTAAAATACGCAATTTTCACTATTTACACTATAATAAAAATGTAGGCCTATATTCATAAAACATTATTTACACTATTATGTACAATGTTATGTATTGTAATGGAAGATATTTTATTTCATAATACTATAGCCTACTTATTTGTAGTGTATGCCTAAATAGTGTATAATAGTTTATAAAGGGGCTTCAGACACTGACTACTTACAAAAGTCGATTGCCAAAAAGACTGCTTTTCGTCTCTAGAATATCGTCGTTGCTCCTGCAATAACTCCTATGTGCAAAATATGCAATTTTTTAGTAGGAGGCAAAAAACACATTAATTCATCCAATGGCAGCCGTACATAGGGGATTGTGAATTCTTACATTTTCGAAAGAAAGAAATATAATTACATATAGGAGATTTTATTATTTGCTGTATCACTATTTCAGTTATTTAATAGAGCAAAAATCTGAAAATCGATAATTATGTCACATAGGAGTTATAGCAGGAACAACGACGATATGATCTTTCTTCAAATACAGCTTTTGTGAAATATGATTTTTATTTTTAACATATCAAAATTAACACTAAATTGTAATTGTTTAAATATTGGCATTACATGTAACTAAACACATCTACATTTAGCTGTTATTATATGATTATTATTATTATTATTATTATTATTATTATTATTATTCCATTGTTTTCTCTGTTGCTGTTATTTATGTTTGCTACGAAGTTTTATACTGGTTGAGTGGAAGAGAAGGCCTTTAGTCTTAACTCCGCACAGTGACAATAAATGAATTAAATAAAACGAACAAATAATTTAAATTGTAGGAAACATCATCGCAGTATCAGTCTTTATAACTATAATGCATTGTAAACTGTCTATGAGGTTTAGTTTTGAATCACGAATAGAAAGTCAACTTCAGCACAAATAAGATTCTGTGGCACGCGTCAAATATGACGTCACGTCAATATAGTTTATGATCAGCTAACCGTATCTCCGTACGCCCAGGGATTTATCTAGAGAAAATCAAAACTCGAGTGGGATTTAATTGACTATTACACGATTAGAAGAACGTATATAAAGATTAGAAGTAACTAAGTACTCCAGTACAATAAGATATTAATTGACTTACGAAAATGCAACTGTCTTCAAATATATTATTATACCATCTCAACACTACAAATATTACGCTAGATGGCAGTAGTGTGTTATGCTTAACTGTTTTCTTGTTATCATTTGTGCCAAATAATTAATCTTCATTAAAATCTGTGGACGGTTACTAGTCAAAAAAACTTTGTTGATTCAGTTTCATTTTTATTAAAACAGTTGCATTCCACTTAAATTATCCGGATCCCAATAATCAACGTCACTTGACAGATGATTTTCAATAAACCTTAATATTAAACAATCTCTGATACGTAAATATCCATGTAGCAGAAGCTATAACATAACCTAAATAATATAAACAAGTGTTAGAAAGGTTTTAATTAGGGATGATGAAATAAACAAAAAAAAAAGTTTAAATTAAGAATGATGAACATAAATAATTTTAAAAGGAACAATTATTGAAAGTACAATTTTCAAATTTGAATGTTTTAGTGGTTGGTGGTTCAGTTGATGTTATATTGGACGTGTGCGTAAAAGAAGTGGAACTCGATGTATATGGTGTATTCCTCAACTTATTCAGGATTTCCGAATGGTGCTCTTCATTTATTTGTAAATAGGGTTTCAGGGAAGATGCATAGCTATGATCATTGATCTTTATTAAATGTTGTTCTTGAATGCCAATGCGAGTCATATTTGAAACTGCTGTGCATCGACTGGAGTGATTTGTAATTTTCTGTTTTTTGACGTCCAGACAGTGCAGTTTGAAATGTTGGCAAACAAAGAAACAAATTCTAGGGTAGTGATAAAAACAAACAAATGCTAGGGAAACGATGAAATTAAACAAATGCTAGGGACGCGATAAAATTGTGCCATAAGCAGCCATGATTGGTTGAAAGACGTTGTTTCGTACCGTTTTATTGGTCATAAGTAGTATGACGTAGTAAATGTGTAATAGTCCACACAAAACAGGAAAGTAATTCGTTTTTAGCAATAAACTTTATTAGAAATGGAGGATGACTACTCAGAAAGAAAAAAGTATTTTTTATTTAAAAAACGAAATTACGATTGTACGAAATATTGTGTTAGCAGTATAACAGAACAATCAAATAAGTTCATTAAAATTTTGTTTGCAAATTTTTCAGAAAATTGTTCCCCAAAGCAACTGTTTATCCATTATATATCTGATGTCAGGACATCACAAATAATCATATGGATACTGAAGAACACATATCGAGGATTTCAACTATTGTCTGGATTTGATGTGTTTACGATAAATTCAAACGCATATTTAAGACCTCTCATATCAATTCGCTAATCGTTCGCTTTTAACAAACTGCTAGTCTATATTTTTCCTCATCTTCAGATCGACAATTTGTCTTGAAATACTTAGGCCTATTGATTTGGCTCATTGTACATTCCATCAACAAGGAATAATTAGACAATTCAAAAGCAATCATAGATTTACATACGCCAACTAGTCATATCCCTTTTAATCTCCCAAGTGCCGAAAAACTATCACAAGGATATTTATACCTGAAATTGGACAATTCAATACATTGCAATAGGAAAAGAGAAAAAGTTAGTCAATCTTTCTGAAAACTCGTACACGTGGGTCATCAATGGTAATCCATTAGATACAGGAGTTACTGAAGCTATGCCATGAGCTGCTAATGGAGGATTTAACGTTCATCATAACTGTTTAAGAAAGAGCTTTATAACATAACTATTGTATGTTCGCTTGGAGGAAAACTAGGGGAAGGGGTGCAATAAGTGAGAAAGCTACCGAAGCAGTAGTTGTTACACACCTCGACACGCGACTAAGGAAGCAGCATTGCAACATGTACTAAAGTAAGTCACTTACGAATCTGTGTTTATTTTCTCTAATAATATTTGTCATTCTTGTTAGCCTATTATTATTATTATTATTATTATTATTATTATTATTATTATTATTATTATTATTATTATTGGCAAAAACGTATTACGGCGAACGCCAGTAGGGGAAGTTATCCCCACCCGCGCCACTCGGCACCTCGCTCGCATGCTCTCTCTCTCTACTGTTTCTCTCTACTATCTGTCCCGCTTCGATGGATCACTGCCTACCACTATGTAATACGCATTAGACAACTGTCCACAACCACAATGCAATACGCATTAGACAATATGCATTAGACAACTGTCCACAACCACAATGCAATACGCATTAGACAATATGCATTAGACAACTGTCCACAACCACAATGCAATACGCATTAGACAACTGTCCACAACATGTACGAACACAACACAATGTAATGTGGTTTTCATTAAACAACACTCACCTGTTAACTTTGCACGTCCTCGAAGTAACACAATAGTCTTTTCTTCCCACAGGTTGGACACTCGTAATGAGTACACGTCTTCGGTACGGATCATCACTAAACGAGGTTACGTCTGTACACGAAGTTGGACACGGACACAATGAAGCCACCCCCGTAGTCAACCCCTACCAAGCGACATTCACAAGCCCATCAGTTTCTACCCACGCTATTCGGTCATTGTCCCTTTCTGCAATACGTTATGGCAGTTCCCTTCAACATAAATAGATTCATTTTCCCTTCTACCCCCAACTCGCCTCGGTAGCCGAGAGGTCTAAAGCGTGAACAAAAAGCGTGCGTTTAGGTTTAGTTACGAACTTTCACGGATCGAATCTCCCCTCCTGCGAAGTCGTAAGAAAAAAAAAGAGAGAGACATTAAGCAAGGAACAGAGAAAGAGAGAGAGAGAGAGAGAGAGTGACAGGACGAAGTTCCTCTTTTGCTTCGTAGTTATCGTTACTCTTTTTATTCCACTTTCCTACCCTAGATGTCACCCCACCCTAAACCCCTATTTCCACTCTTTCCCGCTAGGGTGTGTGGTGAGCTTGTAGGGGAAAAGTGGAAAGGGGACGTGGGCGGAGCTTTGCGTTCGCCGTATTACGTTTTTCCCTTATTATTATTATTATTATTATTATTATTATTATTATTATTATTATTATTATTGATATTATTATTTATTAATTCGCCAGTGATTATGCTTGTAAATTGAATTAATTTGCTTGTTATGTATTGTATATTTTTGTGGAATCACCGGCGTAGCTCAGTTGACAGAGGGGTCAGCTTGCTGATCCGAAGCTGCGCTCGGGCTTAGGTTCCATTTCCGCTTGGGCTGATTATCTGTTAGGGTTTCTTTCGAGATTTTCTTTCCAACCGTAAGGACAATGCCAGGTAATCTATGGTGAATCCTCGACCTCACATCGCCAAAAAAAAAAAAGTATAATTTTGACTTGTTCCACATCTTAAAGCTTCAATGCTGATGTTAGGTCTCTATGAAATATAACACTGATCTTCAATAATTTTGCTACTGAACAAAAACAAGTGTACCAATCCTATTTCGAGTGTGCTGATTAGAGATCTGAAGTCCTTTTTTTCTATCACGTCACAATTTTAAAATACGGTAATAACATTTTAAATTTTTACATTTTTAATACATATAGATCTATTTTATTTATTTTATTAATAAGGATATAGTTACTGAACGAATTTACTCGCTAAGAGGTAGGCAGCAACAACGAATAAACCTTCCTGCTATTAGAAAAATTAATAATTAACTAAGTAAGAATGGTAGCCATATTTCAAAAATAAGATTTATTAACGTCGAAGTTTTAATAAATAAAATTGAAAATAATACATTTATGAATTTATTAAGTAATAACGGCGTAATTATAGGCCTAATAGCTGAATAATAACTCACTGGAATTTTTTTTTTTTTTTTTTTTTTTTTTTTTTTTGCAAATAGCTTTGCTGATTAGTAAATGATCAAAAGATTAAGACGTTATAATTCAAATTAGACAGGATTGTACTAAGTTATAAATTTATTAGAAACATAATAGCAATGAATGTAAATGACTGCATGCGATTAAATTGATTAAAGTGGAATTGATGTTATCATGTAATTATATTGACAAATAATGTGTTTAAACAAGTAAGCTGACAGCTGTATTGAGGTTATGTCGAGGATTTTGCTGACAAGCGTAAGCACGAGGTTAGACACTGCCTTACATATACACATAGAATGTACCGATTTAGCTATTCAATTTGTTCACTTACTGTCGACATCTGCTAACCTCAATGCGATATTTATTACATGAAATAGTTAAATATTATGAAAACGAGGAACTGAAATTTAAATATAAATATGACTGTTGCAAAAGATAATTAGATGAATATAGCAGCAGGGACGATTTATATACACTTGTTTATTATAGAGTTAAAAAAAGAGAATTTCAAACTTACCATGTAAAGAAGTTTAAATGTTTAAAATAAATGCGATAGGGTGAAAACTTGCACTAAAACTAGAAGTAAGTGTAAGTTAAACCAACAGAAATTGAATAGTTATATGATAGAAAATTTGTTGTTAAATTTTGTAAATATTGTGTATTATCACTATTTGTGCATGTATCAGTTTTAATATTACGTTTATGTACTTTTGAACTATTAATAAATAATACTAATACTAATAATACTATTTATTTTATTGTGATTTTGCTACTGAAAAAGAACAAGTGTTTCAGCCCTAATTTGAGTGTGCTGATGACAGATCTGAAGTAAGTTTTTTTATCACGTCACAATTTTAAAATAATAACATTCTTAATTATGATGTATGACACTACATTCAGTTCAAAACTGAGTGCTCTTGCCCTCCAAACTTGGGACACATCTGTACTAATGTCAACTAGGTCTTTAGGAAATTATCGAACTAATAATTATGCTGAGCTATATATAGCATGCTTATATCACTTCAGAATCTAGTTTGTTGCATATCTTTAAAAATGCACTTTCTTCATTCACACCTTGACTTTTTTCGATCAAATCTCGGCGCCCTAAGTGACGAACATGGTGAGAGGTTCCATCATGACATATCAACGATGGAATCCAGGTATCAGGGTCAATACGGTCCGAGCATGATGGGTGATTCCTGTTGGTTCCTACAGCGATCAACGACATGCCAACATAAGCGGAAAAGCAAAGGTCTGAAGCACTTTTAACAGAGTTTATTTAAAATAATGTAATAATTTGCAAAGAATATATAAACTAAGCTCAATTTATATCTCTGATTTTACGGTACAGATTTATACTGAATAGTAAGATTTAGAATTAATGTTACAATCCCATAACTCAAAATCCTGACGTGCTATGATAAATATGATTACAGATATGGAATCAGCGCATCAATTTCAGTATAAACACTTGAAATTTCCTCTGTAGCAGACAAAAGGTTTTTTTTTGTAGACCAATGCAATAAATGAAATGAAAATGAAACAATATTAACAGCATACTACTGATAGAAAAGAAGATTAAGAATAAACTATAATATATAAGCCTATACTCACTTTTTCGCCTATTTTTATGTTAATTCCTGCTTTGAAATAAGTGCATTCCCCATCGAACGTATTGACTGGGGCATCTTCATTCGGACTGACTGTTGGAAGAGCTTCAGGTATAATAGATGCAGATACGGCTGAAATAATAACAGTGCAAGGTGGTTAGTTAACATTACAACTTACATTATCGACATACGAGTAGACTTACAAGACAGTAAATCACAAGGAGGTCAGTTTTCTGTGCTATAAAAAATGTCAGAACATTTCGAAATACAAAAGTAAACATATATAGTGCGTAACGGTGTTGTTTGTACACCTCGTATATTCAAAATATATCAATAAAATTAAATTCATTATGTTTCATGAGTTAAACACGAATACAGTGACATGAATAAAATTAATTTACATACACCTGTTACTTACAGAAAAATTTAAAACTACATATTTCGCGAAATTCATGTACCACTGTTGTTTGTACACTTACTCCACGGACAGTGGGTAGTTACGTTTAGATGCATAATAAACAAGCATGCAGTGCGCACAGGGTTGTTTTTCAGTGGACGTCACTTGCTGTTAGTCTGTCATTCGGAATTGTGTACAAGGAACGTCGTAAGGAGCTCAGTTACGATTTAAAGAAAGTTGTTGTTCGCCTGGTTCTGAAAGATTATTCCTATAGAAAAAATAGATAAACTAATGCATAAAACAAATTCTACAGTACACCACATTGTAGAAAAATTTCGAAATCATGAAACTTTGAATAACTTGGCAAGAAAAACCAAGCAAAAACTACTAAATGCACGTGACGGGAGATTCATAGTTAATCAAGTTGTCAAAAATCCAAGACTAAGTGTTCCACAAATTCTGGTCATGATTGAAGAGTCTTCAAGCACGAAGATCAATAATCAAACTATCCGGCGTGTGTTGTGGAAAAATGATTACCATGGCAGAAGACACGGAAGAGGCCGTACATTAGTGGGATAAATCGAGCTCGAAGATTCGAGTTCGATAAAGAACGTGTTGGTAAGGATGAGGAATTTTGGAACTGGGTGATTTGGTCAGATGAGACAGTGGTAAATCTTTATGGTTCCGATGCCATTCATAAGAGATGGAGAAAGCCCAACAGAGGTAACGACAGAAACAACACATTACCTACAGTGAAACACGAGGATGGATGCATATTATTGTGGGACTAAAACCTATGTCTGCAAATGTTGTGGGGAATATTGAGTTCAAATTATGGATAAATATGTGTACAATAATATTTTAAGGTCAAATGTTAGGCAGAGTGCACAAAAATGGGGATGCCACTTGTGTATATGTTCCAAGAAGACAACGGCAATAGACGTACTGCTCAAATCAATAAGGATTGACTCATATGAAACATATCCCAACAACTGTGAACAGTTCCTCAATCACTAGACTTAAACCCTATCGAACATTTGTTGGAAATTTTGAAAAGGTGTGTGAGAAAGCAGAACTGTGCAACCATAGAAAATTTCAAACGTGTAGTGAGAATAAATAGACTAAAATCAACCAGAATAGTGTAAAAACTTGGTAAAATGAATGGAAAGGAGATGCCAAGCAGTAATAAAGTCGAAAGGTTATGCTGCAAAATATTGTTTTTCAAAAGTGTAAATAATCAAAGTGTATAAACAAGACTGTTACATAAAAATTGGACATGTTTTTGTTTATTTTGTGTTATGTAATGCATTCAGAAGATTTTATTTTATTTTTTGACTTTAATATATTCCAAAGTTCATATGTAATAGTTCTCTCTTATGAAAAGAAATGAAATTATATATGTTCATAAGATAAATTGGCGTTTTATTTTGAAAATAGAAATGTACAAACAACACTGTTATATATTGTACGCAGAAGGCGTAGTTACCAAGTTTTCCTCTGAACCCGTGCTACGAGGATTCGATTCAGATCGAAGGCGATAGATACGAGGGGGATCCAGGAAATAACGACCGTTCGCGCATACCCGCCGCGCAGCTGACTCCCCGTCCTTGTTTGAAGGTCAACTGGCTTCCTTAACATGTGTTCTCATAATGTTGTGAGTACTGGTTGCAACAAGTCGCCATTGTGCATTTTGTGTTACTTCAAAATGAACGACGTGATTGATAATCCCGCCGACTGTGAGGTGAGGAGTGTGATTCGATTTTTGAATGCCCGACATTTGAAACCTGCAGAAATTTACCGGCATTTGAAAGAAGTGTATGGTGATACTGTAATGAATGAAAGAAATGTGAGAAAATGGTGCGAAATATTCAACAATGGGCGAACAAATGTCCACGATGAAACTCGACCCGGACGCCCATCACTCATCACAGAAGACCTGAAGACTAAAGTGAACGACAGAATCTTGCAAGACAGGCGCACATCACTCGACGAATTGCATATTGCCTTTCCTGACATTTCTCGTTCTTTGCTTGGTGAAATTGTGTCGCAACATCTTGGCTACCACAAAATCTGTGCACGATGGGTTCCACGGCAATTGAGTGACCAACACAAAACTCAGAGAATGGCCTCAGCATTGACATTCTTGATGCGATATCACACAGATGGAGGCGCCTTTCTTGATCAAATTGTGACTGGTGATGAGACCTGGGTGTCTCACAACACCCCAGAGACCAAGCGCCAGTCACGTCAGTGGCATCATCCCTCATCACCCAAGAAACCGAGAAAATTCAAACAGACTCTCTCAACACAAAAAGTCATGGCTACTGTCTTTTGGGATCGCAAAGGTGTTCTTTTGCTGGATTTCATGCCAAAAGGCACTACGATCAATGCAAATCGTTATTGTGAGACTTTACGAAAACTACGGCGAGCCATCCAAAACAAGAGGCGAGGAATGCTTTCGAGAGGAGTTGTGCTTCTTCACGACAACGCCAGCCCGCACACTGCTGCTTCAACTCGAGAATTGCTGGATCAATTCGGTTGGGAAATCTTTGATCATCCGCCCTATAGTCCAGACCTTGCTCCTAGCGATTTTCACCTTTTCACTAAGCTGAAAGACTTTCTGGGTGGTACGCGTTTTGGAAGTGATGAAGAGTTGAAGAAGACAGTGAACACCTAGCTTAATGAACTGGCGGCAGAGGAGTATAACACGGGAATTCTAAAGCTAGTGAACAGATACGACAAATGTTTAAATGTAGGTGGTGATTATGTAGAGAAGTAAAGGAAGCTTCAGTTATGTAACAGACTTTGTTTTTTCAAATAAATATATATATTTTTTAATTATTACAACAAAACGGTCGTTATTTCCTGGATCCCCCTCGTATTTAGGTGGAAATAAATCCTATATCCGGGTTCCATTGGATGAGGAAGTAAAGCTGTTGGCTTCATATATACAGAGTGAACCGTAAGTAATGTGAATAAATTTAACGGCTTATTCTTTTAGATATTTCAAACAAAAATGTTTAATATAATTTTGCTTGATTTCGCTTCCTTTTCGACAAAAAAATTATTTTATATGAAATATTTCATAGTCCATTTTGGAAAAGCTATTAAATTAATTCCCAATATGCTCAGCAGTGTATTATGATAATAACTAATTGAATTTCAGTTTTGTCCTTTCAATGTGCAGAAATATGATCGGAACAAATGTAAGTTTCCGTTCTGCAAAGAAATTTTTGAACGTAATATCACAGTCTAGAATATACAGTCACGAAGCACAATACGTAGTAAATATACATCCATAGATAGTTGCTAACCACTAGGATCGCTACTATCGCCTCATCACAGACAATGCGAAATAATACCTGCACAGTCTATTGTTTCTAGTACCCTCATAAACTCAAGCTTCGTGCATATACTAGACCATACCTGCACAAACAGCGCTCAACGAGCGCGCGCGCTCCTTGGAAGCGGGAGAGCCGTGTTTCTCGCTCGCCGAAACGGAGAGAAATATACGTCAGAATGACAGACCTACTATGGGTAGGGGAGAGGGAAACGACCACTTAGTTATGTAGTGGAGCGCAGTGTGTTGGTCACTAGCGGCTCGTCGTAAAAAAAATAGGTGAAGTGCTGTTCATATACACAAATGCATGAACAGCTTTACCAATATAATGAGTAGGCCTACTATTCGTAAACTACGTACAATTTTACTAGTTCTAGAACACATGCAAACAGGAAAATTAATTTATTTCAGGACTCACCCAATTTCTTGCATACCAAATCTATCGTCCTAAATTTTAAAGCAGCAAATCTGTCGGTAATGTCTTCATAAAATGTCTGAGTTTAACTGAGGGTGGAGAGTATATCTCTATCCAAAGCTATGTGGGGTGTATTTCTGACTATTACACTCTTACTACGCCATACTACTTTTGACTAATAAAACGGTACGAAAGGACATATTTCAACCAATCATGGCTGCTTATCGCACAATTTTATCGCGTCCCTAGCATTTGTTTAATTTTATCGCGTCCCTAGCATTTGTTTCTTTGTATGCCAACATTTGAAACTGCGCTGGTCTGGACGTCAAAAAAAAAAAAATATATATATATATATAGCCTATATATACACACATATATATAAAATTACAAACCACCCCAGTCGATGCACAGCAATTTCAAATATGACTCGCATTGGCATTCAAGAACAAGAATTAATAAAAATCTCTGATCATACCTATGCATCTTCTGAAATCCGATTTACAAATACATGAAGAGCACCATTCGGAAATCCTGAATAAGTTGAGGAATACACCATATACATCAACGAATTCCACTTCTTTTACGCACACGTCCAATATAACATCAATTGAACCACCAACCACATTCAAATTTGAAAATTGCATATTCAATAATTATTCCTTTTAAAATTATTCATTCGGAAATCCTGAATAAGTAGAATACACCATGTAGGCCTAAATCGAGTTCCACTTCTATTACGCACACGTCCAATGTAACATCAGTTGAACCACCAACCACATTCAAATTTGAAAATTGTACATTCAATATTATTCATATTTATTTTTTATGTCATCGTCGTTAATTAAAACTTTTCTAACACTTGTGTATATTAGTTAGGTTATGTTATAGCTTCTGCTATATGTTATTATTAGGGAAAGGGATTTGGAGTATTATAAAGAATGGTGAAACGTAGTATAGATATTCGTAGATCAGTGACTGTCAAGCGAGCTGCGTCACAGAGCATGGACGAGTACAACGTGCTGTAAACGTATTTCAGAATAAACATATGGAATAGTTTAATGACATATAGTGGCCTACATACATAATCTGTATTTCACTTTGAACTACATGTGTTTTTCTTGGCAACGCACAAAACACCATTAAACAACATTACAAATATACATAATTAAATATCAATCTCTGCGTCCTCGCGTGTCAGGGGAAATATTGATGGCTGATAGTTATCTTCTGTATGGAACTCGACTCTGAATATGTGTGTTTTTCTGTCTGGAGCGTGCTAAATTAAAACCTTTATTTACAATATCATGAAATATGATAATATGTACACAACGTACACTACAGTATTTAGAATATATATATATATATATATATATATATATATATATACTACATTACATAGCCTAATAGAGTATCATTAAATGTTGAACAAAATGTAGAGCCAAACGAAATGGCATTTTCAATTAATGCTATGTTTTGGTGATGAAACAATTATTCCTGCTGTGCCTTGTTATAATAAATTGTAAATATCATTTTCAAATTTTCTAAACACAACTTTGCTCTTTTGCAAGGAAGGAAATTTTTTAACATGGAAATACTCCGCTCTACATCTGCAGAGACAATTGGAGAGTACTTGAAACAAAATACGTCAATTAAATTCACACATTGAATGACGTCATTGGGACAAGTGTTTGTTAGTGCATCTGAAATCCGACTGAGAATACTGTACCTATAATTTTATTCAAAACTCTGTTCATTTTTTCACCAACACGTTTTCCTACTTCACCTTCTACTGCACTCAGTTTATTTACAATAGTACTCATAATATTTATTTGCTTAACTAGTTCTACCCCTAACTGTACTAATCGAATAATGTCATCCGGTAAATATAAAAAATTTGACTTAATATCCATGATTTCTTTTTTGATTATCCTATCATTTAGCAGTTCCTGGCATATTTGAATCGCAGTCGAAAGACTGGATCACTTTCTTGACAGATTGGAGGTGATGTGCGTAATAATAATTATTGCAAGCTTCTAACCATGACCCCCATCTATTAAGAACTGGACATGGGGGAAGCGATAATTTAGGGAATTGTTTCCTGAATTTTGATACTCGATCTTAGCTTTTACAAATATAGTCTTTCAATTTTATATTGTTAGTTGGTTTCACTTTCGGCATTGTACATGCACTTCACTACGCTGAACTGCAAACCTGCATGTTGAAGTTCTTATGCGAAACTGTCCCGTTCACCTGTTGTTGACGTGCAGAGATCTGCGAGTATGTCATGGAGGGGAGGACTTGGTATAAAGGGTTGTAAACAACTGACTGTGTAGATGCCAATACTAGCTTTTACTACTCCAAATTCCGTTCCCTAGTTATTATGGATAGTCACGTATCAGAGATTGTTTAATATTAAGATTTATTGAAAATCATCTGTCAAGTGACGTTGATTACTGGGATTCGGATAATTGAAGTGGAATGTTGCATTTTAATAAAAATGAAACTCAATCAACAAAGCCTTCTTGACTAGTAACATTGCCATCGTGTATAATAGATCGAGAACTTCTCGACGAGAAGGCATTGCTCACTACTGCCATCTAGCATGCATCTGGCGTAATATTTGTAATGTTGAGATGGTACAATAATACATTTGAAGACAGTTGTATTTTCGTAAGTCAATTAATATTTTATTGTATTGGAGTACTTCGTTACTTCTAATCTTTATATACTTTCTTCTAATCGTGTAATAGTCAATTAAATCCCACTCGAGTTTTGATTTTCTCCAGATAAATCAAAACGTCTAGTGAGATTACTGTTGATAAAATAACATAGAGCCAGCTAATTTACCGTTGCAGGGGTGGCTGCTTGGACACAAGGAATGAGGATACTATTCTCGAGTCAGGTAGTACATAGTACTGTAAAATTTCACAGCCCTTAAATAATAGCCCCCGACCTTGGACACCAACTTCAACTCTTCTCTATTGTTAGTACCGTTAGATCTGCAAATTGGTTACTCCAACTACAACAAATCTGACAGTTCTCCGTAACTGAAAGACTCAGAAACGCACTTCACTCATACAATCTTTCTTTAGTGCGTGACGTTACGTTACCATGGAAACCAAGTGCTGTATGAGAATGGGAGCCCAAATAATTTCACCTCTGCTGTATTGTAAGTTCTAATAGACACCGCTCGGCGCTCGTAACTGTTGACATTATTCTAGTCAGCGGATGGTTACAGGTACTATTTACACAACTAAACACTATTCATAAAGACTGAAAAGAAAACTTTTTTTTTTATTTTAGAAATACGGTACCGGTAATAACTAGAATTAATTATTAATAAGAGATAAAATTGTGTTTTACATGTAAAGAGGTGAAGTCGTACTTCACCTACTTCACCTGAATAACCGCCCCTGGTGTATGCCTATTCTCAGTAACTGTTTCACGTTGCTTACCTACTGCTACAGTACAGTATTGAGTAATCTAAAAGACAGAACATAACATTTAACGATTTACAGCTCGAACTTATTAATCTTCAATGTGACCTAAGGGCTAAAGATCGTTTGAATAATACTACTAGCCTGGTTGAGTTTTACAAGACTAAACAGTAGCAATAATATCCACGACTACACAGGCTGGCTGTGAAAATGATTGCTATGTTTGGCTCAACATTTATATTTGTGAGCAACTGTTTTCTATAATCAACTTTAATAAAGGCAGACATCGAACATCTGTATAACTGATTTTCATTACGATCAGTAGGGTACTGTTCCTTTCAGCTGCCAACGGCACAAAACCTCGTTTTGATGTACTGATAAATAAAAATATAACAAAATGATATTGTACATTTAAGTAGCTATAGAATTTATATTATTTCCGTAAAATAAATATTTCTTTATTAATTAATAATAATTCAAGATAGTTTTGCAAACACTGAACGGGAATTCATTTCATAAACACTCGTACTAGTATTTCCTTTTGTGTATATTTTGTACGAGATCATCCCTTCTTCCAGTCCACCCTTATACAGAGCGCAGCTAATATCTGCATTCCGCTCATGAGCTGTGAGCCGGCTCGGAGAGCGCAAACCTTGTGCAGGCTTGTACTAGACTGTGATAATACGGTGTGGCATTTTCTCTTATAGCTGCTGGGAGAGGCAGATATACATGTCGTAGGCCAGTTAACCTGAACAGCTGGCGTGCTCGAGACGACGGGTGAGAAAACGAGAAATGTAAACATAGCACACACGATTGATTTTAAAGACGTCTCGGGAAATTTGATTTCTTCTATATGCAAATTTACCCTTTAGCACTTTAAAAATGAAAGTGGGAGGGAACTACTTCTAATTACCTGAAGAAAATGCTTCCAGTATGACAAACGGAGTTGTTTTAAATTATGAAGTTGATTTGTATAACATAAAATAAGATTTTCTTATTTTCTGTGTTTACCGAATATTTAATTAAAATTAAATCAAAAGAGTTTAAAAATATAATTTTTAATATTGTCGTTTAATGTAAAATAGCATATCGTATCTTTATTTTTACCTGTAGAGTTTTAAATGGTTTAATTTTTTTAACGTGAAATAAGCATTATTATTGTTTTCGTTTTCTAGAACATTCAATTGAAATAGAAGTGTAGAAATATTTTTTAAGCTTTTAAATTTATCTTAGAAAGCATGATGAAAAAGATATTCAGATAGTCAATATAATATAATGTAATATAATATAATATAATATAATATAATATAATATAATATAATATAATATAATATAATATAATATTGTTTCATTTGGAGTTCAGTCTAATCGACATATCACAAATTTAAAATCAATGACATTTACATATGTAAATGATCATTGTGTTTTGTGAAAACTAAAGCAAACGTTTTCGCCTTTCGGGCATCATCCTGTCGACAGGATGCATCGTAAACATCTTTATATTCTTCATCCTATACAGTTTCAGTTGCTAGAAATTGGAACTCGCTTCCGAGAGATATAAGGGGTTGTTGGACAATAACTTCATTTAGGTCAAAATTACATAAATTCTTACTTACTTACTGGCTTTTAAGGAACCCGGAGGTTCATTGCCGCCCTCACATAAGCCCGCCATTGGTCCCTATCCTGAGCAAGATTAATCCAGTCTCTATCATCATATCTCACCTCCCTCAAATCCATTTTAATATTATCTTCCCATCTACGTCTCGGCCTCCCTAAAGGTCTTTTTCCCTCCGGCCTCCCAACTAACACTCTATATGCATTTCTGGATTCGCCCATACGTGTTACATGCCCTGCCCACCTCAAACGTCTGGATTTAATGTTCCTAATTATGTCAGGTGAAGAATACAATGCGTGCAGTTCTGCGTTGTGTAACTTTCTCCATTCCCCTGTAACTTCATCCCTCATAGCCCCAAATATTTTCCTAAGCACCTTATTCTCAAACACCCTTAACCTATGTTCCTCTCTCAAAGTGAGAGTCCAAGTTTCACAAGCATAAAGAACAACCGGTAATATAATTGTTTTATAAATTCTAACTTTCAGATTTTTGACAGCAGACTGGATGATAAAAGTTTCTCAACCGAATAATAACACGCATTTCCCATATTTATTCTGTGTTTAATTTCTTCCCGAGTATCATTTATATTTGTTACTGTTGCTCCCAGATATTTGAATTTCTCCACTTCTTCAAAAGATAAATTTCCAATTTTTATATTTCCATTTCGTACAATATTCTCGTCACGAGACATAATCATATGCTTTGTCTTTTCGAGATTTACTTCCAAACCGATCGCTTTACTTGCTTCAAGTAAAATTTCCGTGTTTTCCCTAATCGTTTGTGGATTTTCTCCTAACATATTCAAGTCATCCGCATAGACAAGCAGCTGATGTAACCCGTTCAATTCCAAACCCTCTCTGTTATCTTGGACTTTCCTAATGGCATACTCTAGAGCAAAGTTAAAAAGTAAAGGAGATAGTGCATCTCCTTGCTTGAGCCCACAGTGAATTGGAAACGCATCTGACAGAAACTGACCTATACGAACTCTGCTGTACGTTTCACTGAGACACATTTTAATTCATCGAACTAGTTTCTTGGGAATACCAAATTCCATAAGAATATCATATAAAACTTCTCTCTTAACCGAGTCATATGCCTTTTTGAAATCTATGAATAACTGATGCACTGTACCCTTATACTCCCATTTTTTTCTCCATTATCTGTCGAATACAAAATATCTGATCAATAGTTGATCTGTTACGCCTAAAACCACACTGATGATCCCCGATAATTTCATCTACATATGGAGTTAACCTTCTCAAAAGAATATTGGACAAAATTTTGTACGACGTCAACAAAAGTGATATTCCTCGAAAGTTACTACAGTTAGTCTTGTCCCCCTTCTTAAAGATAGGTACGATTATGGACTCCTTCCATTGATCTGGTACAATTTCCTTTTCCCAAATAGCAAGTACAAGCTTATAAATTTCGTTAGATAATGCGCTTCCACCCTCTTGTATACATAAATTCTTACTTAACAGATTAATTGCTGATTAATATTTGTTACTTATAATGAAACCAACATCTGTCCATTCTTATTATTATTATCATTAATTTCTCTAAATAGATTTACAAAACCTCTAATGGCAATTACATTAATATTCTCATTATAGAAATAGAAATATATATATATATATATATATATATATATTCTCCCTGTAACATAGTCCTAGTAAGCTTATATTAAATTAATTTTCATTGTTTTACTAACTATCTCAAATCTCAAATTAATTATAATTGATTGAATTAAATTAGCTCATAAATTAAGTTACTACTTTACCTTATAGGTTTATCTAAATTTAAATAAATATGTAGTGAAGAATATTGCTGGAGAACCTTTTACTGTAAGTGTAGTGGAAATATTTGTAATTTAAATATGTATTGTATTGATTAAGGCTGGTTGAGTGGAAGAGAAGGCCTTAGGGCCTTAACTCTGCCAGCGAAAATAAAACATTATTAACTAGGTCAACCACAATTCATTATAAAACCCAGTCCCATAAATTCTTTCAATGTAAATGTCAACACAGATAACCCAGTGCAGTACACACATTCTTAAATAATGATTTCACCAGAAAAACGAGTGAGAAATCATTGAGACAAAGGCTCGCAGTAAAACATCCAACTAATGGAAGCTGTTATGAAGTTTAAAGAGGAATAAAATGGTTTTTATCATGTTTACAATTTTATAATGTTATAATTTAAACATAAGACCAACAGTTCAGTCACGATTTTATTATTATATATTAAATTTATGCATTTTTAAATTTTAGACTGTTAATCATCAGTACATCAGTTAGTCATAAATTTCAAAAAGGCATACGACTGGGTTAAGAAGGAAGTATTATATGATATTCTTATTGAATTTGGTATTCCCAAGAAACTAGTTCGATTAATTAAAATGTGTCTCAGTGAAACATACAGCAGAGTCCGTATAGATCAATTTCTATCTGATGCTTTTCCAATTCACTGCGGGCTAAAGCAGGAGATGCACTATCACTTTTACTTTTTAACTTCGCTCTAGAATATGCCATTAGGAAAGTTCAGGATAACAGGCAGGGTTTGGAATTGAACGGGTTACATCAGCTTCTTGTCTATGCGGATGACGTGAATATGTTAGGAGAAAATCCACAAACGATTAGGGAAAACACGGAAATTTTATTTGAAGCAAGTAAAGCGTTCGGTTTGGAAGTAAATCCCGAAAATACAAAGTATATGATTATGTCTCGTGACCAGAATATTGTACGAAATAGAAATATAAAAATTGGAGATTTATTCTTCGAAGAGGTGGAAAAATTCAAATATCTTGGAGCAACAGTAACAAATATAAATGACACTCGGGAGGAAATTAAACGCAGAATAAATATGGGAAATGCGTGTTATTATTCGGTTGAGAAGCTTTTATCATCCAGTCTGCTGTCCAAAAATCTGAAAGTTAGAATTTATAAAACAATTATATTACCGGTTGTTCTATATGGTTGTGAAACTTGGACTCTCACTCTGAGAGAGGAACATAGGTTAAGGGTGTTTGAGAATAAGGTGCTTAGGAAAATATTTGGTCCTAAAAGGGATGAAGTTACAGGAGAATGGAGAAAGTTACACAACACAGAACTGCACGCATTGTATTCTTCACCAGACATAATTAGGAACATTAAAGCCAGACGTTTGAGATGGGCAGGGCATGTAGCACGTATGGGCGAATCCAGAAATGCATATAGAGTGTTAGTTGGGAGACCGGAGGGAAAAAGACCTTTAGGGAGGCCGAGACGTAGATGGGAGGATAATATTAAAATGGATTTGAGGAAGGTGGGATATGATGATAGAGACTGGATTAATCTTGCACAGGATAGGGACCGCTGGCGGGCTTATGTGAGGGCGGCAATGAACCTTCGGGTTCCTTAAAAGCCATTTGTTAGTTAATCATCATAAGCCAATTATAAAATAGTTGTTTCATTATTATATAAAGGTTGTGTTTAATCAGTTTGTACACATTCCACAACAAAGACATACTGTAAAATGTACAAGATATTGCATGTAAAATGCCTGATGATGCCCGAAGGGCGAAAACGTTTGCTTTAGTTTTCATAATACACAATGATCATTTACATATGTAAATGTCATTGATTTTAAATTTGTGATATGTCAATTAGACTGAACTCCAAATAAAACAATATTATATTATATTATATTATTTTAAATTTATTTTGAGATAAGCGTACCTTATTGTCTGTGTTCTCTGAACATTTAATTAAAATTATGTTGTAGAGGTTATTTTCTATTTTTCAAGATTTTGTTTAACGTAAAATCATCACTATTCATTCTCCGTTCTCTAACACAGTTTAAACACAAAAATTAAAGAGTATATCATCTGTATTTTTACGCGTTTAAAAACAATGTACAATGAGGGACATAATAGTTGAGCCATTCCAGTTTTTCTAAGTCAAAGAATGCCGAAATACGCATGCTAAGAGCCGAAACTTTTCAGTCGTATGTTGAGCAGGTATTCGCTTCCATTTTGATTTTCTGTTTAAATATTACGTATCTATGACGAGAAGAAATTAAAACTATAGCCTCTTATGAGCCGCAATACAGATATTGAAACATTTTCGCTCCCTTAACAGTTTATGTCCCTCCCCGTTCATGGCAATGACCTTGCACTTACGTAGGCTTAGGCTGCGGTTACGGAACAACTAGCGGCTAGCTGCGCGACCTAGCTCCAGCTAGTGCTACTTTATATTAACATTACTCTGAATGGAAGTCTTTTAAATTCTCATTTTTCAACGTGCTAGCTGGCATTACCTAGCGGTCGCTATTTACCGTATGAGCAAGTCTTTAGGTCTGAACGAGTTTTCTCGCGCCAGCTGAAGCTTGTAAGTAGAGAGGTAATCATGGATTGTGAAAAATTAGTAAGAGAAGTGCAGAAACGACGCTCTTTGTGGGACATGAGGAACAAAGAATACAGTAATAGAAAGAAAACTGCAGAATTGTGGGAATAAATAGCTAAAGAATTTGGCAGTACAAGTATTTATGCTAATTATACAGTGTTACTATAAATGATCTTTCCGATTACAAACTTGAATAACTATCGTTAGGAGACCTTTGAAACATGATATTGGTATCAATGGATTTTTATTGGGTTATTTTACGACGCTGTATCAACATCAAGGTTATTTAGCGTCTGAATGATATGAAGGTGATAATGCCGGTGAAATGAGTCCGGGGTCCAGCACCGAAAGTTACCCAGCATTTGCTCGTATTGGGTTGAGGGAAAACCCCGGAAAAAACCTCAACCAGGCAACTTGTCCCGACCGGGATTCGACCCCGGGCCACCTGGTTTCGCGGCCAGATGCGCTGACCGTTACTCCACAGGTGTGGACGGTATCAATGGAAAGAGAAACTCAAATGTTTCTTGTTATGTTGGTGAACCTGCCGCATATTTATTAATTTCGTTGCTAGGAGACGATATAACAGAAAAATGGCTGCAAACGAAGACAGGAGGGCATTTTGTGTGCTAGATTTTCACATATCCCAGTCTGTGTTATAAGCCGTGAAAAGGTTTCTTTTTGTCGAGGCGACAGTCACAGGTAATTCGTACCTAGACATGTTACAGTTATGGCTTCTTCCACAACTGGAACAGGGCATGGAAGGTCTCATTTTTCAGCAGGATGGGGCACCACCCCATTACCACTTAGATGTCAGAATCGAACTGAATATACGACTTCCAAGGAGATGGATTGGACGTGCTGGCCGTGAAGATTTAGAATGTTTGCACGTTCCCCCGACCTCACTCCTTGTGATTTTTTCTATGGGGTTTTATAAAACAACAAGTGTATCAGCCACCATTACCACCTACCATTGAGGATCTTCGTGTCCGCATCACAGAGGCCATTGCACTGGTGGATGGTCCAATGTTATAACTTGTATGGCAGGAAATTGACTACAGACTAGATGTGTGTCGTGCGACACAAGGAGCTCACATTGAGCACATGTGACTTACTTACGGTTGTGAACCAAATGTTTCTCTTTCTGTTTCATGTTTCATGTTTTCCAGTGAAAAAAATTAAACAATTGTTGGAGTTTCTGTTTCTGTTGATATCAATTTCATGTTTTCTAATGTTTGCTGGTTTAACCGAATGGATAACAAAAATATTTGAGTTTCTCTTTCCATGGATACCAATATCATGCTTCTAAGTGTCTCCTAACGATAGTTATTCAAGTTTGCAATCGGAAAGATTATTTGTAGTAACTCTGTATTAAACACACTTTCATTTTTCACATTCAAATATTGCGCTTATGCTACTATATTGCTACAGTGCACAGTCCTTTGAAGCATTCAAACCATTTTTGTTTACACTTGGAAAAAATTATGAAAACATTTAACATTGTCTTCCATGATAATGTTGAAAAAAATTGATAACAGCATTGTCTTCCATGACGACGTTTGGTCACGGCAGATAATGTGAAATGTTTCCATAATTGAAGATTATAATTTCTTGATAAGCTTTCTGCCTATAATGAAGCAAATGGACGATATTTAAAAGTTATATTTAGGATGAAAATGAGTGCATTTGGTTTAGAAATAATGACTGGATCACAGCTGTTTCCTCGGCCGCTGGAATAAGCAGTAATTTACAATCATTTCATTCACCTCTTCGTCCAGCAAGAGTCTCTAATTGAGAAAGTAACAACCAAGAGGGAAGTAATAATGATAGTGAAAATTTGATGAGATTTTGGAATTTAAAATAAACTATCTTCACTACATTATCTGAAAGAAAATTTTATTTTATTTGAGAATTTAAAGCAAACTACCTTGTGCTATATTACTGTATAATATGAAAGAACATTTTATTTGATTTCAGTTTGGTTATATATTAGAATTTAAAGGAAACTATTTTGGACTATACAACATGAAAGAAAATTTAATTTGATTATATTTTAGAATTTAAAGCAAACTACCTTGTACTGTATCGACGGAGTTTAGGAAAAAGTGCTTAACCCTCATTTCTTTAAATGTGCCTTTTTTGCTGTAATTAGTTAAAATGTAATTACAGAGCATGAAAATATGTTCCTTGACAATTATGTTTACATTACTTCATATAAAGTAACTAACAATAGTGTGTTAAAATTTAATTATAGCTGTTTCTGAAAAAAAATTTTCTTCTGTGGGATAAGCCCTTTCCCTGAGCACTGTCGATATAATATGGAAGAAATTTTCATTTTATTTGATTAAATTTTAGAATTTAAAGGAATCTAACTTGTACTATACAATACGAAAGAAAATTTTATATGTGATTTGAGTTCGTTATAACATGAAAGAAAATTTTATTCGAGTTGCTTATATTTCAGAATTGAAAGGAAACTGACTTGTACAGACCCAGAAACAAAATTTGGGCCACCTGAATTTTATTTCTGGGTTTGCACTATACAGACTGAACCATAAGTAATGTCATTAATTTCAAGCAGTTATTCTTTGAGGTATTTCGAACGAAAATGTTTAATACAATTTTACTTGTTTTTGCTTCCTTTTCGAGATAAAAATTGTTTTATATGAAACATTTCATAGCGTGTTTTGGTAGAGCCATTGATTTAATTCCCAATAAGCTCAGTCAATTTAATAGAGACATTATTTACGATTCACCTAGTATAATATTAAAGAAAATTCTATTTGATTAGAATTTAAATCAAAATACCTTGTACTATGCAATATGGAAGAATTTTTTATTTCATTTGGTTATATTTTAGAATTTAAATGAAATTATCTTGTATTATATAATATGGAAGACATTTCTATTTTATTTTATTTTAGAAGTTAAAGGAAACTGTATAAGGTGCAAGAAAATAAGTTATACTTCTATTATATTACTAAATAGTTTAATTTTTAAAAAAATCCCCGTATCTCATTGCTAATGCAAGTTTCTCTTCTGGTGAAATGGGATGTTTTCTATTTCTTGTAATATTGTTTTTTTAATCTAATTTAAGATATAGTAAAATGTAACTTGCTTCATCCTGTAATATTCGAAAAATCTTTGTTCGTCGTCTTTAAGCATTCTATGCAAAATGAGAAATTCACCTAGTTCACGTCGCTTTTCGTAAATTGGATGCAGGGAATACCTTCGTCTATGTAAATATCTCGATTTCAGAAAACTACTTTCATATAAAAATAACTCTTCACTTATAGAGAAATTCATTACGTGTACGGCAGCTATATTATAAACTATCTACTAAAAAGTAATTGGGCACTGTTTTGCCCCATTAGAACCTCGTGGTACCACCTCTTGTTACTATAACAACAGCCACCCTGTCAGGCATGTTCTCCATTAGTTTGTGTAGGATATCCACTGGAATGCGTCGCTATTCCTCTTGCAACATGACACTCAGATAATGGAAGTTGGCGCATCTCCCGAGACCTCAATCGCTGGTCCAATTCGTCTCAAAGCTGCTCAATGGGATTGAGATCAGGACTCTGTGCAGGCCAGTCCAACCGGTGACCATTATTGTCTGCATACCACTGCATAGTAGCCGCCGAAACATAGGGCCAACTTGCATTGTCCAACTGAGTGTCATGTTGCAAGAGGAATGGCGACGCATTCCAGTGGATATCCTACACAAACTAGTGTAGAGCATGCTTGACAGGGTGGCTGCTGTTATAGCAACAAGAGGTGGTATCACGAGGTTCTAAAGGGGCAAAAACAGTTCCCAATTACTTTTTGGTAGATAGTGTATATACATGGGTATTTCTTACGCAATTCAGTGAGATCAGGTGTCTTTTGTGCGATGAAGTGTTGATTATGTATAGCATCGATTGAGATAAGAGGTCAGAATATCTGTGTTATCTGTGCATTGAGTAATTGAAATGCCGAGAACTCGCTCAGATAAACATCCAGTCTACAAACGAAAACAAGAGCAAAAACATCTACTAGCTACTAGCACGACAAACCTCTAGCAGAAGCGAGTTGTTTCGTAACCGTACCCTTATTCAGAGCAAGTCAGGTGAAGAGGTTGTTCAGAGCAACATAATTCTCGTGCACCCGCTCCTGGATACAGTGTTGCACGACGTCATAATAATTTATGTATTTTTAAATGTACGTTTTTCTGGAAAACGATTCAAAATATAGCGAAATGACATTTGACTTTTCTGTTGATCTCTACTAAAGAAATTATCCATCAGAACTAATGACATTACTTACGGTTCATCCTGTGTGTATGTATTTATGTAATGTTATTTTACTCTTTACTAGCGGAATCTCGCATATCTAGGAATACCCCTCACCTCCAAACTCTCCTGGACCGAAGTAGCTAAAGAAACCTGGAGGAAATATAATGCAGCCACCAGAGCAATAAGCTACCTGAGTGGCATCAATCGACCCGGCTGTATAGCCGAAACACTCCTCCACCTATACAAAGCATTGGTTAGAACCCTTTGCATACATCCCTCCATTTTCCTCACACAAGCCCCTCCAACGACCCAATCGAAATTTTAAACCCGCGAAAGAAGAATTCTCCGCCAAATCTTCCACCTGCACAGACGCACCAGAAACAACACAGTTTACACTACGACAAAAACAAAGCCACTCTTCACACACCTAAACAACATAAACAGGAAATACACACATTCGGCAGTAAATCGCGTATATTCACAACACATCTCTGCAAATCCACCGAACACAAACAATAGAACAACACTGGAGAAACTCCTCTAAAACTATCACCAGCCCCAACCACCAAACTAAAACACACAAACAAAACCGCATACACGTGTTGGAAACTTGAATACTATCTGAGAGGAAACACGACAGCAACAGAGAGGCAGATCAATAAAATAACACCACACCATGAAAGTCTCCATAACCATTAAGACGCTTCTGCCACCGGAAGGGGAAACTTAAAAATCTAAAAAAAAAATGTATGTATGTATGCATTTATGTATGTATGTATGTATGTATGTATGTATGTATGTATGCATGCATGTATGTATGTACAGTGTTCTGCCCAAGAGCAGGTCTTTAACTGCAAACCCAGCATTTCCCATTCTTCCCAATTTCTTGCTTTCTTCTTAATCTCCCCATATAATACCTTCATGCTATCAACTGATATCTTTTACCCCGAACTCTTGTCCCGTTCACCATTCCTTAAGCATCGAAAATTAACAAATCAGGCCTACACAAAAATAACTAAAAAATTAAAATAAAAAATAAAATAAAATAAAATAAATAAAAAAACCAATCACCGCACTCACACACCTACTGGCACTTATGCCAGAAATAGTGTCATACACAGTATGTAAATATATATTTATTGTTATTTATGTACAATGGCTGGAGAGGGCATCCTGCGCGTATAAGACCCTAAAACGGCCTCTGGCTCAAAGCCAGTAAAGTCAATAAATATCATCATCATCATCACTCTTTACTTAGGATACACTGTTTTGTAAATCTTTGAACACATTTAACCAACAATAAGTCTAGAATGGCCTTTGAAAATGCTTTCATAAAACTGAATGTTAACTGGCGAAAAGTAATAGAAAGAGAGCTCTGATATCTTTTTCCCTTTCAGTGAAAATCAGTCAGTTTTGTCCTTTTACTACATTTAGCTTCATTGTCAATCCGTTTACAGCAGACCTAGAGTTTCTTCTTGCAGAGCGAGTTTTTTTTTTTTTTTTTTTTTTTTTTTTATTTTTTGAGTATAACTCATATGAAGGGGCTATACAAGAACACATACATATGATGTACAATGTAATTGAAAAGTCATGAAACTACAGTCTGTGAAAAACAAACAATAACACAAGAATTTATGAAAGAAAGAAAGCAAAATAAGAACAAATAGTAAGGTAACATAAAGTTTTGGGCAGAAAGAAGAAAAAGTTTGAAACCATGAAATAAATAAATTAACTGAGAATTAAAATAAATAATCTTCCCAAAAACGTAGCCTGCTTTTAAACAATTCTTAAAACACCGGCAATTTGGTAAAAGTCTATATTCTAAAGCAAGTTGGTTAAAAGTTGTTAAAAAATGGTTAAGTTCTTTCGTTCCATAAGTTACGGAGCTATGCTGAGAAAAATATATATTGTCTTTTTGTCTTGTTAAATAAGTATGTATGTCTTTATTAAACTGAAAAGTAATAGGCCTATTACTATGTATTAAATTGTTTAATAACTTGGTACATGAAAATAGCAGCACCCAATTTGATAATTCATTCAACTGGTAGAACGAAAGAAAATTGATATAGATATTTAACTGGAGTCAAATAATGAAAACTTAATAAATTTCTTAAAGCACTATTTTGAATAACTTGTAAAGGTCTCAAAGCAGTTTTCTTATTATGTCCCCAAATAAATGACATATACATTAAATGAGAATGGATAAAAGCATAATATACATTCAAGAGACAAGATATGGGCAAATATCTTTTAAGCCTTTTCAAAATACCAGACATTGGAGCAATTTTCTCACAGACAGCCAAAATATGCTTATCCCATGTTAAATGTTCATTAACAATCAAACCTAAAAATTTAACTGATGCAACTTTTTGTATTACAGAATCATTAAACTTTAATTCTTTCGGTATAATATAATAAAATGAAGGTTTAGTAAAAATCGTATACACAGTTTTTTTTTTCAAATTCAAAGAAAGCCTATTTGCGCATAACCAGTGTTCAAGAGACTCTTTTACAAGCCTGATTTTTTAAACTACATAATCTATGGAATAGTCGAGGAGCTTCACAGAACAATATGGAATCACTGATAAATTTATGAATACTGATATTGCTTTGAAATAACTTCAAATAAGTACAATTATTGTAAACCATTTCTGGCTACAATTGAATGACTTTATATTTCGGAAAACAATTAAAAAAACTGTAGATAGGACTCAGGGCTGTGCAGTTCATATTACATCTTCAGTTTCCTATCAGTAGCAGAGTGCATACTATCCACTTCTTGAACTGCACTGAGACCTGACTCTTTAAATTTTAGCACTGACGCCTGGCATTTCTTTCATTAACCATAGCAAAACAGTACTCATTATGAATCACATGAATCAGACCACAAAATTATTTTTTGATATCTGGAAATTCTGAAATGTAATTGTTTAATAGAATACAAAGAGCACTGTCAATTTCATTTAGTCCCCTCCTGCTAATTCTTCATACCAAATATCACAATATGACTTTTTAGTCATTATTCCCTTAACAGTCAAGTTATAAACAGCCAAGTTCCTTGAATAATAGAACACTGATGTATCATATTCTGGACTTTGCATAATACTTTTCAAATCAAAGGAAATAACTTCCGTGATCTTATCAACGTTTTCGGTGTCCAGTTTTTTCTCTTCCCTGACTGCAACCTTCTCAGTTCCATGAATATTTTGTTGTTGATTTTCACATTCACAATAATAAAATTAATGTTTACTCATCTAGATTTGCCTTCATCAGATGTAATACTACTTCGATCAGATATATCAACATAATCTGGATCGTCAATATCTTCCTCAATATCACTCATTATTACTTTCTTCTTGAATAAACAAACTTCTTATATTGATGAAGTTGTACCTTAACAAATAATCAGGGCCGTAGAGAGCCGAAATGGGCCCCTGCCTAAGATTCTACGGGCCTCCCTTTCAAACGATATACGAGTGCTGAGAACACTCGTATGTGAAGTAGCAGAACACTGGACAGTGCTTTTTATTATAGACATTACAAAAATGATCAAATATTTTACACTACTCTATTCTCTATTGTTTATTTTAAATATAGGCACACACACTAAGTCAATGCCTTACATTTTAGGAGAACATTACTTTTAAGAAATCTACAGTGGAGCTTTTCTTGCCTTTCGACTCGCAAAATAGTCTATTATTTCTTCAAAGTCCAGTCTCCCTTGCGACATTGTTGAGCGAAATGTGTCCTTCGCACGCGCCAACAGGTTAAACAACTTTTAATGGCAATGTAGTAAATATGCGCAAAGTAATGCAGAATTTGGAGATAGATTGATCAGTTTCTTTTGAGTAAGGACATTCAGGAGTAAATTATTCTTAAAGTTTACTGGTTGAATAGACTAATTAATTCTAAGATCCAAGGAAGTTACCACTCCTGGGATCACCAATAAATTGGGTATCCCCTCTCAGTGGCAAGCCTCTTTCATCTAGAAATAGAATCACATCCAAAATACGGATTAAAATCTTCTTCCAACTGTCCACTTCATTATTAAAGGTTTTAGAATGTAACATATCAACTGCTAAATCCTCACATAGAGGTTTCTCCAAGCTCCGCCACTCTAGATAACAAGCCTTATGACTAGCACTATTTTTATGTGTAGGTAATTTATCATAGAGTCTCTTCTCTACTTTTTGACTCTCCCTCGTAGTACTATCAGCATGTTATCAGGGCCTCCTGAAAGCCCGGCCCCCAGGATACAGCCATGCCTTCCATACCCTCTCACCGGGCCTACAAATAATAGCAACTAATGACGTGATTACAAACGGACGTCTCATTGGTTCACGCAATTGTTGCAGTCCCCGCGGAGATTGAACAAATGGGTACTAACAGATTCTAATCGAGTGGACATGGAACAAATGAATTCTTACGATATTGACCTGTAGAGTGCAGATAGAACAAATTGGATACGAAGGAATATGTAGACTGGTATATAGAACAAATTTGCTCCAAAATCTAAAAAAGGGCCAATTTGGACATAGAACAAAATGGTTCTCACCCAGCGATCTATTCTCTAAAGGCTGGTTCACAATAAACTGGAAACGGAAAGGACAACGAGAACGGAAATAATGTTAAAATAAATGTATTTAAATGTGAGCATTCATAATAGTTAATTGTGAATACTCACATTTAAATACATTTATTTTAACAATATTTCCGATCTCGTTCTCGTTGTCGTTTCCGTTCCCGGTTTATTGTGAACCAGCCCTTACAGTACAGTTATTTGAACCTACTACCGTGCTTTCAGAGCTGTGACTTAACTGATGCTTGCAAAACTGCTGACATCCATAAACAATTGGAAGAAGTTTACTTTCTTCTCATATAGACTTTAATGAAGTCACCATCATAATGGTTTAAACCATATTGGTTTCTTCCGGTTTCAGTATTTGAAAACTGGTCAGTCCATCGCTTCTTCGGGCGTCCCACATTTCTCAGTCCTGTTGGCTGGTAGAGAAGTATCTTTCCGGGATACGGTGGTCGTACTTACTTACTTACTTACAAATGGCTTTTAGAGAACCCAGAGGTTCATTGCCGCTCTCACATAAGCTCGCCATCGGTCCCTATCCTGAGCAAGATTAATCCTGTCTCTACCATCATATTCCACCTCCCTCCAATTTATTTTAAAATTATTCTCTTGTATACGTCTCGGTCTCCCCAAACGTCTTTTCTTCTCAGGTCTCCCAACTAACACTCTATATACATTTCTGGATTCACCCATATTTGCTACATGCCCCGCCCATCTCAAACGTCTGGATTTAATATTCCTAATTATGTTAGGTGAAGAATATAATGTGTTCAGTTCTACGTTGTGTAACTTTCTCCATTCTTCTGTAACTTCATCCCTCTTAACCCCAAATATTTTTTCTAAGCACCTTATTCTCAAACAATCTTAATCTCTGTTCCTCTCTCAAAGTGAGAGTCCAAGTTTCACAACCATGTAGAACAAACGATAATATATAGTCTCCGTATTCCAGCTACCTATAATCTGGAATGAGGTTTGATTCGAAGTATATGTGACGTCACAGCGCTGGTACGGGTACGTTCGTATACAAAATAGTTATGCATTCTCTGCCCTCTTCCTCTAGAAAATCAAAATCGGGACGCAGTCATAGTGAGTAGACTTATCGATCACTGTTCTTACTAGTCGTATTATTTAAATAACTATATCTTTGTAGCTGATTGGAGGTTCATTTCAGAGGTAAAATGCCTTAAGTAAGACGCTCAAGCAGGGCATGGTTGAGGATATTTGAACTAATATTTTCACTGTCAGTATAGACAAATTGCATATAAATTGTGTAAAGTGAACGTAAAAGTGACGAAAACAATGCACTGAAAGACACTGTAATACTAAAAGGCGCAGAAAGTGTGTTGAATGTAATCCAAAAGAACCAGTACCATCATAATCCGAAAATCATGAAGATATTAACTCGGCATTTAGCATGGATTTGTGTAGCCTACCATAATGTTCAGTGCCAACATCGCAATTAATAAATTAAGTAATATACATTTTAGGGAAATTCTAGAAACGTACATAGAACATTAGTGGTTTTCAGTGATGAGTGATATACGCAGTATCTCATTTCAAGTGACATCTGCATATGTTCAAGTTCCGTAATTTACGAATGCACGTTATTATTCACTGCAAAGATCACGACGAAAATGAACATCACGGCTCAAGCATGCGTTTACTAGTATAGCTTCAGAATGTCGGGAGTTGACTGTACTCCACGAACACACAGCAACATCATGTTTGTTTATATCCTTGTCCGTTGCATTACCTGTGTTCGGCATACTTTAACTTCAGTCTTTAGGTAGCTGGAATACGGAACCTTAGTCATTGCCACTAGTAATAAGTAGGCCCCGGGAAAAGTATTGCTATCAGCTTAGTATGCAACATAGCATACCTGCTTTGAGAGGGATGGGGTAAACAATGATAGACAGCGTGACGTTGGCAGTAGTACAGTTTGGTTCATGAGAAATGAAGTAATACATGAAAGTCTCATTATTTGTGCGTCCTTTTGACTAGTTTCCAGTGATTAGCTATGAAGCTTACAAAGTGCAATTCTAATTTATTCTCATTAAGAGACCTAAATATTTCATTGTACTTGACATACTAGTAATGATATTATTTACGTATTGATGCGTTGCAATGAACAATGATATCCATGAGCAAGACATGTAACGTGTATCATATTCGGATAACGTGTTTCAAGAAACTTAGCAGATTTCTTCATATAGCTTGCAGCATCTGTAACATATAGTAACACATTTTCGAATTGCACACATGATGGCCATAGCAACTCCATAGCACTATCAAAAAAGTTCACATATTATGGTGGAATAATTAACTCTGTCTAACACTTCACTCATTAAGAGATAGGGTCTACAGCAGATATGCTCATTCTCTGACTCCCGATTACGTTCTGTAATCGCAACCTTCGAATGTAGAGCGTGCTGTTCCTCGTTCGAAGCTCGACGGATGATTGCGGAAGGCAGTTCAAGTATTTAGTAACGTACGAACAGTGCGGGACAATGACACAGTCAAAACCTTTAGTAAGCAAACGATCATTCCGTACAGTGTGGGAAGAAGACTATTTTTATTGTGAAAACGTAAAGTTTTTACTATGTTGTAAGGTATTGTCAGGAATACTACTGAGCGACATAAAACATCATACGCTTTGCCATCCAGAACTTGCCGAAATGACAGGGAAGCTGTTTTCTGTAATATGTATTCATATATCAACATTATTATTATTATTATTATTATTATTAGGCCTATTATTATTATTATTATTATTATTATTATTATTATTATTATTACTAGTACAATTATTGTTATTGTGGTGATTTTATTCCAACAGAAATACATGTTATGATAAAATAATTTTTCAGGGGTGCAACGTGCACTACAGTTTCAAGAATTGAAAGCACTTCATGATAGGCCAAACATTGAAGAGAGTCGAACAATTCAGAGTCTACGTTTAGGAGCAAGTTATGTAGTATGTTAGCTAAGGCACTAAAAACCCTTCACGGATGGTGAACTTGTAAAGAAATCTATGGTGCCTGAACAAAATATAGTTAATTACATCTCTGTACTGGAACAGCTCAAATGTGAATTCACAGAACATGGGTTTAATGATTTTAGACGTATGGAAAGTGATATTAATCTTTTTGTTAATCCTTTCATAGTAAATTGTGTACAATCCGTGAGAGTGCAGTTCCAGGACGAGTTAATTGATTTACAAAGTCACGTAGAATTCAGAACTAAATACGGAGAATATGACTTGCCAAGCATAGAATTATTAAAAAATGAACAAAACGCAATACCCCAAGACGAGCTTATTCGTTGTCACTCGAAATATGTGTGCAAACAATTATTTTCGAGAATGAAGGTTGCTAAATCCAAAAATCCAAACATAAATCCCGATTAACAGATGAGAATCTTCTGTGCATTGCAGTAAATTCGTTGGGAATAGATTTCCGATTACTTGCAGAAAAGAATAGGCCTACACATGTTGAATGTGGAATATGAAAATAATATTATCTATGATATAATAGTATCATAACTGTATAAAATATAATAAATAATGTAATAACTGAATATTTCCTTTTTCAAATTCAGTTTATTATCCGTATTTGTAAGACAGTGAGAGCGATGCCACGGGCGGTGCTGCAATGTAGTTGCGGAGCCCAGTTCCTACACTGTGTGTGTTATGCAGTGCAGCATCATCCGTGTAATCGGAGCGTTTACAATTTTGAGCATACCTGGTCTACAGCAACATTCCGCACTAAGGGCACTTACAACCACATTTGTAACGTGACGTCCAACGGAGTCCATGCTTTCATCAATAGAAAAAAACCCATATCTTCTCATTTTGTAATTTACACTTCATTTCACGCAGACATTTCTCATATCCATGTTGCACATACTTCTTCCGCAGTGTTGCTTCTTTAGGAATTTGTCTTCCAGTGTACTTTTCTGAAAAGCTACGGAGTTTCGCGTTTTCTAATTTGTTTAACGGAATATTTGAAGCAATAAATGCGTCACACATATCTTCGTAAAATGTTCGTTCAAGTAGTTGTGAAGCAGATTCCTGCTGTACCTTGCTTAAATTCTGTTGTCTTTTACATGCGCGTTTATGCTTATTTCTATTTATATGCTTCTTATGCCATGTCGGCTGCCAATTTCACGTGACACAATTCACAAAACACTTCATTACCATGGATGGAAAACACACTTTATTGAAGAACATATTTCCTTAGTGCTTCTATCTTGCGTACTTTTGGTCTCGGCATTCTGAAGACCCGTGTCGATTGCTTTTGACTGCATTGTACTAAGCTACGCCGGCACTACTCCTACCTGCACAGTGATGCGTGCAAGAGTCCTCGATTCATAAACATTATCTATACTACATCGCGCGTTTCCCTGTAAGCAATACTTTTTCCGGTGTCTGGTAATAAGATATCACCCTACCATGGAATAAAAATAATCTCAACAGAAAGAAACACTCTAACACTCTACCGTTGCAGAGTAACCTCACTAGATTGAAACATTGTTAGACTTACAGGAGCACAAATGTACGATGAAGTTAAATTCATGTACGTAGAGTACTACAAAAATGTACAAAATGTAATGAATAAACATGAATATTTCAAATCAAAATGGGCAATTTTATATTACTATGTTTCCATTCCTTAGATCACAGCTTACGAAAAATTAATTTGTTGAAGTTATTTTCATCTTCGTTGTAACTCACCACAAAATGCTAGCGTGCAAAGCGCTAACGCGCTTTTCAAATCCATGCTGACACCAGAGAGATCTTCAGTGCATAGAAATTCAAGTACAAAATGCCGATTTGCGGACGACTGAAGAGGTACTTAGCTAGGCTATTATCTGCATATCATTGTCCACACACTTATTGATTGCGTTGGTCCTATCTTTCATCTGAGATAAGAACAGAGAAAGGAATTCAATTACCTCCATTAAATCACGCCTTGAGCCATGTACCAAATTCCAAGTTAGATAAATTATATTATTTACTAGCCGTACCTGTGCGCTCCGCTGCACCCGTTAGAAATAAATATAATGTAATTGCATAATTAAAATAGGACATTTGATCCAGGGAACATTCGTGTTTGATAGAAGGATAAATCGTTTATTATGTTACTTAATTTAAATTGTATTTAAAAAATTAAAATGCTATCATTTTTATCCAGAGACCACTCATTTCGTCATAAAAATTATTTTAGGAAATACAGGAAACGAATATACAGAATAGCCTATCATGTTTTCTGTGCATAAGAAGCTTTTTTAATCTCACCTGTCCTCAATTCACTCAGAAGATACTGTAATAACATTATAGCATTATGTACATCTAGAGAAACTACACTTTCCTATGGTGAATTAATAATTAATTATACAAATCGGTTAATTTAGCTTCTGATATTATTTCATACGAACACAGAAACATTCTCGCTAGGCTATCTTTCATAGCTTTCGATTGTTGTTGTCCAAGGCCCCTTATAGACGAAGTCATTTGTTTTTTATTTCATTACACTGCCTTGGATGGCAGTTATTTTAATTTGAAACTCATTTATCTCATTAAATATCAGTCCTATCGAAATTTTTCAAAGAATAAAACTTATCTGAAATTATTTTTAAAAAAACTTTTGTTATGTAACATTTTTCACAAAAATCAATAATAAGCGAGATATTTCGATTTATTTAATTCAGACCCCCGTTTTAAATAATGTATTTTGAATGCCATATAGCCTAAAATCTAAGTTACAACAAACTTAATTTATATTCCAATTTTCATCGAAATCCATTCAGCCATTATCGCGTGAAAAGGTAACAAACATCCAGACAGACATACAAACAACAATTTCAAAAAAGCGATTTTCGGTTTCAGGGTAGTTAATTATATATGTTAGAACCAATTATTTTTGGAAAATCGAAAATTACCAGAAAAATTTCGGCTACAGATTTATTATTATTATAGATTCACCTCAGCTAATTTCAATTTGGTATGCCCATGGTTATACAACATTTTTAAACCAGTGCCTTTTCTCCCATAAATTTTGAAAATTGTGTACACATTTTTCAGAATCTTCGCAACAATACTAGAATCTCACACACACACACACACACACACACACAATGGTGTTAAGTACAAGTAATATGTAGGATCTTAAAACAAGCAAAAAGTTGACGTAAATATAGCTAATTTATTTTTTTATTTTTTAAAATTACAAGTACTTTTCAGTTCACATGCGTTTACTTATTACTTGACTTCGAAGTTGAAAAACACAAACCATGAAGTTACGTGCATAAATGATAAAGCAATGTTTACAGAACAGCTAGAAAGATAGTCCTCACCCATCATACACACAGCGTATCAGTTGGGGATTTTGCAATATACTGTAGACCGAGCAAATAAGAAAATAAACATTCGGCCGAAGGACAAACGCAAATTTAATGTCGGCCAGAAAAAAAAATGTATTACCGGCTCTCAGGTGTAGAAATATAACATAGGCTATTCTTAAGCTTATAAAGAATTATACAGAACATTATACAGAGCTAATTTTAACAAATTTTAACAATAATAATATTAATAAAAATAATAATAACAATATTATTATTACTATTATTATCCCAACATACATGTGTAATTCAAAGAAACGACATTAAATATATATATAGCAATTGTAAAGTATGAATCACAGAAATAAACTTGTATTTAAATAATACTACTGTAAAATACAAACCATTTAGATAAACATTTGCTATAAATCCAATTCCCGTATAGCCTAAGTAAAACTCAGTTCGGAGGGAAAATTGAGCACATAGTACAAAGCTAAATAAATCATTACGAAGAAAGGAAGATTTAAATGAAAATAACTAAAATATTATACTAATAAGAGCTTAACATCAGTAAAAAGTCGAAATGAAAGTTGAATAGGTTAACTTAATAAAAGAGGATACTAGGAATCAAATGAATTATAATAAAGTATCACCAAATCAGAAGATACTTATTTAAAATATATCAGTAAAATATATATTAATAGGGCCTACTAATTTTAGTAACCTATTTTATATATATCTTTCATTTTTAATTTTAATTAATACATTTTATAATTTCTTAATAATTAATATGTATTTCAAAGTCATGTTATGGGTCTAAATCCTTAATCCACAATTAAGGCCGTGTTTTTTTTCCAACATGTGATGTATTTTACTTCTTCTTGTAAGGTTTTATTTTATTTTATTTTCTTGTGATAGTTAATAATGTACCGGTACATGTATTTAAACATTTGTTTCAAATTGCATTTCGTTTTCGACATCGCAATGACTTCACGTCATCCCAAATGTTCCAGCTTCAGTGCTAGTAGGGTCTACGTACGAAACCTTCAATGACAACCATACCTACACAGACAACGCAGTGAATAGATCCATTGGATGAAAAAAGCAAACAAGCCCATACCCTGTTTCCCCACCTCAGTTAACCTGTATCGCCCCGACTGGGATCTCAATTTTGAAGTCTACTTATTACAACTTTTTTTACACCTTCGTTTACAAAGTTTATTCATAATTTGTCCGCATAGTTGTCGAAATGATCGTAATGTTTTCTAATACAGGCGTCTAAATGCCGCAATCACGAACTGTCTTTCTGTCTCCCATATTTCAAGTATTTGATATGCATATCTGCCATTTCCTTATTAGAATACATTTTGACCACAAACATATTAGCAAATAACAAAGTAAGTAGAGCTCCAAATATCCGGATCGCCAATTATCCGGATCATATTTTAGGACAGTTTGAAATTGTTTATTCAAAGAAAGTTGAATATGTGTAGGTTTTTTATTTCGTGTACTGTACTACCATACACAAATAAAGTTCTGTTTCGTGTGATATATGAAGAGTTCTTATAATTTTAATTCATTTTTAAAATTCTACTTTGTTTGAATATGTGAACTTTGTTCATTATAAACTGTAGGGCTATATCCATTTTACACTTTTAATGCATGCAGTAGGTTATTACAATTATTGTTTCTGGACTCTTTTAATTTCCGACCCAATTATCCGGATTCCTACATATTCGGATCACACAACCTCCTATTAGTCCGGATTACACTGAACAACAAGAATTTTGCTCCGACGTAAAACAATGTGTCCCACATGATTTGATATGCGCTGAATCCGAAAATGCATCTCTTTTCTTCGTATCACGTAAGGTTTTTAAGATATACTATGATTTCACTTTTCGATAAGCGCTCCCCCAGGAAGCATCTGGCGCAGGTTGGGGGTGTAAACCGAAACAAAAGCTAATGTATTTTATGAGTGTATGACTTATTTACGGTTTATTATGGTTGTTGGCATGATATTTTGTATTTCTAATAAATAAACAGACATTGTTCCCTTCTATTAAGTAAATTTCATAACAGTTCAAAGTGAGGTCTATGCAATGAACAAACAAGTGTGTGGTTTTCAGTATTTAAAGGAATAGCTTACCAGTTTGAGTGAAGGAAAATTGAAAGAGGGTATTTTCATCGATCCACAAATTCACAAAGCTATGGCTGACCCTTTGTTTGAGGAAAAACTTTCCGTTACAGAAAGAATGGCTGGCGCGTTTTCAAATACGTTTGCTCAAATTTCCTTGGAAATTCTAGGGCAGAGAACTACATAGAACTTGTTGTGGAAATCATGTCAAGTGCATATGACAAAATGGAGTGTAATATGTCTCTCAAAATACACGTTTTACATTCTCATTTGGATTTCTTTCCTCCTAACTTTGGAGCTGTAAACGACGAGCATGGGGAAAGATTTCATCAAGAAATATCTGAAATGGAAAGGCGATATAAAGGAAGATCATCATCCAGCATGCTTGCAGACTATTGTTGGTTCCTTCTAAAATACAGTCCCTGGTCTAGTTATAAACAAAAGTCATCCAGAAAATTATTTTAAATGTAAGTTCAAATTCCGAGATTTTTCTCAATATATGAATGAAATATTTTTATTGTTGTGTTTTTTGTGTTTTAAACTGTGTTTTAAACTATGGCCTCAAGGAGGCCATGGAGATTAAGCTGGAGAAAAACAACTTCAACAGTGACGGTGGACTTCAGCTCAGTCAGGCATGGACACTGGCCTTGGACCAGTTCAGGCCCTCTTACAATCAAGGTCACGAAGATCACGGCCCGAGGACGGCAACAGATTCCAACCGGCGGAACAGGACTCGTCGCCCGCCAAACTTCACACAAGAATCCCGGGAGGGCCGGAGCTTACGAGGAATGATAATTCCCGGTCCCGGATTGCCCGATCCGCCAACCAATCCCGTATCACCTGAGACAGCCTAACATCTATATAACCCACTACTTTCTGTCCATCGGGATGAGCCCTATAAGAAATGGGCACGGACCTATATGCCCTTCCCCATATATATTCCCCCTTTCTTGTAAACGACGTATGCCCTAGTTCAGAACCTATAAATTGTCTATTAAATATACGAGGTCACTCAATTAGTCGCAATCTGAAGGACAGGGACCTCTCAAATTGCAGATTTAGATTTCACGGCGCTTCTTCCGACGGCCTTCACATGCTTTGTCAGCGAACAACAGATGACAGCGTCTTGCCATCCTAACGACAAACACCAACCATCTCCTCCCCGCCCCGTTCCGTGATCACTTGATCAAATCTCAGTCCCCCTCGCGTATGTGGTACCTAAGAGGTTACGTCCAATTTCGGCTTCCCCTTCAAAATTTTCTAGAGCTCCTTCAGTGGAGCAGCGTAACCCGGAGTGAGACTAGTGGCCAACAGGCTTGGAGCTCACATATTTAGTTTTGTACAGCCCTCAAACCCTTGCAAGGACGCGTTTTGCGTACCTTTTAAATTTGTCCTCCCAATTCTCTTTCGATTTTTCCAGACATAACTTCCCTGAAGATGGCTGCAGAGATAGCAGTTGAAAGCTTGGAACATTCCAAAATTTTAACTCGGCTGATATCCCGCGAAAACATATTAGCGAATAATAATAATAATAATAATAATAATAATAATAATAATAATAATAATAATAATAATAATAAGAGTAACTTTCAAGAAATATCACTTTTGTTGACGTCTACAAAACTTTGTCCAATATTCCTTTGAGAAGATTAACTCCATATATGGATGAAATTATTGGGGGTCATCAGTGTGGTTTTAGGCGTAATAAATCGACTATTAATCAGTTGTTTTTATATTCGACAGATATTGGAGAAAAATGGGAATATAAGGGCACAGTACATATGATGGTGAGGAAAGTGCGTTACATTATTTCAATACTTATCTTCAAGAACATACTTCGTGATTACTTTTAAGTCATAATAATTTATTTGTGGTATGTACAGAAAAATACAAAATATCACTTGTTAAATCTCTTCATTGTTACTGAAGTTGTTGCACTTAAATGCTGGGTTGAGAGAAGCATCAAGGCTGCTATCTGTCACTCAGTCTGCTATTCATTTATGTCTTTAAATGAATATGACATCTTATAACCACAATAACCCACATCGAGATTGAAGATACGTGTACAACGAAAAAATAAGAATTCTTCATCTTAAATGGGACAAGTATGAAACTAAAAATTGTGTTACTGTGTTAGTTAACAAGGTACAAAAATACTTGAAGTGCAAAGATGTGAGAAATTATGAAGTAGAATTGCTTCAATGGCGGATGAGGAAACGTAAATTCTCCGCCAAAGCCAACAAAAACTCGTAGTTCTCTACCACGAACTCCACTTGAATTTGAACGTAGGCAACTGGCTTGCCATTCGTTAAGAATATTTATTAACGATAATTTACAGTACGATTATTTAGTCCTGACAGTCGCCGGCAATGTGCGCCTTGGTCAGGCTAGTCCATTTACTTACGACAAGGGGTGTATGGGTTAGTCACTCGCTTGCCTTCGGAGCGATCGGTTGTCATGCGTGTCGTAGAGATGTGTGTTTCTAGTATAGTTAAGCTGCACTGCATTCCTTTACTGACCGCTCCCCTTATCTGTACTCCGGAGCTCTCCCCACTACTCCTATATACTTCCCCTCTTTTGCGTCGCCGAGCTGTCAGGACTAAATGATCGGTCTGTACTTACAAATCATTGCATTTCTATTTTATATTTTGTATGTAGTCAGTGTGGCTGCTCAGATGTGATGTAAGGAAATTATGTTATGTAGTTAAAGACATAGTCCAAATCACATAGTGATCCGTTATGTCGCCAACCATATATTTGAACTAAAAGCAGATCTGTTATAATGCAAGTATTAAATGCCATATTCTGTCTAATTACACTCATCGAGGTCAGTCATATATAGATGAAATAGTGTGTGGTGTTACTTAAGCTAGCTGTGTTTATTTTATGTGCACATTTTTACATTCTTTGACTTGATATTAAACGGAACTACTGTAATATGAAGTCAGTACAACATCAACTTCAAAGACAGTATGATAGCATAGGATATCATATTCGAAGAGGACAAACATACCGTAGACCAGATTGCAATATACGACTACTAAGATTGTCTTCACTCCTGCTATACGATGACCAGACAAATACTATTAGTGCATCGACATATTGGGAGACTTGAAATGAAAAGAAATTGCCGGAAACATCCAGCAATTAAACTTGGACCGTTGGAAAACAATGTGATTGTCGCGGGAGAGCTTAAAGGTCTCTCGACCTCCTTTGCGCTGACTCAAAGCTCGCCGCCTGTCGTCGATGATAGCGATGCGATAGTACGTACTGTTGGCGCAGCTCTCTGATATTTTCTTTAACTACTTTATTGTTGCGAGCTATTATAACATCTGTAATTAATATTTTTCTTGCAGTCTGTAATTACTTGTAAATTTACTTATGAAGATAGTCATTTTCATACATTTTTGGAACAGCGAATGCAAAAAAGAAATTGTACTAAAAAGATATAATTACATATACAGCAAATCTGAAAAATTAAGTTTCATTATTAAAATCCTTTTTGATACAAAGGAGACCCAGAGATTTAGGGAGCCATGGGGTAAAAATGTTTGAAAACCGCTTTCCTGTATCATTTAAGGCAGCGGTGACCAAACTGGGTATCGTGATTACATCGTGTAATCAAAGACATTCATACTGGTAAGGGGAGTTTCCTGTACATTGCTCTCTGTCTCGCTCACTTACTGAAGGTAAGCAGTGTCGGTACCATGTCGTTCTACAAACCCTCTGTCTCTGCGAGCAGGAACAGAAGGTTTCGTACAGAATGGGAAGAGGAATTTATTCGCTGTTCTGTCGGAGAAAATGTAACATGTTGCTTTGCTCAACGGTTCAATTAGTAGTAATATATAGAAGCCACATTACAGATCATTACGCTGAATATCCAGGCATAACAGTATTACTATTATTATTATTGTTATTATCATGATTATTTCTATTTATCAGCAAGTGTTACCATAATTCTTACATACGTGTCTCAATATATAGGCCTACATTTCCCTTGAATGATAAAATAATTACTACGTTGTATCTCCATTTTAATTTCTTTTTTAATCTTTTGATGACTATTATCAGTTATTTACTAGTCATTAATAATAATGATACTGATAGCTTTATCGGCAGCAGTATTAATAATAGTAATAATAATAATAATAATAATAATAATAATAATAATAATAATAATAATAATAATAATAATAATAATATAGAGAAACTGATTGCATATTACGTGCTAGTGTAGTAATGAAACGAGTTATTTAACTCTAAAAACTGAAATCAGCCTTAAAACACAGTCATGAAGAGAAATATGACAAAAGCCAGCTATCTAGTGGCGAACGAAATAGCTCGTTCTCTTAATCCTTCCAACGAAGGAGAGTTTTATAAAAGCGTAATGATCAAGGTGGCTGAAATAATTTGTCCAATGAAAGTTGTTAATTGATTTTGAAAAACTGCGCATTTCTCGACTGAATATCCAGAAGAGAATTCAAAAAATGTCTGATTGTGTTCATGAGGAATATTAAAAAAAAAAAAAAGCAAGAAAATTTGAATATATTTTTAATTGGTTCTTGATGACAGTAATTACATTACTGATAGAGCAAAGCTTGCTATTTTTATTCGCGGGGTTGATGAAGAACTCAATGTTAATGCAAGAACCAACATTGTTGTAATTATCATGTACTTCTCCCCCGTCTCCTTACTTCTTCGACTGTCTCTCGCGTATAATCGCTGCCGTTCGAGTTTTGGTCACCGCTGACTTAAGGTAATGATTCTTTATTTGATCTACGGCATAAAAAGGATTTTCCCTACATTTAGCCGAGATTTATCTGAGTCCATAATTTTATTTAAATCACACTAGAAAGAAACACAGTGCAAATCTCGTGATGTGTAGTAATCATGGTGCAGAACAACATAGGACATCATGTACACATTAAACATTCATGTGCAGTTTGGGATTCAAAGTCACAGGCATTGTACCCATAATTCAAGCTGCGTGCAATTTAACCGCTGCATATACCAGCGTTAATAACAGGATAGTTATGTTAATGTATAATTTAAGAAAATACTACATTTTCTTTTGCAGATAAAATTTGTAGATTCTGAATGAATGGATGCTCAATGTTTGCTCCTTCATGCATTTGTTACATACTACTTTCTTAGTCAATTAAAACTAGGTATATATAATACAGTATATAAACATATATATTATTTTAATGTACCGAAGTACATATGATATTTCCATGCAGATATTCTGCGTCATCATACGATGAAAGAGTAATGGAACGGAGAAAAATTCTCTCCGGCGCCGGGATTTGAACCCGGTTTTCAGCTCTACGTGCTGATGCTTTATCCACTAAGCCACACCGGATACCCACCCCGGCGTCGGACAGAATCGTCTCAGATTAAGTTCCAACTCTTGGGTTCCCTCTAGTGGCCGCCCTCTGCACTACGTCATAGATGTCTATGAACGTAGGACTGAAGTCCACACATGTGCTGAGGTGCACTCGATATGAGTGACTAGTTGGCCGGGATCCGACGATTCTCTCCGACGATGGGGTGGGTATCCGGTGTGGCTTAGTGGATAAAGCATCAGCACGTAGAGATGAAAACCCGGGTTCAAATCCCGGCGCCGGAGAGAATTTTTCTCCGTTCCATTACTCTTTCATCGTATATAAACAGTTTAATTACTTCATAAAAAAAACTAAATAACAACAGACATTTGCACAGATATTGTGTCGATTAAATCTCCATTGGACCCATCCACCTCACGTTTCCTTGTGGCACAATGGTGAATCCCAGAGTTCTTGCACAGACGATTACTCTAGAAAACTACTACGACGATTTCTTCTTCTTGTAATAGCAGCCACCACAGCACCACCCGCCAACCCAACAACGACAACCACTCCCACTGTCGTACCCACGGCGATAGCCACTGTGTGATCGTCGTCTTCAGCGGGTGCTGCATCAGCTTTGCAGTATGACACTGGAATTACAGTGAGAAACAGTTGAAAGTCAATTGGTTCGTGAAACTACGTCGTTTCTTAGAAACGATTTTTGTGTGCGTAAAATGTGACACTGTATTATCAAAACATTGAATTATCTGAAGAATTTAGTCTTCAGAAAGCAAAATATATAGCAATCATTGAAGCAAAGCTTGGCGACCGTAATGTAAAACTACTTATTGAAGGACTAATTTACTTAATGTTATAATATTCAACTTCAAAATGCATTAAAGACCGTAGTCCACAAGTTTATAAACACTGACGTGTAATGAACATTGAACAAACACAGAGTCACGTCAAGAGCAAGTTCACTCTTAAAGCAGATATTATATAAAACTGCTGGAAAATATTTTATTACTGAATATTTGACAGTAACGCCCGCGAAACCCAAATGTGGTTTTGTACTGAATACAAAAGCAGATGTTTCTCACAATTTTGCATAGTTTTTAAAGTTACTGAAGGAAATTTATTCCTCTGATAAAGTTATGCCAACAAAGCTATGTTCTTTCAGCAATAATAAAAGCAGTACTTTGAACTCTCTATTATTATTATTTATTAGGAGTATAACCATGAGACAGGGCAAGTTTATTAATGAATACCGTAAAAATCCTACTAGAAATTGAGGACCATCTGAAAGAGAAGTTATATATGCAATTAAATATTTAAATCTTTACATTATAATCTCCTTTTTTTGCTTAGTCAAGAGAATCATGTCACCTAACAATTCTATTCACATTCGACACAATCTATTACGAGAAAATAAAAAGTAAGTTAGTATTTTACCTTCGCCTGTTGTTTCATTGCTACCTTGGGCAGTTAAACTTTCGACTTTCAGATAAAATGAGCCTTTTTCTTTCTGGCCGTCGTAATACTCTCCATTGTTGCAGACGACGGAATGGCCTAGTGGTGTGTTCAAGACCGTCAAATTCGTAAACTGTACCTGCTGTCTACGACCCACATCTGAAATAATATAAATTACATGATCAGTGCTGAAACAGGAATCTTTAGGGGCTGGATAATAGCCCTACTACTATTAGTATTATCAGAAAGCTGTAAAATATCTCTTACAACGGTTTAGATTCGACCGGTTAGAGAACATCCGTCAAGGTCGGGCAACCGACCGAATATTCGATTTTGAACCAATTACTCTTTACGTTTGGCAGATAGAACACCAGACGCACTTCATCATATATGAAACCGACATTTTCTGAGTACACAAACGGAGTAACAATTGAAGGAAATTTACTTTGTCTTATTAAAAAATGTGTTTGCTTGATAAAGATCTACAAATATTGATTGGACACTTTAATACACTTATCTTCATAACTAATACATAAATGAAGAAATGTACACTGGTAACAACAAAGGAAATAGCCTAAGTGTAATGCAGAGTATGAAATCTGGTGCGCAAAGAAATGCAAAAATAAAATAAATTACAATTACTTAATAAAGAGAAGAGCAAATAAGTACATAGGCCCACATTCTAGTGTAATATTTACATTTTAAACTCAAAATGCATACCTGTAAAACAACAGAAGTTAATATACAATGCCTTTTAATTATTCTAAAGAGCTGAACTATTATTTCATTAATAAATCACTTTTTTAAGAAGATAGTGTTATTAACAAAAAGAAAGTACTCTGAAGCTCAAATGCTTGTACTTTCACGAAGCATGTTGAAGGTATCCAACTGCAATACCAGGACTGGATGAATGAATGAATCAATGAATCTATGAATGAATAAACTCATGAATTAATGAATTAATCTGTGAATCAATGAATGAATTAATCAATCAGTCCATACATGGATGGATCAATGAGTCGTTGAAGGGATGAATGGATGATGGATGATTGATTGATTGATTGGTTGATTGATTGGATTGATTGATTGATTGAACTGAGAGAGGAAGAATTGTCAATTAAATGGTAGGCCTACACAAAGACATACGCGTCCTTGCAAGGGCTCTTGTAACTCCTGCATTGTTCAATGTAGTCTTCCTTTGCTGTTCACCCACAAAGAATGAGAAAAACAACTGGAATATTCGATAAACCGAACGGGATACTCTGCGAGTTAGGAGAGTTTCGCATACTGACTATAGCGCCAGGCGTTCAATAGCAATATATAATTAATGTTTTTCGTAACCGGTTGTGCACGACTCTAACTACTATACTTGACATGGTTCCTTTTGTTCTTTGGTGTTGGAATTGTTATCATTCTCGACATTTCGTTTGAAATCGCCCATACAAAGTATTCTTACGGATTTCTTAAATATATAGGCCTACTATTATTTCCTTTGGAAAATGAATTTAAAATTCCGCCCCTTAATGAGAGCGACAGTTTTTTTTTTCTCGCGCGCGAAATTTCAGGATTTACAGCACTCATTTCCGCGATTGGTCTAACTGCCTGTAATTTGAAGCGTAGAATCTTTGACTGTAAGCAGATGCTACATTGTATTGCAGTTAATGAGACACGACCATATTGTATTATTTGCCTATACCATTAATATCTAAATTATAATTTTCATTCATCTTAACCTTTCGGTGAATAAAATGTGAAAATATAATAGGATCTGATAACATCCAGTTTGGGTTATATAACATAAACAAACCTAATCGAGCCATTGGAACATAAAAGATCTTTATAGCCCATTACATAGTTACTGGTATATGAATGCTGTATATATTTATTTTATTGGATTATTGAAAGAAGTGCTGTTGATTACAACATGTAAGTAGACCAAATATACTGTACTTTTACCGAAGCATACACTCTAGAGAAGAACGAAACTAACTGCCGCTCTCGCTCGCTGTGTTCGCTGCATTTGTCTTTCGAGTCTCGGGTCGTCATTCTCGCATCGCTTCGAGTCTCGAAATAACATTTGGTCGGCGTGGAAAAATTTAGTAACTTTGAATAACATACATCATTGAAATAAATAACATAAATTTTTAAATGAGACAAAACGAGATAAGAGAATATCTTAGTTACTAAATGTTCTGATTCTAATGCATGATATTACCTATGGTTATATAAATTAAAAAAAAAACAATTCTCAAGTACATTTTCATTTCTGAGAAACACAAAATATGACATTAATATCTATTTACTCGAGATTGCACACTTGATCATAAACATATGAAAAGAAAATTCCTAGCCTTTTAATAAGGGCCTAGTGATTAAATAAAGATTGGGGAACGGATTATTATATACTGAAATGTAGAGATGATGTTTGAAATAGGCTACTTGATTGTTTATACATAAATAACTGTTGCCAAAATAGATAAAAGTTCAGTCAGGTATAAACAACTGTGGCGATTCAAGGCTGCTTGATGTTCGGGACTTCGGGAGTGATCAATCTCGGCGTCTCAAAACACTCACAACCAGTCTTTACGTCAAGGACGCGACGTAATATAACATTGTCGTGCGGGTTTTCGGCTTTGCGGACGCTGTTAGTCTCGTTTTCTCGATCGTTGTTCATCTCTAGTACACTCCTAAAAAGAACTAAGAATTTCTTGTTTGAAAGCATTCGTGAGATGTGATAATACGCTTCGGTTGTAAAGTTTGTCGATGTGTTTCTAATATATTAGATCTTTGACTGTGTTGACTATTCTATGTACTGTGTATGATACTTACTTATTGCACCCGGAAAGCGTTCTTCATCCACTACTACATCTACTCCGATGTTATCTACATAGTATTCCTCCTCAGTCTTTTTGAAAGACAATGTGACTATATTATCATAGTCTGCTCTTGCTGCTCGCGACGAAGGGGTTGTTGCCACTTCGCCTCCCCAGGATAATATCAGTATCTGTGAGTTGTCCTCTGCTGAGCATGATCCAGTAACGCCTACATTTTCCGGGACTTCGACTTTGGCATATTTGGTCTGTTAAACATAACAATTCAGACAGCTAAGAAAAAAGCATTGATTAATATGTTGAATCTCTGCTATCATCATCATAATCATCATCATCATAATCATCATCATCATCATCTGCTGTTTCGCGCATTCCATCCTTATTTGTAAAGATTATGAATGAACAATTTACACCAATGAGTAGCGGGATTCTCTTGTGTAGTCAAGATACTACAGAGCTTAAGGAGACTTTTAAAATTTGCATGTCTTCACAGATTTAAGAAAGAAATCATGTAAGGAGCTTGAATTTTTTACTAATACAGTGAAACCTCTGTATTTGGACACCTCTGTATGTTAGACACCTCATTATGTTGGAAATATCTTCTTGGAACCGGAGAAATTTCTATGATTTTACATGTCCAATATATCCTCTATATTGGACACTCCTTATAGTTCTATCTTGGACGATTCTCTGTTTTTATTCAAGGCTTAAACTAGAAAATAAGTAATTGTCGCAAAAATGCACAAATGAAAGGTTATATTTGTGCAAACTGTGAAAAGCTTGTACAATATTATAAATAATTATTCAGAAATATAAAAATTAATGAAGTATGCAGAAACAAAAAGTTACGAAATTTGTTTCTTAGAGTTTTATTACTTTCAATCCATATTCCCACACTCTAGATGTACTTATGTAAGTAAATCATTAGACGTAAGTATATATTTGGAATCAATTACTGCTGAATTTACATCACATTAAAATACGTTATTTTGTGGGCACTCTATACATTGAAATTCCTTACGAATAGGCACTTCAATATTTATTGTTAGCAGAGTGCTAAGTCTTTTTACTGAAAGGCGGTTTCTAATTCCAGTTTTTACAAGATTCATGCAACTAAATCCTTGCTCACTATTTACAGAATGCGATGGAATTATATATTGATATGATATGATATATTTCGTCACAGCTCTTCTTTACATGTAATGGTGTACCTCACATTTCTGTATCCGATGCCACCATTAACATATTATTACAATAACACATTATTTGCAATACACGTCTACACAAATACTCCCAATTACACTATGTACCTTTTTTTGTTAATTTGTCAAACTCCCCTTCAGTATTTCTCCTACATTTCCTTTGCTATTCTCTATTTGTTCATTAATCCTAATAAATCTAATATTCTATACTACTTTCACACCCCGTTTATCCTCTAACTACTATTCACTAAAATCTCAATTTCAATGTGTCTCTATAAATTATCATATTGAATTTGTTTGTCCTATTTGTTCTTTGACCTTTTCTCCTATCTTTCTTTTATATTCATTTACTGTTCCAACATTCAAATTTTAGTACTAATTTTATGCTGTCACTTGTTCGCTTCTCTTAACCCTTTCTCACTATTTTCTCTCATTCCTATTTGCGCTCACTTTCACTTTCTCACTATTCTCCTTACAATTAATCCATTGTCACTATTCTCACTTCCTATAAATACTTATATTTTATTCTACACATCTGTTTATACACTTTCTCTCTCCCCTATACTTCTCGATCTTTTCCAGTTTCACTTTATTTGCACTTTTTGATCACATACACATTTTTTTAAACGTATCAAATATCTCTGCTATATCCTCGGCTGTGGCAGGTTTTGATCTTTCTTTACTGTTCGTCTCTGCCTTATTTCTGTCTTTGTCTTTCTTTCTATTTATTTCTTCTTCTATTCCTCTTTTATTTTCACCCCACGCTTTCACTTTCACATACTAGAGTTCCACTTACACTCGCACCCTTAATCTTTTCACTACTTTCTTCCCTATCACTTCCTGATTCTTGGTTTCTCTTTTTATCGCCCCTCGCCTTTTCCCTAGCGCCCGTGTTTCTTGTTCCGTTATTGTCAGCATTCCTTCTGGAGTGCGCTAACCTTACCGCCATCGTATGTAGACTAGGAATCCGCTTACACTGTATAATCACGTTACTGTTTTCGTCTCCTTGCTGTGCCATCATCTTTACACTTCCTCGTACGTCAGTATGTGAGTTCCTGAACTCATTACTATTCACTCCTGTTACCATGTATTGATCTGCGAAAATCACTTGTTCTGTCCTTGAAGTTGGGATGATTTTCTTCCACCATTCCTGCTCCTTCCCTCCGCTTATGTAGCTAACGCCGACTCTCTGTTGCCTTTTCGTTGCTTCCCTCTGCAAAGTTGAAATATGTCCACTGTCCTCTTTCGTTCTTCTCGTTAGTCCAAATTCTGGATGATCTTCATTCCTCAGGCAAAACTCCAGATCATACCATTTTCCGTTCACTTTCAGTTTATCCTCGTACATTTTAGCAAAGTGACCATTCGCCCTCGCTGCTTTCATATAAGGTAGCCTAGAAGCTGTTTTCTTCTATTTCTTACTTCAAATGGCATATCTTTTACCACTCTCACTCCTGAACCACAGAGCCGTCCTAGGTTATTCAGAATAGCTTCCCGTACTTTTGTATTCCTAAAGCTCAAGAAGATAGGTCTTTTGGTCCCGTTCCCTAACCTGTACGAATGGTCGACATGTTCTTCTCTCAACTCGATATTAAAGATCACTTCACATAAATCTCTCACTTTTTCCAAGTTATCCATCTCTTTTTCCTGGCCCCTTTCTTCGACCCCGAAAATTATTAAGTTATTTTTCCTCATCTTGAGATCGTAGTCACTCATCTTCTTCTTTAATTGGTTATTTTCTGCCATCAACTCTTCTATCTTTTCACTGATGTTTTCTACCTTTAGTCTTAAGTTTTCTAAAGCCTGGTTCTTCATTTCTACTTCTCCTTGAATCAAGCCTGCATTATTATTCCTTTCCTCTCTACTTAATTCACATACTTTATCCTGTTCTGATGTCTCTTTCTGTAACCACTGTTCCATCTTCTCTTACTGTATTCTTCGCTTCTTCCTCAGGCCAATAGCCTTTATACTGTGTTAGCGAGTTGTGCACACGCGACTGCTCTCTCCGGCTTTCTGCTGTAAACTGGATGGAATTATATAAATAAAATAGTAGAAATTGTTCACTTAACTTATATGAATTGCACCAACTCTTTGAAATCCATTCCTGAACATCTATTACCCAATATCTTTTTGAACATTCCCCATGGCATTAACATTTTTTTTAAATATAGATTCTCAGAACTGATTAGCTGATACACATCTCTGATTGCATTTTCTCCATTACTATCTTCGTTTCTGAAGTCCATTGTGGTTGTCGCATTTTTGCACATTTACATTGAAAGTTTGTTACATTTTTAGAAGTCGAGTAGCAAATTGCGACTGTGGCATAAACCTAGGTAATTGGGTCTGAAAACTATCTCGGCGGTAGTTTTTTAAATCTTACAGAACCGATATTTGCTAACAACAAATATCTTGCACATATTTAGTACTAATTTAAAGTCATCACTATACTCACTACTCCATTGATGTCTTGATACGCAACCATCAGGACGATGCCCATTTGTGCTTGAATACAGGCTTCGCCACTCTCGTCCAATACACTGAAATCCCCAATGTCTGGTTCTCCATGGTCTGGTATCTCTAGTTCTGGTTCATCCTCGTGATTTTCACACGGTTCTGAAATTAAATAAATAAATAGTGTCATGAATATGAAAAATACAGTACTTTCTGTACATTTCGTAACTGTTTAGATTCTTATGTTATTAGTAGGCTTCGAGACTTCGGACCCAATAGAGCAGTTCAGTGGGAAATCCGCATAACGGCGTACTGAGTATAGTGGTAGAGCGTACAGTGAGTGGGGGTACTGTAGAATGAATGCCAACAAATACGCAAAGGAAAACGTTCTGGATTTGAAGGTTCTGACGAATAATTTGGTTTTTATACCCATTTTCAGACTGTGTCTGAAACTATTGCACGGTTAGAAAAATCAGAGCAAGAGATGCCGGAAGCCCTCAAATTAATTTAGAAAATGACCCAGAGAATTAATGAGACACCAAGTACACCGGTTACTGAACGTGTAAAACAGAAGTGGAAATCAATTTTATGTAAAAATAACGGATATGGAACATTTTGTAACATAAACAGCAAATTAGTGGACATAGAGTCACCCGAGAATAAAGGACTGTCTCTTAGAAAGTACAATGACGTTAGGTTTTTTCGTTTTGCTCCTATCACGTCATCCGACGTAGAGCGCAGCTTTCCACAGTAAAACTTTGGCAGAATACCGAAAAAGATTTACGTTTGAGACACTGAAAATGTATCTTGTAGTACATTGTAATTCGGTACTGTAACTGCACTTCCTAAAGACGACCAATAGGATAAATGAAGAAATTAAAATTGCTACATGCTTATTTCCACCATTAACACTGTGTATAATTAAACATAAATGCTTATAAAAGACAGAAGAATAAATGCTTTTCACATTCTTTTGACATTATCATTCTGTAATGTATATTTACTTTCAGAATGTACATATGTGTGTTTCCCCATACTACCGTACTCTACTCTAAATAGCAACGTTGTTACCTCAACACATCTCTACCTTTCACTACCTGCAGCGAGTCAACAACCTATAGTGCATGCACAGTAAACTTATTGTATCGGGTCCAAAGTCTCGAAGCCTGGTTATTAGCTACATTTCTGTCTACTTATATAACCAATTGTAGCTACTTTAGAGTCTATTTTCGTCACTTCGCTCGATGATGTACACATGCACGCACTAACACATACATAGTTAATCTTATTACACACTGTACGTACATTTGCATGCCTTTAAGAAATTATACAAATTGAACTTGTTGCTTATAAAATTATTCGATTGTGTAAGTTAAGTAAGAGTAGTCAAGTGTGGAAGTAGCACTTATCTCAAGGTAGGCCTACTCCTCTACAAGGGGTAGCTTCCCTTAACAAACGTAATCAGACTTCGTATCTACAAAAGAAATATACTATCTGTAACTACTGTACAAAGTTTCATGAAAATATATTAAATAGGAGAAAAGTTATTAATTTTCACTAAAAGCATCCCTAAAAGGGGTAGTTTCCTTATGCAAATGTAATATAAGTTTGTATACAAAACAAATAATCTAGTTGAAACTATTACATAGGAGAAAAGTTGTTTAATTTATTTTCTCTAAATGTGACCTCTTAGTGAATAAGGGGTAGTTTTTCTTATACAAACGTAATTAGTTTGTGTACAATACAAATATACTACCTGTAACTACTGTAGAAAGTTTAATGGAAATCTGTTAAATAAGAGAAAAATCTATTAATTTTGTGAATTTTGGGAGCTATAGCGTATAATGAAATCCGGTTTCGCAAGACATTTATAAGTTCTGAGGAGGGGGGGAATCTTCATGCTGACCACACGCTACCACCGTACTGATAGGATGATCGTTCACCTTTGCTGAGGCCAACAGTCGACAAGTAGGTCTGGCCTTCCACAGGATATCGCGCAACGGATTTCTTGTTGGTTTTAATATATTGAGATTCTTTTCTTTAAATTTCGTCATTAACTTGTAGATTTACGAATAACAATTGCAGTAAATGTTTGGGAATTAAGTCCGCTTACCATAGTTTTCGTGAGCTAAATAAGGAGGTATTAGAAATATTTCATAAGCGCAACAAAAATTGGAAATGATTCCATTAACTTTCTGCCAAATATAGTGACAAACTAGCTGCCCATTTTATTTATATCTTTAACTTCTACAACAACCGAAGTGAAATGGAACTCGATTTAGTCGATTTCGAGTTGAAGGTCTTTTTATGTTTTTTTTTTATTTCAAACCTATTCGTTTTCACTTAAAATTGTTACATTTTATCTGCATGTTTCCCACTGTAATGAGAATATGAACTTCAACGACATAAAAGCTATTAGTTGTTACTGTATAAGTCATTGTCCAAGAGATTATTTTGCGACTATCTTGCTGGCCGCATGACGGAAGTCGCTAGCATAGTTTTATGCGTGAAATTACTGCTTAGTGTTAAGGAAATAACGTATACATACTGTATTAGACAAGTGGCGTAACACCCGTGACATCAGCAAGACGACTGGCCTCCACATTAAATGATATATGATATGATATGATATGATATGATATGATATGATATGATATGATATGATATGATATGATATGATATGATATGATATACTGTATATGATATGAAATGATATGATACGATACGATATATGATATGATATGATATGATATGATATGATATGATATGATATGATATGATATGATATGATATGATATGATGATATGATATGATATGATATGATTCATAGAAACGTTGGTGTCTTTGTGTTCAAAGTTTTTAACTTACGTAGTTGAACATTGCCGCCATCTCGAAAGGCGAGGAACTCCACTCGTTTGAAGGAGACGGTCATTACATCGTCCACTATTTGAACACCGTCACTACACACATATTCTTTTCCAACTTCGATTGGGAGAATGTCTTCTTTCACAATTACGTACGTCCCTTCTGCAAATATAAAAATATTACATTGTTATTATTTTTGTTGTTATTGAAGCTCTTCAAATAAAGAACAAGTTAATCAACCACAATGTTACTTCTTCGTCTATTTTATGCATGCTTAGTATAGAACGTTTGGAGTTTACAAAATACCATAGGCTAAATAGGCGGACATCCGCCTATTTGTAATAAAAATGTGCGTATTTTATAACATATATAAAATAACGGAAACAAATCTGTTGCACTTATTTGATTATTTTGAAATACAGCAAAGTAACCTACCGTATAAGTCTACATATAAGCTATGTAAAGTGTTTATATTTGAAGCCATGCTTAGTAGAGCGTACAGTATTTAGATTTACTAATGTTATTTTATATACATTAGAAAATACGTAAATAATTTATTTCAGTTATATTACAAAGAACGGAGATATCAGATAAGAAGACGCCCGTATACTCAATGGTATTTTCTAAACTCCGATCGTTCTGTAGAGAAGTATACAGGACCTAAACTTTCATAATTAATGTACAGTTGTGATGCTTCTTGAGTATTAGAACCATGTTGGGAAAAGTATGAAATATTTAAAAAGCCAATTGTCCATGGTGATCAGTAGTTTTGCAATTTTTGTCATTAGGTCTTTCTTTCGCGAGTTCATAAACGCAGACAGTGTTGTAGTTTTGACACAAATTCTAGGAATAACCCAACCCATCCAGAACTTCCCTAGTACAGTCAACATGACTAAGAGCAATTTGAATCAGAACAATAGACAGAAACGCAAATAAAATTTCCTAAGGCTATGGCGGTAGTTATACTAATATATACATCAAAATTTCAATCCTAAAATTTTAGCATCAGTGAAGTTCACTGCGTATGATGTCACCACTTCCCCCCCACTACTTTGAACGCTTCTTCCATCCCTCCAAATTACCAAGCAGGCTTGATTCTAATCCTGAATGCTCCGAGCTGATATGATATATGCAATTCAATCCCGATGATGTAGTAGGCAACGACGCTTGGAATATCTGTATACTTCAAAGCCAAAACTGTAACACCCATTGGAAAATTATATTTTTTCACTTACTAACGACATGCTATTCGTTTCAAAATTACTTTGAGTGTATTGCTTCTATTAACATAGGAAGGTGTTCAGTGACAGCAACGTCACAAAGTAAATCCTTAGGAAAAAAGGAACAGAATTTTGCATTATTTCTTTTCATTTAGTGGGAAATCGACTTTGTAGAAAGATTGCAACATCGCAATAACTTCAGTAGCACTTACACCCGTTCTCCTCAGCAGTGAGGGGTTAGCTGTAAAGAAACACTGCCTGCTGCACGCTCCGCTCTGCAAAACGCTCTATACGCTGCGAAACTCAAGACTTCCGTTGAAGGACGCATCTACATTTCGGTAAATACGTTGCAAAATATCCATTTCTTAAAGTGATTTATTAAAAATTAAAGCATTAAAATACTTTTAAACCGTAAACATGACAGAAAACTTATCGAAGTATTTGTTGGAATTGAGAACGTATAATCCAATGATGTTTACAAAAGGTGTATTTCTAAAAGTCCTCAAATGTAATTGAGATAAAAAATTATCGTATTAAATAATTATTTCTGATAACTCTAAGAGTAAGGGAACAAAATGGTAGAAGAATTTTAATTCATACTATGCTAATGATTCGTCACTTAAAAGGACTTACTGAACATCTTTCACCTAGCATAAATATAGGTCTATCGGACTATAGCTTGTTACTCGCCTTTTCAAATTGCAAGTTTAAAAATACGTAGTTTTCATAAACATTGGGGCTTATATGCCGTCCACTGAACAGTCAAGATTACTTATGGAGTTATGATATGATTAGTATCCGATCCGAAGTAAATTCTACGAGATACTGTGTGTGTGTGAAGATTTTTGGAGTAATTTCCTTCCAAATACTACATAAAACTGGCCAGTATTGGCATTGTGGAGATTTTAATTTCTGAGTTTACGTTTCCTTCAAGGGAAAATTTAGTATCACCTGTAATAAAGCGGATAGGCGAAGACGATAACTGGCAGGATTCAGTTTTGACACAACAAGAAACAGTCTGTAAATTCTATTTGTAATCTTCTTTTTCATGAATTGAATTGTTGTTTTACGTATGTATTTCATTCATGTGACTGTTTTAACTTTTTTTTGTAAGAGGATTCATATCAATTCTAAAATTGCATAATCTAACTTTCGATAGAGCAGGGAATAGTCGCTTGACGACCGAGGTCAAACATTGCAATATTTCCGGGTACTATTGAATAAAACTTGTTGTTTCTGTTAACTGCTTATTTATTTATACTTTTATACAAGATCTCATTTGAGATCGCTGTTTATAATCCTATTATAATTGCTGAATATCACTCACCGGGGTTCGTATAGCTTATGCTGCTCAAGCTGTATGTCGCATCTTTTTTTATAGCTGTGAGAACGAGAGTGTTTTCATAATCCAGTTCTGCAGACACAGAACGACGATGACGTCTATGAACATGGGACTCCTCAACGCCTAAGTCTAAAGAGCGTACATCAATTCTGCTATTATCCGGCAACAGCGGTGCCGTCTCTGACAGTTTCTCTCTTGTTGTCGTCGTTGTGGGCAGTGTCGCTGTGGTATCTGTTGTTGTCGGTGTAGTTGTGGTCTCTGTTGTCGGTGCAGTTGTGGTCTCTGTTGTCGGTGTAGATGTGGTCTCTGTTGAGGGTGTAGTTGTGGTCTCTGTTGTCGGTGTAGTTGCGGTCTCTGTTGTCGGTGTAGTTGAGGCCTCTGTTGTCGGTGTAGTTGTGGTCTCTGTTGCCGGCGTAGTTGTGGTCTCTGTTGTCGGTGTAGTTGTGGTCTCTGTTGTCGGTGTAGTTGTGGTCACTGTTGTCGGTGTTGTTGTGGTCTCTGTTGTCGGTGTAGTTGTGGTCTCTGTTGTCTGTGTAGTTGTGGGCTCTGTTGTCGGTGTAGTTGTGGTCTCTGTTGTCGGTGTAGTTGTGGTCTCTGTTGTCGGTGTAGTTGTGGTCACTGTTGTCGGTGTTGTTGTGGTCTCTGTTGTCGGTGTAGTTGTGGTCTCTTTTGTCGGTGTAGTTGTGGTCACTGTTGTCGGTGTTGTTGTGGTCTCTGTTGTCGGTGTAGTTGTGGTCTCTGTTGTCTGTGTAGTTGTGGGCTCTGTTGTCGGTGTAGTTGTGGTCTCTGTAGTCGGTGTAGGTGTGGTCTCTGTTGTCGGTGTAGTTGTGGTCACTGTTGTCGGTGTTGTTGTGGTCTCTGTTGTCGGTGTAGTTGTGGTCTCTGTTGTCTGTGTAGTTGTGGGCTCTGTTGTCGGTGTAGTTGTGGTCTCTGTTGTCGGTGTAGTTGTGGTCTCTGTTGTCGGTGTAGTTGTGGTCTCTGTTGTCGGTGTTGTTGTGGTCTCTGTTGTCGGTGTAGTTGTGGTCTCTGATGTCGGTGTAGTTGTGGTCTCTGTTGTCGGCGTAGTTGTGGTCTCTGTTGTCGGCGTAGTTGTGGTCTCTCCTGTCGGTGTAGTTGTGGTCTCTGTTGTCGGTGTAGTTGTGGTCACTGTTGTCGGTGTTGTTGTGGTCTCTGTTGTCGGTGTTGTTGTGGTCTCTGTTGTCGGTGTAGTTGTGGTCTCTGTTGTCGGTGTAGCTGTGGTCTCTGTTGTCGGTGTAGTTGTGGTCTCTGTTGTCGGTGTAGTTGTGGTCTCTGTTGTAGGTGTAGTTGTGGTCTCTGTTGTCGGTGTAGTTGTGGTCCCTGTTGTCGGCGTATCTGTGGTCTCTGTTGTCGGCGAAGTTGTGGTCTCTACTGTCGGCGTAGTTGTGGTCTCTGTTGTCGGTGTTGTTGTGGTCTCTGTTGTCTGTGTAGTTGTGGTCTCTGCTGACGGTGTAGTTGTGGTCTCTGTTGTCGGTGTAGTTGTGGTCTCTTTTGTCGGTGTAGTTGTGGTCTCTGTTGACGGTGTAGTTGTGGTCTCTGTTGTCGGTGTAGTTGTGGTCTCTGTTGTCGGTGTAGTTGTGGTCTCTGTTGTCGGAGTAGTTGTGGTCTCTGCTGTCGGTGTTGTTGTGGTCGCTGTTGTCGGTGTAGTTGTGGTCTCTGTTGTCGGTGTAGTTGTGGTCTCTGTTGTCGAAGTAGTTGTGGTCTCTGTCGTCGGTGTAGTTGTGGTCTCTGTTGTCGGTGCTATTGTGGTCTCTGTTGTCGGTGTAGTTGTGGTCTCTGTCGTCGACGTAGTTGTGGTTTCTGTTGTCGGTGTCGTTGTGGTCTCTGTTATCGGTGTCGCTGCAGTCTCTGTTGTTATCGGTGTTGCTGCGGTCTCTGTTGTCTTCGGTGTCGTTGCGGTTTCTGTTGTTTTCGGTGTCGTTGCGGTCTCTGTTGTTGTCGGTGTCGTTGCGGTCCCTGTTGTTGTCGGTGTCGTTGCGGTCTCTGTTGTTGTCAATATAGTTGCGGTCTCTGTTGTTGTCGGTGTCGTTGCGGTCTCTGTTGTCGTCGGTGTCGTTGCGGTCTCTGTAGTCGTCGGTGTCGTTGCAGTCTCTGTTGTCGTCGGTGTCGTTGCAGTCTCTGTTGTCGTCGGTGTCGTTGCGGTCTCTGTTGTCGTCGGTGTCGTTGCGGTCTCTGTAGTTGTCGTTGCGGTCTCTGTTGTCGTCGGTGTCGTTACGATCGCTGTTGTCGTCGGTGTCGTTGCGGTCTCTGTTGTCGGTGTAGTTTTGGTCTCTGTTGTCGGTGTAGTTGTGGCCTCTGTTGTCGGCGTAGTTGTGGTTTCTGTTGTCGGTGTCCTTGTGGTCTCTGTTGTCGGTGTCGCTGTGGTCTCTGTTGTCGTCGGTGTCGTTGCGGTATCTGTTGTTGTCGGTGTCGTTGCGGTCTCTGTTGTTGTCGGTGTCGTTGCGGTCTCTGTTGTTGTCGGTATCGTTGCGGTCTCTGTTGTTGTCGGTGTCGTTGCGGTCTCTGTTGTTGTCGGTGTCGTTGCGGTCTCTGTTGTTGTCGGTGTCGTTGCGGTCTCTGTTGTTGTTGATATAGTTGCGGTCTCTGTTGTTGTCGGTGTCGTTGCGGTCTCTGTTGTCGTCGGTGTCGTTGCGGTCTCTGTAGTTGTCGGTGTCGTTGCGGTCTCTGTTGTTGTCGGTGTCGTTGCGGTCTCTGTTGTTGTTGATATAGTTGCGGTCTCTGTTGTTGTCGGTGTCGTTGCGGTCTCTGTTGTCGTCGGTGTCGTTGCGGTCTCTGTAGTTGTCGGTGTCGTTGCGGTCTCTGTTGTCGTCGGTGTCGTTGCGGTCTCTGTTGTCGGTGTCGTTGCGGTCTCTGTTGTCGTCGGTGTCGTTGCGGTCTCTGTTGTCGTCGGTGTCGTTGCGGTCTCTGTTGTCGTCGGTGTCGTTGCGGTCTCTGTTGTCGTCGGTGTCGTTGCGGTCTCTGTTGTCGTCGGTGTCGTTGTGGTCTCTGTTGTCTTCGGTGTCGTTGCGGTCTCTGTTGTCGTCGGTGTCGTTGCGGTCTCTGTTGTCGTCGGTGTCGTTGCGGTCTCTGTTGTCGTCGGTGTCGTTGCGGTCTCTGTTGTCGTCGGTGTCGTTGCGGTCTCTGTAGTTGTCGGTGTCGTTACGGTCTCTGTTGTTGTCGGTGTCGTTGCGGTCTCTGTTGTTGTCGGTGTCGTTGCGAACTCTGTTGTTGTCGGTGTCGTTGCGGTCTCTGTTGTTGTCGGTGTCGTTGCGGTGTCTGTTGTCGGTGTCGTTGCGGTCTCTGTTGTTGTCGATGTAGTTGCGGTCTCTGTTGTTGTCGGTGTCGTTGCGGTCTCTGTTGTCGTCGGTGTCGTTGCGGTCTCTGTAGTCGTCGGAGTCGTTGCGGTCTCTGTTGTCGTCGGTGTCGTTGCGGTCTCTGTTGTCGTCGGTGTCTTTGCGGTCTCTGTTGTCGTCGGTGTCGTTGCGGTCTCTGTAGTCGTCGGTGTCGTTGCGGTCTCTGTTGTCGTCGGTGTCGTTGCGGTCTCTGTTGTCGTCGGTGTCGTTGCGGTCTCTGTAGTCGTCGGTGTCGTTGCGGTCTCTTTTGTTCTCGGTGTCGTTGCGGTCTCTGTTGTCGTCGGTGTAGTTGCGGTCTCTGTAGTCGTCGGTGTCGTTGCGGTCTCTGTTGTCGTCGGTGTCGTTGCGGTCTCTGTTGTCGTCGGTGTCGTTGCGGTCTCTGTTGTTGTCGGTGTCGTTGCGGTCTCTGTTGTCGTCGGTGTCGTTGCGGTCGCTGTTGTCGTCGGTGTCGTTGCGGTCTCTGTTGTCGTCGGTGTCGTTGCGGTCTCTGTTGTCGTCGGTGTCGCTGCGGTCTCTGTTGTCGTCGGTGTCGTTGCGGTCTCTGTTGTCGTCGGTGTCGTTGCGGTCTCTGTTGTCGTCGGTGTCGTTGCGGTCTCTGTAGTCGTCGGTGTCGTTGCGGTCTCTGTTGTCGTCGGTGTCGTTGCGGTCTCTGTTGTCGTCGGTGTTGTTGCGGTCTCTGTATTCGTCGGTGTCGTTGCGGTCTCTGTTGTCGTCGGTGTCGTTGCGGTCTCTGTTGTCGTCGGTGTCGTTGCTGTCTCTGTTGTCGTCGGTGTCGTTGCGGTCTCTGTAGTTGTCGGTGTCGTTGCGGTCTCTGTTGTTGTCGGTGTCGTTGCGGTCTCTGTTGTTGTCGGTGTCGTTGCGGTCTCTGTTGTTGTCGGTGTCGTTGCGGTCTCTGTTGTTGTCGGTGTCGTTGCGGTCTCTGTCGTTGTCGGTGTCGTTGCGGTGTCTGTTGTCGGTGTCGTTGCGGTGTCTGTTGTTGTCGATGTAGTTGCGGTCTCTCTTGTCGTCGGTGTCGTTGCGGTCTCTGTTGTCGTCGGTGTCGTTGCGGTCTCTGTTGTCGTCGGTGTCGTTGCGGTCTCTGTTGTCGTCGGTGTCGTTGCGGTCTCTGTTGTCGTCGGTGTCGTTGCGGTCTCTGTTGTCGTCGGTGTCGTTGCGGTCTCTGTTGTCGTCGGTGTCGTTGCGGTCTCTGTTGTCGTCGGTGTCGTTGCGGTCTCTGTTGTCGTCGGTGTCGTTGCGGTCTCTGTTGTCGTCGGTGTCGTTGCGGTCTCTGTTGTCGTCGGTGTCGTTGCGGTCTCTGTAGTCGTCGGTGGCGTTGCGGTCTCTGTTGTTGTCGGTGTCGTTGCGGTCTCTGTTGTCGGTGTCGTTGCGGTCTCTGTTGTTGTCGGTGTCGTTGCGGTCTCTGTTGTTGTCGGTGTCGTTGCGGTCTCTGTTGTTGTCGGTGTCGTTGCGGTCTCTGTTGTTGTCGGTGTCGTTGCGGTGTCTGTTGTCGGTGTCGTTGCGGTCTCTGTTGTCGTCGGTGTCGTTGCGGTCTCTGTAGTTGTCGGTGTCGTTGCGGTCTCTGTTGTCGTCGGTGTCGTTGCGGTTGCTGTTGTCGTCGGTGTCGTTGCGGTCTCTGTTGTCGTCGGTGTCGTTGCGGTCGCTGTTGTCGTCGGTGTCGTTGCGGTCTCTGTTGTCGTCGGTGTCGTTGCGGTCTCTGTTGTCGTCGGTGTCGTTGCGGTCTCTGTTGTCGTCGGTGTCGCGGTCTCTGTAGTTGTCGGTGTCGTTGCGGTCTCTGTTGTCGTCGGTGTCGTTTCGGTCTCTGTTGTCGTCGGTGTCGTTGCGGTCTCTGTTATCGTCGGTGTCGTTGCGGTCTCTGTTGTGGTCGGTGTCGTTGCGGTCTCTGTTGTCGTCGGTGTCGTTGCGGTCTCTGTTGTCGTCGGTGTCGTTGCGGTCTCTGTAGTTGTCGGTGTCGTTGCGGTCTCTGTTGTTGTCGGTGTCGTTGCGGTCTCTGTTGTTGTCGGTGTCGTTGCGGTCTCTGTTGTTGTCGGTGTCGTTGCGGTCTCTGTTGTTGTCGGTGTCGTTGCGGTCTCTGTAGTTGTCAGTGTCGTTGCGGTCTCTGTTGTCGTCGGTGTCGTTGCGGTCTCTGTTGTTGTCGGTGTCGTTGCGGTCTCTGTTGTTGTCGGTGTCGTTGCGGTCTCTGTTGTGGTCGGTGTCGTTGCGGTCTCTGTTGTCGTCGGTGTCGTTGCGGTCTCTGTTGTCGTCGGTGTCGTTGCGGTCTCTGTAGTTGTCGGTGTCGTTGCGGTCTCTGTTGTCGTCGGTGTCGTTGCGGTCTCTGTAGTTGTCGGTGTCGTTGCGGTCTCTGTTGTCGTCGGTGTCGTTGCGGTCTCTGTTGTCGTCGGTGTCGTTGCGGTCTCTGTAGTTGTCGGTGTCGTTGCGGTCTCTGTTGTTGTCGGTGTCGTTGCGGTCTCTGTTGTTGTCGGTGTCGTTGCGGTCTCTGTTGTTGTCGGTGTCGTTGCGGTCTCTGTTGTCGTCGGTGTCGTTGCGGTCTCTGTAGTTGTCGGTGTCGTTGCGGTCTCTGTTGTCGTCGGTGTCGTTGCGGTCTCTGTTGTTGTCGGTGTCGTTGCGGTCTCTGTTGTTGTCGGTGTCGTTGCGGTCTCTGTTGTGGTCGGTGTCGTTGCGGTCTCTGTTGTCGTCGGTGTCGTTGCGGTCTCTGTTGTCGTCGGTGTCGTTGCGGTCTCTGTAGTTGTCGGTGTCGTTGCGGTCTCTGTTGTCGTCGGTGTCGTTGCGGTCTCTGTAGTTGTCGGTGTCGTTGCGGTCTCTGTTGTCGTCGGTGTCGTTGCGGTCTCTGTTGTCGTCGGTGTCGTTGCGGTCTCTGTAGTTGTCGGTGTCGTTGCGGTCTCTGTTGTCGTCGGTGTCGTTGCGGTCTCTGTTGTCGTCTGTGTCGTTGCGGTCTCTGTTGTCGTCGGTGTCGTTGCGGTCTCTGTTGTTGTCGGTGTCGTTGCGGTCTCTGTTGTTGTCGGTGTCGTTGCGGTCTCTGTTGTGGTCGTTGTCGTTGCGGTCTCTGTTGTCGTCGGTGTCGTTGCGGTCTCTGTTGTCGTCGGTGTCGTTGCGGTCTCTGTAGTTGTCGGTGTCGTTGCGGTCTCTGTTGTCGTCGGTGTCGTTGCGGTCTCTGTTGTTGTCGGTGTCGTTGCGGTCTCTGTTGTTGTCGGTGTCGTTGCGGTCTCTGTTGTTGTCGGTGTCGTTGCGGTCTCTGTTGTTGTCGGTGTCGTTGCGGTCTCTGTTGTCGATGTAGTTGCGGTCTCTGTTGTCGTCGGTGTCGTTGCGGTCTCTGTTGTCGTCGGTGTCGTTGCGGTCTCTGTTGTCGTCGGTGTCGTTGCGGTCTCTGTTGTCGTTGCGGTCTCTGTTGTTGTCGGTGTCGCTGCGGTCTCTGTTGTCGGTGTCGTGGTCTCTGTTGTCGATGTACTTTCTGATGGTATCTTCGTCTCGGCCGGTGTCGATGAGCTGGCTGTTGTTGTCGGCGGTACGGTTGTTATTGGAGAACCCCATTTTATTATGATGGTGTTCTGTTGATTCTTATCGCTTCCACAATCTTCAGATACGAAATCTCTTGTCAAGTATGGAACGTCTATGTCCTGTAAAAATGTATTTTTATAATGATAGCAATAAGATAAAAAGGAGAATAATTTTATTTACAGGAAGAATATCAAAATTACTTTAAACGATGCTGTCAAAATTATTATTATTCACAGAAAATTCATTTATATAATATATTCTTAACAGGAAATGATAAAAAAATGGAAATCTTGTCGAATTTTGTTCTCGTCCAGGTACCAATTTTCAATAAGTACCATTGCAAGCAACAGGATACCTGGCATGTCTATGACAAAACAAACATGAGAGAACGGACAAACATACAGTCTTAATCGCGTTATTGCTATATTATTATTATTATTTTTATTATTATTATTATTATTATTATTATTATTATTATTATTATTATTATTATTATTACTTTAACGACTCTGTATCAACTACGAGGTAATTTAGCATCGATGGGATTGGTAATAGCTAGATTGTATATGGCGAAATGAGGCCGAAGATTCGCCATACATTACCTGACATTTGCCTTAGGGTTGGGGAAAATCTCGGAAAAATCCAATCAGGTAATCAGCCCAAGCGGAAATCTAACTCGCTCCCGAGCGCAATTCCGAATCAGCAAGAAAAGGCGTTAGCCGACTGAGCTATGCCGGTGGCTGTATATTTGCAGTCAGATATGCTACCACTTCAACCACAGCGAAGAACAGATGTGTGAAGAAGTGTACAATGTCTAGGGACCGTACTTTGTCCTGGAGTTTTTACTGTAGCGGATGAATTTGTGTGCATGTAGCAAGCTTATTACTTGTGTCTGCTCACCGACTCCTCTTTGGCCAAGCAGAATAAAAGATGGATCACTTTAACAATTACACTAATATTTACAATTTATATTATTTAAACTATGTGCACTAAATTTATTTTATTGAGTTATTTTACGACGCTGTATCAACATCTCAGGTTATTTAGCGTCTGAATGAAATGAAAGTGATAATGCCAGTGAAATGAGTCCGAATTCCAGCACAGAAAGTTACCCAGCATTTGCTCGTATTGGGCTGAGGGAAAACCCCGGAGAAAACATCAACCAGGTAACTTGCCCCGACGGGGATTCGAACCCGGGCCACCTGGTTTCGCGGCCAGATGCGCTGACCATTACTCCACAGGTGTGGACTAGGTACATTAAAATACGCAATTTTCACTATTTACACTATAATAAAAATATAGGCCTATATTCATAAAACATTATTTACACTATTATGAACAGTGTTATGTATTTTAATGGAAGATATTTCATTTCATAATACTATAGCCTACTTATTTATAGTGTAAGCCTAAATAGTGTATAATAGTTTATAAAGGGGCTTCAGACACTGACTACTTACAAAAGGCGATTGCCAAAAAGACTGCTTTTCGTCTCTAGAATATCGTCGTTTTTCCTACAATAACTCCTATGTGCAAAATATACAATTTTTCAGTAGAGGAAAAAACACATTAATTCATCCTATGGCAGCCGTACATAGGGGATTGTGAATTCTTATATTTTCGAAAGAAAGAAATATAATTACATATAGGAGATTTTATTATTTGCTGTATCACTATTTAAGTTATTTAATAGAGCAAAAATCTGAAAATCGATAAATATGTTACATATGAGTTATAGCAGGAACAATGACGATATGATCTTTCTTCAAATACAGCTTTTGTGAAATATGATTTTTATTTTTAAAATATCAAATTGAACACTAAATTGTAATTGTTTAAATGTTGGCATTACATGTAACTAAACACATCTACATTTGGCTGTTATTATATTATTATTATTATTATTATTATTATTATTATTATTATTATTATTATTATTCCATTATCTTCTCTGTTGCTGTTATTTATGTTTGCTACGAATTTTTATACTGGTTGAGTGGAAGAGAAGGCCTTTGGTCTTAACTCTGCACAGTGACAATAAATGAATTAAAAAAACGAACAATTAATTTAAATTGTAGGAAACCTCATCGCAGTGTCAGTCTTTATAACTATAATGCACTGTAAGCAGTTTATAAGGTTTAGTTTTGAATCACGAATAGAAAGTCAACTTCAGCACAAACAAGATGCTGTGGCACGCGTTAAATATGACGTCACGTCAATACAGTTTATGAACAGCTAACCTTATCTCCGTACGCCCAGGGATAAAATACGGTCCCTAATAATAAATTTCGTTAGAATATCATTGTTTGTTTTGTTTCAAGGTGAGACAGGTGACTTACAAAGAATGGTTATGAAATAGGCCTAATATCCTATTTCAACATTCTGCACAATGAGTTTTTATCAACAGTAATCTCACTGGAGGGTTTGATTTATCTAGAGAAAATCAAAGCTCGAGTGGGATTTAATTGACTATGACATGATTAGAAGAAAGTATATAAAGATTAGAAGTAACGAAGTACTCCAATACAATAAGATATTAATTGACTTACGAAAATACAACTGTCTTCGAATATATTATTATTATACCATCTCAACATTGCAAATATTTCGCTAGATGGCAGTAGTGTGTTATGCTTTGCTGTTTTCTTCTTATCAGTTGTGCTAAATAATTAATCTTCATTAAAAACTGTGGACGGTTACTAATCAAGAAGGCTTTGTTGATTCAGTTTCATTTTTATTAAAACAGTTGCATTCCACTTCAATTATCCGGATCCCAATAATCAACGTCATTTGACAGATGATTTTCAATAAACCTTAATATTAAGCAATTTCTGATACGTGACTATCCATGTGGCAGAAGCTATACATAACCTAAATAATATAAACATGTGTTAGAAAAGTTTTAATTGGGGATGATGAAATAAACTAGAAAAGTTTTAATTAAGGATGATGATCCCCAAAAAATAAACATAAATAATTTTAAAAGGAACAATTATTGAAAGTACAATTTTCAAATTTGAATGTTTTAGTGGTTGGTAGTTCAGTTGATGTTATATTGGACGTGTGCGTAAAAGAAGTGGAACTCGTTGATGTATATGGTGTATTCCTCAACTTATTCAGGATTTCTGAATGGTGCTCTTCATTTATTTGTAAATAGGGTTTCAGGGAAGAAGCATAACTATGACCACTGATCTTTATTAATTGTTGTTCTTGAATGCCAATGCGAGTCATATTTGAAACTGCTATGTATTGACTGGAGTGGTTTGTAATTTTCTGTTTTTTGACGTCCAGACAGTGCAGTTTGAAATGTTGGCAAACAAAGAATAAATTCTAGGGTAGTGATAAAAACAAACAAATGCTAGGGAAACGATGAAATTAAACAAATGCTAGGGACGCGATAAAATTGTGCTATAAGAAGCCATGATTGGTTGAAAGAGGTTGTTTCGTACCCGTTTTATTGGTCATAAGTAGTATGACGTAGTAAAAGTGTAATAGTTCACACAAAACAGGAAAGTAATTGGTTTTTAGCAATAAACTTTATTAGAAATGGAGGATGACTACTCAGAAGGTTTTTTTTTTTTTTTTTTTTTTTTTTTTTTTTTTTGAAATATAAATCACGATTGTATGAAATATTGTGTTAGCAGTATAACAGAACAATCAAATAAGTTCAATAATATTTTGTTTGCAAATTTTTCAGAAAATTGTTCCCCAACGCAACTATTTATCCATTATATATCTGATATCAGTATATCACAAATAATCATATGGATACTGAAGACCACATATCGAGGATTTCAACTATTGTCTGGATTTGATGTGCGTACGATAAATTCAAACACATATTTAAGAACGCTCATATCAATTCGCTAATCGTTCGCTTTTAACAAACTGCTAGTCTATATTTTTCCTCATCTCCAGATCGACAATTTGTCTTGGAAAACTTAGGCCTATTGATTTGGCTCATTGTACATTCCATCAACAAGAAATAATTAAGACAACTCAAAAACAATAATAGATTTACATACGCCAACTGGTCATCTCCCTTTTAACCTCTCAAGTGGCGAAAACAATCGCAAATCTATTTATATCTGAACCTGAACAATTCAATAAATTGCAATAGGAAAAGGCAATACGTTTTTCAATCTTTCTGAAAACTCGTACACGTGGGTCATCAATGGTAACCAATTAGATACAGGAGTTACTGAGGCTATGCAATGGGCTGTTAATGAGCATTTAACCTTCATCATAACTATTTAAGAACAGTACATTATGCAACGAGTCTATAATGGTAGTAATTAAGACGCAAGTATGTTTATGAAACGAGCGCAAGCGAATTTCATAATTTTCATACGAGCGTCTTAATTACCATTATAGGCAAGTTTCATACGACTTTTTATGCCCAACCATATTTCTAACTTGAAATTATTCATAAGTATTCATATTATTCTTATCTGACTGGGGAGCGGAAGTGACCTAGTGCAATATCTCGTAAACTGTGAGATGTGCGCAGACGCGAAAGTATTGATTTTTTCCGAGGAGCAAATGTCATTGACCTTGATATAATCTAGAGAGTAAAATGAACATTAATCTTGATATAACCTGGAAATTGATTTAGACATTGAAAACGAGATGACGAATTGAATTTATTTGAATATTATGTTACAATTAACGGTAATTATTATAGTAACAGAACATAACCTTCTGCGACAGTATTGGATTTCCAGCCTCCATGACGTTTCGCTAGTTGTCTTTCGATTGCATATCCGAGAATAATCGATACTTGCGCTTTCATATTGCTACAATGGTGCTTTCTGATTGATGGAAAACCTGAATTTTAATGAATAGGTGTACTTTAATGAGGTCCATTAAAGGGCTGCTACCAGATGTATAATTACTACATTTCGTCATGGTCGAGCATAAAGAGCTTTATAAAATAACTATTGTATGTTCGCTTGGAGAAAAACCAGGGGAATCGGTGCAATAAGTGAGTAAGCTACCGAAGCAGTGGTTGTTGTTACACAACTCGACACGCGACTAAGGAAGCAGCGTTGCGACAACTACTAGAGTTCGTCACTTACGATCTGTGTTTATTTTCTCTAATAATATTTGTCATGCTTGTTAGCCTATTATTATTATTATTATTATTATTATTATTATTATTATTATTATTATTATTATTCGTGTTATTATTAATATTACTATTTATTAATTCGCCAGTGAACGAGTCATGAAAATTTACGCAATTGCACGAGTTGGGTCTCAAACCCATTTTCTAAATATGAAAATGTATACCTATTTATTTGTGTTATATAATAATAGTTTTATTCTTCTATACAGCTAACATAATAAATTTGAGAATTTCACAAATTTCGGAAAAGTACAAACCTATAACAATTGAGTCATATATATATATATATATATTACCAATACAGCAATTCCCAATTTGTATCTTAAGTCTTTTTCTTGCACTGCCCTTAAAATGATGTCCAGTGTAGAGGATATGTGGTTGTTGTAACACTCATAAATGGTGCGTCCTATTATATCACGTCCGAAATAATCAAGTTTCTTGAATTTCGTAACTGTTTGTAGTGCAGTCAGAGTTTTCTTTCTATGAGAGTTATGCTCGGCTATATTGATAGAAATTACTTTCTTCACTAATGATATTGAAACACCCGCAGCGCGAACACTTTTAGTAATTGCTGAATCACATTTGCCCTCTCCTTCACTGAAAAATAGGTATACATTTCTTATAATATGTGCAGTTTGTCTCTTCCAATAGGAGAAGTACAAACATCACAATATTTATGCTTGTAAATTGAATTAATTTGCTTGTTATGTATTGTATATTTTTGTGGAATCACCGGCGTAGCTCAGTTGACAGAGGGGTCTGCTTGCTGATCCGAAGCTGCGCTCGGGCTTAGGTTCCATTTCCGCTTGGGCTGATTATCTGTTAGGGTGTCCACACCTGTGGAGTAACAGTTAGCGCGTCTGGCCGCGAAACCAGGTGGCCCGGGTTCGAATCCCGGTGGGGGCAAGTTACCTGGTTGAGGTTTTTTCCGGGGTTTTCCCTCAACCCAATACGAGCAAATGCTGGGTAACTTTCGGTGCTGGACCCCGGACTCATTTCACCGGCATTATCACCTTCATTTCATTCAGACGCTAAATAACCTAGATGTTGATACAGCGTCGTAAAATAACCCAATAAAATAAAATAAATCTGTTAGGGTTTCTTTCCAGATTTTTTTCCAACCGTAAGGAAAATGTCAGGTATTCTATGGTGAATCCTCGACCTCACCTCGCCAAAAAAAAGTGTAATTTTGACTTGTTCCACATCTTAAAGCTTCAATGCTGATATTAGATCTCTATGAAATATAAAACTGGTGTACAATGATTTTGCTACTGAACAAAAACAAGTGTACCAACCCTAATTTGAGTGTGCTGATTACATATCTAAAGTCCTTTTTTTCTGTTACGTCACAATTTTAAAAGAATAACATTTTAAATTTTTACATTTTTAATACATATAGATCTATTTTATTTATTTTATTGTGATTTTGCTACTGACAAAAAAAACCAGTGTACCAACCCTAATTTGAGTATGCTGATGACAGATCTGAAGTCCGTTTTTTATCACGTCACAATTTTAAAATAACATTTTTTAATTATGAAGCATGACACTACGTTCAGTTCAAAACTGAGTGCTCTTGCCCTCTAAGCATGGGACACATCTGTACTAGTGTCAACTATGTTTTTAGGAAATTATCGAACTAATAATTATGCTGAGTTATGTATAACATGCTTAGAGCACTTCAGAATCTAGGTTGTCGCATATCTTTAAAAATTTGCTTTCTTCATTCACACCTTGACTTTTTTCCATCAAATCTCGGCGCTGTAAGTGACAGACATGGTGAGAGGTTCCATCAGGACGTATCAACGATGGAATCCAGGTACCAGGGTCAATACGGTCAGAGCATAATGAGTGATTGCTGCTGGTTCCTACAGAGATTAACCAAACGCCAACATAAGCGGAAAAGCAGAGGTCTCAAGCACTTTTAACAGAGTTTTTAGTGTTTACTACATGTTGTGTGTTTAAAATAATGTAACAATTAGCAATATATATATATATATATATGTATATTAACAAAGGCGGCCCTAAATGAGGGTTCAATATATCGGCCTACTATCAATTCATAAAGAGCAATGATTAAAAACAAATATGTGACAATTTGAAAAAAAAAAAAAGAAAAACATTAAGATAAATCATAAGAAAACGTAGGAAAACATTTACAATAAAAGTTTCTTGGGTACAAATGATTACTAATTATAGCTAAGGATGATTTTAACATATGAGTTCCTATGGCAACAATCGTTGCATCAGAAATTTTAAATTGTTTAAGCTGATTTAAAGTTTCTCGTGGGATCGTGCCACGGGCACCGAACATGAGTCCAGAAACTGTCCAATGTGTGATGTGGTATTATGCTCCGAGATTCTGACAACAAGGCTCATATATGACTTGCTTTTCACGACACACCTCTTGTGGCTGTTGCTCATGCATCTCGAAACGGACTGTGGGATCAAGAATGACACCCTTATCCTTCTGCCGATCAATTCTGATGATATCAGCACGTCTAATAGAGCCATCAGAAGAGACGCAACCAACCTCCTCATAAACTAAGCTCAATTTATATCTCTGATTTTACGGTACAGATTATATACTGAATAGTAAGATTTAGAATTAATGTTACAGTCCCATAACTCAAAACCCTGACGTGCTATGATAAATCTGATTACAGATATGGAATCAGCGCGTCAATTTCAGTATAAACACTTGAAATTTCCTCAGTAGCAGATAAAAAGTTTCTTTTTAGACCAGTGAAATAAATGAAATGAAAATGAAACAATATTAACAGCATACTACTGATAGGAAAAAAGATTAAGAATAAAATATAATATGTAGGCCTATACTCACTTGTTTGCCTATTTTTATGTTAATTCCTGCTTTGAAATAAGTGCATTCCCCATCGAACGTATTGACTGGGGCATCTTCATTCGGACTGACTGTTGGAAGAGCTTCAGGTATAATAGATGCAGATACGGCTGAAATAATAACAGTGCAAGGTGGTTCATTAACACTACAACCTACATTATTGACATAGACTTACAAGACAGTAAATCACAATGAGGTCAGCTTCCTGTGCTATAAAAAATGTCAGAACATTTCAAAATACAAATAGACATATAAAGTGTGTAATAGTATTGTTTGTACACCTCATATATTCAATATATCGATGGCTGAGAGACTGTTCTAAGTTCAACTTTTTATAAGAAAGAAATCTATGTTTCACTGTGTTCTAGTTCTTGTCTGCATATATGAATCTAACATAATTGTAAATATTCCTCTCCATAAGGTTACTGTGAAGCTATTCAAAATTGTTTCATGAAGCTTTGAATGCCAGGAGCTCAAAACAACTCTCCTGAAAAAAAAAAAAAGTAAAATGGACCTGGAACAGTCTGCTTTCGAGCCATCGATATATAAATAAAATTAAATTCATTATGTTTCATGAGTTAAACACGAATACAGTGACATGAATAAAATTAATTTACATACACCTGTTACTTACAGAAAAATTTAAAACTACAACCATAGAAAATTTCAAACGTGTAGTGAGAGAAAAATAAGCTAAAATCACCAGAACAATGTAAAAACTCGGTAAAATGAATGAGAAGTAGATGCCAAGCAGTAATAAAGTCGAAAGGTATGGTACAAGATATTAATTGTTTTTCAAATGTGTAAATAATCAAAGTGTACAAACAAGTCTGTTAGATAGAAATTGGACATATTTCCGTTTATTTGGTTTTATTTAATGTATTCAAAAGTTTTTGTTTTATTTTTTGACTTTAATATATTCCAAAGTCCATTGTAATAGTTCTCTTATATGAAAAAAAGTGAAATTATATATTTTCATAAGATAAATTAGCGTTTTATTTTGAAAATATAACTGTACAAACAATACTGTTATATACTGTGGTTACCAAGTTTTCCTCTGAACCCGTGCTACGAGGATTCGATTCAGATCGAAGGCGATAAATATTTAGGTGGAAATAAATCCTATATCCGGGTTCCATTGGATGAGGAAGTAAAACTGTTGGCTTCATATATACAGAGTGAACCGTAAGTAATGTCAATAAATTTAAGGGCTTATTCTTTTATATATCTCAAACAAAAATGTTCCATACAATTTTGCTCGATTTTGCTTCCTTTTCGAGAAAAAAAATTATTTCATATGAAACATTTCATAGCGTATTTTGGAAAAGCTATTAAATTAATTCCCAATATGCTCAGTAAATTTAAAAGAGCAGTGTATTATGATAATAACTGATTGAAAGAATTTCAGTTTTATTCTTTAAATGTGCAGAAATTAGATCCGAACAAATGTAAGTTTTCGTTCTGCAAAGGAATTTTTAAACGTAATACGGTGTGGCAACCCTTCAAAGGTTATTGCTCCTGGGGAGGCAGATATACATGTCGTAGGCCAGTTGACCTAAACAGCTGGCGTGCTCGAGACAACGGGTGAGAAAATGTGAAATGTAAACATAAGACACACGATTGATTTTAAAGACGTCTGGGGAAATTTGACTTCTTGTATGTAGCCTAAATTTACCCGTTAGCACTTTGAAAATGAAAGTGGGAGGGAACAACTTCTAATTGCCTGAAGAAAATGCTTCCAGTTTGACAAACGGAGTTGTTTTAAATTATGAAGTTGATTTTTATAACATAAAATAAGATTTTCTTATTTCCTGTGTTCATCGAATATTTAATCAAAATGAAATCAAAAGAGTTTAAAAATATAATTTTTAATTTTGCCGTTTAACGTAAAATAGCATATCGTATTTTTATTTTTGCCTGTAGAGTTTTAAATGCTTTAAATTTTTTTTTAACGTGAAATAAACAGTATTATTGTTTTCGTTTTCTAGAACATTCAATTGAAATGGAAGTGTAGAAATATCTTTTAAGCTTTTAAATTTACTTTGAGATAAGCGTATCTTATTGTCTGTGTTATCTGAACATTTAATTAATGCAGGTTGTTGCTGGAGACTCTTTTACAAGGCTAATTTTATAAACTACAGAATCTATGGAATAGTGAAGGAGCTTCAAAGAACAATATGGAATCACTGATAAATTTGTGAATACTGATATTGCTTTGAAATAACTTCAAATAATTACAATTATTGTAAACCATTTCTGGCTACAATTGAATGACTTTATATTTCGGAAAACAATTAAAAAAACTGTAGGTACGACACAGGGCTGTGCAGTTCATATTACATCTTCAGTTTCGTATCAGTAGCAGAGTGCATACTGTCCACTTCTTGAACTGGACTGTGACCTGACTCAGTACGAAACTGACGCCTGGCATTTCTTTCATTAATCATAGCAAAGCAGTACTCATTATTGAATCACATGAATCAGACTACACAATTATTTTTTTGATATCTGGTAATTCTGAAATGTAATTGTTTAATAGAACACAAAGTGGACACTAGTAGAAACACTAGTAATGCCCCACTTCGATTATTGTGATTTTCTACTGACTGACCTCAATGTCAACCAGTCGCAAAAATTACAACGTGTTCATAATTCTTGTATTCGCTTCGTCTGCGATGTCCACATTACCCCATCCTTCCAAACTCTAAACTGGCTACGGCTTAACGAACGTAGAAATTTTCATTCACTTGTTCTCCTTTTCCAAGTCCTTCACACTTCTACACCTACCTACCTTGCCTCCTGTTTCAGTTACCTGTCATCATATCATAATCTCTTCACACGCACTCAAAATAGCCGCATACTAGCCATACGAACACATAAAACAACATCGTATTCATCATCATACACAATCTCGCTCTCGCGCTTGTGGAATACCCTACCCAGTGACATCAGAGACTGTCGGAATTTAGTAGCGTTCAAAAGCAAGCTTATTAAGCATTTTCTTACTGCGTAGAGTAGGTTTAATTTGTACTTAGTCAATAAAAGAAATGCTTCTCTCTTCTTAGCTTTTACAATAAACTGTCTAGCTTTTATTAATCAGTTAATCTTTTAGTACTTTGATTTTTATTGTATTTGTAAATTTAATATTAATTTAAATATAATTGTAATTGTATTCTTAATATTGTAGTTGTAATCCCCTGGTAGAGGGGAAGAGAGGGCCTGATGGCCTTATTTACCAGGTTAAATAAATAAATAAAAGAAAAAAAATAGCACTGGCAATTTCATTTAATCCCCTACCTGCTAATTCTTCATACCAAATATCACAATATGATTTTTTAGTCTTTATTACCTTAACAGTCAAGTTATAAACAGCCAAGTTCCTTGAATAATAGAACATTGATGTATCATATTCTGGATCGTCAATATCTTCCTCAATATCACTCATTATTACTTTTTTCTTGAATAAAGAAACTTCTTTTATTCATGAATTTGTATCCTAACAAAGAATAACAACTAATGACGTGATTACAAACGGACGTCTCATTGGTTCACGCAATTGTCGCAGTCCGCGCGGAGATAGAACAAATTGGTACTAACAGATTCTAATCGAGTGGACATGGAACAAATGAATTCTTACGATATTGACCTGTAGAGTGCAGATAGAACAAATTGGATACGAAGGAATATGTTGACTGGTATGTAGAACAAATTGGCTCCAAAATCTAAAAAAAAAAGGCCAATTTGGACATAGAGCAAAATGGTTCTCAGCCAGAGATCTATTCCCTTACAATTATTTGAACCTACTACCGTGCTTTCTAAGCTGTGACTTAACTGATGCTTACAAAACTGCTGACATCCATAAACAATTTAAAGAATATAATACGAAAATTTATTTTCAGTCAATGACTTTACTATTAATATATGTAAGGTGCAAGTCCTTGCATTACATGATATAATATTGTATTAACGTTTTCGTCGGTTTCATATCAACATCATCAGATACAACATTCTATATAGAAATATCATCACTAACAGGTACATATGTCTCTACAAACCAAAATACAATATATATTAATCATACAATATGATAAAAACATGATAAAAACCTACATCATTAAGATATAAATGTATCTTTCCTGTGTGACTACACCCGACTGTCAAATGATTAAAAGCACACGTGTGATTACAATACTTGTACAAATATGTTTGCAGGTCTTCACTGATAAAAATAATAAACAAATAAAATGAAATCTATATACTATATTGTGCGAAGAGATGCATTACAGTCTTTGAATTATGTTAACTGACTTTTTCGTGTCCGTATTCTTGTTTTAACATTACTGCAAGTCTCTTTTCACCTTCTAAATGTATGTTTCATTTTATCATATTGTATGCTTATTAATATATACTGTATTTTGGTTTGTAGAGACATATGTACCTGTTAAGTGATGATATTGCTATATAGAATGTTGTATCTGATGATGGTATGAAACCGACGAAAACGTTCATACAATATTAAATCATGTAATGTAAGGACTTGCACCTTATATATATATATATATATATATATATATATATATATATATATATATATTAATAGTAAAGTCATTGACTGAAAATAAATATTCGTATTATATATCATAGACTTTTCTGAAAATTAATCAAAATGAATTGCAAAATTTAAAGAAGTTTACTTTCTTCTCATAAAGACTTTAATGAAGTCACCATCATAATGGTTTAAATCATATTGGTTTCTTCCGGTTTCAGTATTTGAAAACTGGTCAGTCCATCGCTTCTTCGGGCGTCCCACATTTCTCAGTCCTGTTGACTGGTAGGGAAGTTTCTTTCCGGGATACGGTGGTCGTACTTACTTACTTACTTACAAATGGCTTTTAGAGAACCCAGAGGTTCATTGCCGCTCTCACATAAGCCCACCATCGGTCCCTATCCTGATCAAGATTAATCTAGTTACTACCATCATATATCATCCCTCATCCCTCCAATTTATTTTAATATTATTCTCTTGTATACGTCTCGGTCTCCCCAAACGTCTTTTCCTATCAGCTCTCCCAACTAACATTTTATATACATTTCTGGATTCACCCATACTTGCTGCATGCCCCGCCCATCTCAAACGTCTGGATTTAATATTCGTACTTATGTTAGGTGAAGAATTATAATACGTTCAGTTCTGCGTTGTGTAACTTTCTCCATGCATTTGTAACTTCATTCCTCTTAACCCCAAATATTTTTTTCTAAGCACCTTATTCTCAAACACTCTTAATCTCTGTTCCTCTCTCAAAGTGAGAGTCCAAGTTTTACAACCATGTAGACCAACGGTAATATATAGGCTCCGTATTCCAGCTACCTATAATCTGGATTGAGGTTGTTTGATTCGAAGCATCTGTGACGTCTCAGCGCTGGTACAGGTACTTTCGTATATAAAAGAGTTATGCATCCTCTGCGCGCTAGTTGTGCTTTCGCTTGATGTGTGGCGTGAGCACAACGGAGACAGTACAAAATTAAAATATTTTCCACTGCTGTCGAACACAGATTTAAAAACTGTCCCTATGTTACTTTTTAAAATTTTCATCCGACTCTGCATTTTTTAACTTTCTAGCAGCGATTTTCTCCTTCACTACTTTTTCTCTAGAGAGATTGTATTTTAGAATGTATGTTTTAACGGCCGGTGTCTGTGATAAAGTTTTTCCGGGCTGCTATTACACTATCAAAATTTTTTGGCAAAGATCTTTTTATAAAATATATATTATACAATATATGAGAGTGTAATGGGTTTCCTTTGATAAAAGATCTTTTATTAAATGTGAGTGCAGCTTGTTATCTTTAATAAAATATTTCTATACGGTGAAACAAATATGGCGGCACGCAAATATAACTGGACTGTTGCTACCACAAAAATTCTGACATCGGAGTATGAAGCAAATGAAATGTAAATAAATAATTTTTATAATATAATATTAATATTATATGGGCAAATCCAGAAATGCATATAGAGTGTTAGTTGGGAGGCCGGAGGGAAAAAGATCTTTGGGGAGGCCGAGACATAGATGGGAGGATAATATTAAAATGGATTTGAGGAAAGTGGGATATGATGATAGAGACTGGATTAATCTTGCACAGGATAGGGGCCGATGGCGGGGTTATGTAGGGCGGCAATGAACCTACGGGTTCGTTAAAAGCCATTTGTAAGTAAATAATACACTGGTCAAGAAAAGTTTAGCATAATTAGGCATATAACTGTTTTTATTAATTAAAATAAAATAGATAAATTATAATTGGGTTTCTTGGTTCCACAGAATAAACTTAAAAGTAGAAATACACTATTTGTTAACAATGGACTCAATATGAAATGAAAAAGTTGCATTGTTTGGAAACAATGGAAAAGATAAGGGAAGTTGAAATTCGTACATCGTCAAAGAAAAGGAGATGGTGCTTTCAGTACCCTGTTTAATAACGTGTTGGTCCTCCACGAACCCTGAGGCACTCTTGTATGCGTCGGGGCATACTCAGTACCAATGCATCTAAGCTCTCCTGAGGCAAATTGTCCCATTCTTCCAAGGCAGCATTCCTGAGTTCTTGAATCGTTAATGGGTGATGTGGACGATTGGAAATGGCTCTCCTGAGAAAGCTCCATGCATGCTCTATACAGTTCATATGCGGTGAGCATGCTGGCCAATCCATTCTTCGGATCCCATGTTCTACAAGATACCGCTGCACACTATGAGCACGATGAGGCCGAGCATTATCGTCCTGTAGAGTGAGCCCTTCTCCTACAGTCTCTGCAAAACCACTTACTATGGGTTGGAGGATGTTGTTCTCATACACGACAGCAGTCATGTTTCCCTCTATTGAAGCCAGTGGTGTGCGGCGGCCAAACATGACACCTGCCCAAAACAAGATTGAACCACCAAACTGTTGGTGACGTTCCACGGTCATTGAGGGATGATTTCGTTCCCCTGTTCGTCTCCATACGCGAATAGAGTTGTTGTCAGGGTGTAGGCCCATTCTCACTTCGTCTGAGAATAAAGTTCTGGTCCATTGGCCTCGTGTCCAATTCTCATGTGCTCTAGCCCATCTTGCACGAGCACCCCTGTGATGTGGACGGAGTGCTGGAGTCTTGAGTGGTCTTCGAGCATACAACCCTATGTCATGAAGTCTATTGCGCACAGTTTGGCTACTTACAACAACACAGTGGCTTCGCGCAGGTCATGGCGCAGAGTTGTAGCTGAGGCTATAGGGGTCCTACCATACATACCGGTCGTGACCTGGTGTTGTTTTGCGTGGACGGCCTTCGCGAGGTCGATCTGCTATTGACTGGGTTTCCTGGAACTTTCTCCACAGTCTGGAGACAATACTCTGATTCACATGAAGGATGTTAGCAACATCAACTTGTCTCATGTTTTGTTCCATCAAAGTGATGATTTTGATGCGGTCTGCCATTGTAAGGATGTTCCGAGCCATTGTACTGCACTATGAAGCACTATGAAGCAAAACGACACTGATTGAACTTTGCTCGAATTACAGACTTTGTTTACTGCACTATGAAGCACTATGAAGCAAAATGACACTGACTGAACTTTGCTCGAATTACAGGCTTTTCTTTACTAGCCGTGATTTGGACGTTACCTAGTGATGCAGACCAAAACAAATGAAAGAGTTTGAATTGGTAAACATAACACGTGCCACATAAAACCAAAAGAAACATAAATATCAGGTATTATTGGGTAAACTGGAAATATGCTTAACTTTTTTTGACCAGTGTATTTTATAATAATTTGCATAACTTTTCAAGTCTTCTCATTGCAGCTCTTTCAATGAGTTTTGATGTATACCTCTCTTATCACGTCTTGCAATCCATGGTTTAACCCCTGACCAGATATTTATTAATGGTGTTATAAACTTAACGCGTAAATAACAGTATAAACAAATCGTAAATTTAACGCGTAAATATTAGTATCAACAAATCCACGGAACGCGTGTTCATTGTTGTGGAACAAGTGTTATAAGAGATTTGTTCCTAATTTTAGGTAATGTTTGATAAAACCTTTTGAAAAGATTTTATGTAATGTAATATACCCCAAATCCTATCTTTTATCAAAGATCTTTGATGTAATATTTTATCATTATATTCTTTGTCAAAGAACTTTGATAGTGTAATAACAGTCTCACAGAGACTGTATTTTCTTTGCGATGCACTATTATTTGGACTCTTCTTGAAAAACAGAAATCAAATGTTTGAAACAGTAGCTGATCGTTGATCGAACCGTACACACAAGCACAAACCCACGCCAACTCAATTCATAGGTAACTGATAGAAGCGGAAGCTTGGGCTCATGCTTTGATACGAACAAGTTCACAGCACTAAACCGCTCCACAAGCAGTCCGCCGTGACACGTGCGGAGGTGCAGGGTGACGGTACGGGCTAGTTCTGTGCGACACTGCTTAGCCCGTTGCGGTCAGCGGTGCCCAAGCCCGTGGGCTTGGACCAATCTGCACGACTCTGGTGGAATACGGAACCTTAGTCATCACCACTAGTAATAAGATATCACCCTACCATGGAATAAAAATAATCTCAACAGAAAGAAACACTCTAACACTACCGTTGCAGAGTAACCTCACTAGAATGAAACATTGTTAGACTTATATGAGCACAAATGTACGATGAAGTTAAATTCATGTACGTAAAATACTACAAAAACTTACAAAATGTAATGAATAAACACAAATATTTTAAATCATATTACTATGTTTCCATTACTAAAATTATAGCTGACGAAACATTAATTTGTTGAAGTTATTTTCATCTTCGTTGTAACTCACCACAAAATGCTAGCGTGCAAAGCGCTAATGCTCTTTTCAAATCCATGCTGACACCAGAAAGGTCTTCAGTGCATAGAAATTCAATACAAGGTGACGACTGAAGAGTTACTTAGCTGGGCTATTATCTGAATATCAGTGCCCACACCCTTCTTGATTACGTTGGTCCTATCTTTCATCTGAGATAAGAACAGAGAAAGGGATTAAATTACTTTCATTAGATCACGCCTTGAGCCATGTACCAAATTCCAAGTTAGATAAATTATAAGTTATTGTTTATTCACATGAGATTTAGATTGTAATATATGTGGGCCCTACCTCAGCTAATTGCAATTCGGTATGCCCATGGATATGCAACATTTTTAAGCCATAAATTTTGAAAATTTTGTACACATTTTTCAAAACATTCGCAACAATACTAGAATCACACACACACACACACACACACACACACAATGGTGTTAAGTACAAGTAATATGTAGGAAATCTTTGGGGAATGGGTAGAGGATCTTAAAACAAGCAAAACGTTCACGTAAATATAGCTAATTTATATTTGATTTTTAAAAATTACAAGTACTTTTCAGTTCAAACGTGTTTACATATTACTTGACTTCGAAGTTGAAACTCATAAACTCTGAAGTTACGAGCATACAGAATAAAGCAATGTTTACAGAACAGCTGGAAAAATAGTCCGCTTCCTCGATACACACAGCGTATCAGTTGGGGATTTTGCAATATAGACTGAGCAAATAAGAAAATAAACTTTCGCCCGAAGGACAAACGCAAATATAATGTTGGCCAGAAAAAAAATGTATTACCGTCTCTCAGGTGTAGAAACATAACATATTCTTAGGCCTATAAAGAATTATACAGAAAAATTATACAGAGGTAATTTTAACAACTTTTAGCAATAATAATGTTAAATAACAATAATAATAATATTATTACTATTATTATCCGAACATATATTTGTAATTAAAGGAAACGACGTATATAAAGCAATTGTAAAGTATGAATCACAGAAATAAACTTGTAGGGTAAACATTGGCAATTTCGTGGCAGTGGTTATTTCGTGATATTTTTTCCTGACTCTTTCGTGAACTAACCAATTGTGTTACGAGATTCAAATTTCCCCCAAGGGATTGCATATGTTATCCGGTTTCCAGAAACATACAGCAACGTTTTGTGTGACTATTGTAGCTGCTTCAGTGAGCTTTTGTGTTTGGAGTGAGCAAGTTAGAGTCGATTTATCAGGCGTACAAATTTTGTGGAAGTTTATAACTGCATTATAGGCTTACTATTGAACGCAAGCATATGATATTTGGTAGAATGATTTATTATATGTTAATGAAATTTTAGAAAATATTTTCGGATATTTAGATACACCTGTTGTCGCCATATAGGCTTAGCTTTACTGATAGAAAACTTAGCTGTTTGAGGTGACATTTTGTTGAGCATTACGGTTAAGAAAGCTTTGTGCCAGAGGGGTTCCGAGGATGTTGACAAAAGTCCACAAAGAAATTCGAGAAACAGTGCGCAGTGAATTTTTGGACTAGTACGGGAATGGTGGAGATGACTTACTTGCAAGAATCGTGCCAGGAGATGAAACATGGCCCCACCATTTTGAACCTGAGACAAAGAGACAGACAATGGAGTGGTATCATGCAAATTCACCAAAGAAATAGAAATTCAAAACTGTGCCTTCGGCAGGAAAAGTTATGGCTACTGTATTTTTCGATTCAGAAAGATTCTTGCTTGTGGATATCATACCACACGGAACCACCATTAATTCTGACGCGTATGTGGCAACTCTTAAGAAACTTCAAGCTCGTACGAGTCGTGTTCGACCACATCGGGAGAAGCAAGATGTTCTGCTATTGCACGATAACGCACGGTCACATGTCAGTCACAAGACCACAGGCCAGATCAGAAAACTCGGATACATAACACTGAAACATCCGCCTTACAGTCCTGAGCTGGGACCATGCGATTACCATTTCTTTGGTAAATTGAGGGATCCCTTCGAGGCACGAGGTTAGAAGATGACTCCCTCGTGCACGCTACTAAAGAGTGGGTCAGACGTGTTGATCCAGACTTCTACCGTGCTGGTCTACAGGCTCTCGTTCCTAGGTGGCGTAAGGCAGTTGAAAGGAACGGGGAGTATGTGGAAGAGTGACATTTTGTTCCTAAAGGATGTATCTACATTCTGTGAAAATAGCAAAGATGTAAGATAATAATGTAATTTTTGAATAAATGTTGTGCATTACTTTTGTAGTGACCCTCGTAATGTGTAGTAAAGTATGCAATAAAAGTGTTCACCTTTTCAGGGCAAAGAAGATCCCTTTTTTAATTTCAATTTTGATTTTGATTTCATTCTTATTATGTGTTGATATGTATTTCTATGTTTTCTTGCTAAGAATATTAGCCGGAATTACTGTGTTTGAAGTCTTGTAATAATAAATGATAATTTCATTTGACTTTAATGAATTTTTCCACAATTCTTCTATCTCTCACGAAATTATCAATGTAATATCACGAAATTACCAAGGTTATCACGAAATAACCAACCAACTGGCTTAAGTTATAAAAGTGGTTTTTGGCAATTGTTCAAAAACGTATCCAATCTCTTATATCTCCAGATTTGTATAGCATATTATGGTCTCTTAGATGGAAAAATCAGAATAAGAAAATATTTATACATTTGCATTTTAAATTAATTTTCATAAAATTATCACGAAATTACCAATATTTACCCTATTTAAATAATAACATGACTATAAAATACAAAACATTTAGATAAACATTTGCTATAAATCCAATTCCCGGATAAGTAAAACTCAATTCGGAGGGAAAATTGAGCACATAGTTCAAAACTTAATAAATTATTATGAAAAAAAGAAGAATTTAAATGAAAATAAGTCAAATATTATACTAGTAAGAGCTTAACATCTGTAAAAAGTCGAAATGAAAGTTTTGTAGATTAACTTAATAAAAGAGGATATTAGGAATCAAATGAATATAATAAAGTATCCTGAATTTGTTACCAACAGCTATTTTCAAATTTTGAAGCTGTTACCAAAAGCTGTTTTACGAATCCTGAATCTGTTACCAAGAGTTATTCCCGAATTCTGAATCTATTACCAAATCCTGAAGCTGGTACCAGCAGCTATTTTCGAATCCTGAATCTGTTACTAAGAACTATTCCCGAATCCTGTATCTGTTATCAAGTTATTCTAATACAAGTCTAATTTGCCTTTCCTGTTGTTGGAGCCTAATGTATGTATGTATGTATGTATGTATGTATGTATGTATGTATGTATGTATGTATGTATGTATGTATGTATGTATGTATGTATGTATGTATGTATGTATGTATGTATGTATGTATGTATGTATGTATGTATGTATGTATGTATGTATGTATGTATGTATGTATGTATGTATGTATGTAGGCCTATGTATGTATGTATTTATTAACACTACAATTGGGTATACACTCGGTGGCAGTGATATATAATATACAATAATTACAATTACATGAAATAAAATAAATAAACGTAAATGAAATAAAATAAAATAAACATAAATCTTTAAATAGTAAATGCTATAAACCTAGGACTATAAGTAAAAACTATTCTATAATAACGCCTACGATAAGCAAAAGTAAATCTAACTTATAAGTACTTCTATTTCACCCAACTGTTACCAATTTAAATAATTACATATCACCTTAATTAATTACATACCAACTTAATTATATATCATCTTAATTAATTACATATCAGCATAATTTATTTACATACCAACTAAATTACATATCATCTTAATTACATATCAACTTAATTAATTATATATCAACTCAATTAGTTACATGACACAACTTAAATAATTACACTGAACCTCCAATTACATTTTCAGTCTAATCTTCTCAACCTTTCCTTAAATGTATTGATTTTAAGAGGACCACCCTGAAAGATTGCCACAGGTAAGATGTTCCAGTCTACTATTGTGCGGTTAACAAAGGAAAATTTTGCCACGTCCGTTCTTTGTTTTCTACATTTAAACTTCATAATATGATCAGCTCTTCCTAAGTACGATGGTGTTGCTAATCTAGCATTGATATCGGTCCATGCTTTGTGTCCCATTTGTGCCTTAAACAATGCGGTGAGTCTGGTTTTTCGTCGCCTTGATTTGAGAAGTTCCCACCCTAAATCTTTCACTATCTCCTAACCATGTCCCTTCCCCATTTTGACATTTGCTGCCTTTCGTTGGACCTTTTCTATTGAATCGATTTGGTTTTGTCTGTACGGATCCCAACCTACTGCTCCATATTCCATAATTGGGCGAACAAGGGTTTTGTACGCTAATTCTTTTGACTTTCGGTTAGATTTCTTCAGAATACGCATAGAGAAATGTAGTGCTTTCCAGGCTTTCCTTGTGGTATTAGTGACTTGTTCCCCCCAACCCAGTGTGTTACTGAAATATATACCTAGGTATTTACAAGTGTTCACTTGTGGCACCGATGTACCATTCAGCTGATATCCGAGACAAATTTCTTTATGCGTTCTACAGAAGGATATTGACTTACTTTTACCGACATTGATTTTCATTTTATTTTCTGTCGTCCAGGTTTCAATAACATTAAGATCGTTTTGTAAGGCGGCGATATCGGATTCATCATTCATTTGTCTATATATTATACAGTCGTCCGCGAATAACCTTATCTGAGACGTAGTATTTCTATTTATATCGTTTATATATGTAGCTGCGAAATATTTGTTAACAGTTGATAAATGATTAAATAAGAGCGGAAATAAAAATATTCGGTGAAAATTGGTCCAGACGCTTCTTTCCCCCCCATCCTCAATCCTCAAATTGAAATTTATCATGCTTAGCTAATTGAGCTATAGTTAGATCTGTTTGCCTGTCTTTTTGTATCTTCCAAATAAATAGTTTTTAACGCTATTTAGAGTTGTTAAAGTGAAGCACAGAATTGAAGAAATGAGACCGAACCAAGGCGCATTTACGTAATAGTTTAGCATTAAATAATTAAGTCTGCTTAATCATCGAATCAAATCACTTGAAGTTGTGCGGCATTTCTCTTTAATTTATCTTGACGTTTTTTTATATTCTTACTGCTACTTACAAAAATAATTTTGTTCCTAATTATTCCGTCATATATTTTTAGTTTAAGTGACTGATCAGGTAAAAAAAAACACTTACTGTTACCCAGATCGTGTGTTACAGTATTTGTCGTAGAATGTTACCTAACAATGAAGTGATCCATTAGTGAAGTAATGGCACAGAGAAAGAGACAGCCCTCCAAAAAATTTACCAAATATTATCATTCCGATCACAAATTCCACATAGATGGCTTCGAATCCTGGTCTTCAACTTGGAAAGGCAACAATCTAGTTAATTTGACTGTGCACATTAGAAGAGCGGTAGTTGCAATTAACCATAATAATTAGCTACAATTGTCCTAAACTACTCTCATCAATCCATGTAAAATACGTAGGTATCTTCATTGATCAAAACTTAAAATAGAATTTTTATATTAACTAATATGTATTAAATTACGTAAAACTCTGTACAAATTTGTTCAACTGTGTCCTCTTATGCCAGTAACACTATTGAAACAATATTTTTAGTCTTAGTTCAGTCTATAACACAGTATGGAATTATAGGATGGGGTGGATTATCACTAAAGATAGGAATTTACCCACAGAGACTACAAGGTTAGGTGTGCATAGAGTGTCCGTTGTTGAGAGAGTGAGCGTAGGTTCATGGCTACCTGTCAGGGAACTTTGCCGTGGTATAAGCAGGGTAGGATTGTAGCTTTATGTGGTTAACCAATCAACGAATCGCAGTGCAATGTAAACAAACCAATTACCGGAGCACAATGCTGAACATTACTCATGAGAAACGTATCCCCATTCAATTGCTGTGATACAGAACATATTTCAGTTGTAACTTGGCCATACCTCAGGCTTCACGTCATTCATGACGTAACGGCAGTCTAAGCACAACTAACCTAATATCCTCTTGTTGAGGTATAAATTTCTACCTTTAATTATCACACAGTACCATTCGCCCATTAATATTACTACATAATAGAATTATTAAAAGAAAAAAGAAAACTGATTATCCAATCTTATTTTATATACAAAGAATTTAATGTTTTAAATATCGAAGAAATGTACATTTTGAATTCTTCCCATAATTATAAAACTAAATTTATATCATTCGATCATGACCACAACACAATAAGATACAATATTTCGCTCTCCCTCATTGAACCAAAATGTAAAACTAAAGCAAGTCTAAGGCACAGTTATAATAATGGCCCAATACTGTATATTGATTTTATAAAGAGAATCCAAAGCTGAAATTATTAAACAATAAATTATTTTAAAAAATAGTGTTGCTTGTGTTCTCGATACACTGATGGGAGCTGGTAGAGGGGCACAGAAGGCCTGACGGCCTTATCTCTACCAGGTAAAAGAAATAAATACTAATACTAATACCAGGACGAATTTCTTCTATTCGTCCTGCTAATACTAATACTAATACAATTAGGCCAAACATCTAGCGCATTCACAAATTTGCGCATTCTTGGAGCAAGCTTGACAAAGATATGTCTATACGAGTTAGGTATAGAATTATGATTAAGCTAATCAGGAAGAGGAAAAGAAATTTGTTGGGTCAGTGGCTGAGAAGAAAATGCCTACTGAAGGATGCACTGGAAGGAATGGTGAACGGGAGAAGAGTTCGGGACAGAAGAAGATATCAGATGATAGACGACATTAAGATATATGGATGATATGAGGAGACAAAGAGAAAGGTAGAACATAGGAAAGCTGGGTTTGCAGTGAAAGATCTGCCCTTTGGTAGAACGCTATGAATTTTGTATTTTTAATATTTAATTAATAAAATGAACAAAATTGAGAAGTGACACATTGACTTTTCAAAATTTTAATTTATAGTAGCACTCTAATATACATGCATATGTGTGCACGCATACTGTATACACACACACACACACACTCACACACATTCACATTCATTTTGCATTGATTTGTAACAACTTCACAATACTTTCTTTCATTTACAGTGAGGAAGTTAAAGTAGAAAGAAAAGTATAAAAAGAAGAAACGTGATGGTAACCGTGTTGGTAATGGCGACAGTGATATGGTGGTGAGGAAAGTGCGTTACATTATTTTGAAACTTATCTTCAAGAACATGCTTCCTGATTACTTTTACGTCATAATTTATTTGTGGTATGTACAGAAAAATACAAAATATTACTTGTTAAATCTCTTCATTGTTACTGAAGTTACTGTACTTAAACGGTGGGTTGACACACGCACCAAGGCTGTCATCTATCACTCAGTCCATTATTCATTTACATCTTTAAATGAATATGACATCATATAACCACAATAACCCACATCGAGATTGAAGCTACGTGTACAATGAAAAAATCAGAATTCATCTTAAATGGGACAAGTATGAAACTCAAAATTATGTTACTATGTTAGTTAAAATGTCTAAAATTACTCGAAGTGCAAAGATGAGAGAAATTATGATGTAGAATTGCGTAAACGTTAATTCTTCGACAAAGCCAACAATAACTCATAGTTCTCTACCACGAACACCACTTGTATTTGAACGTGGGCAACTGGCTTGCCATTCATTAAGAATATTTATTAACGACAAATTTACAATACGATTATTTAGTCCTGACAGTCGCCGGCAATGTGCGCCTTGGTCAGGGGAGTCCATTTACTACGCCAAGGGGTGTTTGGGTTAGTCACTCGCTTGCCTTCGGAGCGATCGGTTGTCATGCGTGCGGTAGAGCGGTATGTTTCCAGTACAGTTAAGCTCTACTGCATTCCTTTACTGACCGCTCGCCTTTATCTGTACTCCGGAGCTCTCCCCACTACTCCCATTACTTCCCCTCTTTTGCGTCGCCGAGCTATCAGGACTAAATGATCGGTCTGTACTTACAAATCATTACATTTCTATTTTATATTTTGTATGCATGTAGTCAGTGTGGTTGCTCAGATGTGATGTAAGAAAATTATGGTATGTAGTTAAAGACAGCCCAAATCACATAGTGATCCATTATGTTACCAGCTATTTGAAAAATTGCAGCTCTGTTATAATGCAAGTATTAAATGCCATTTCCTCTCTAATTACACTCATCAAGGTCAGTCTCATCATATAGATGAAATATGTGTGAGGTGTTACTTAAGACAGCGGTGTTTATTTTATGTGCACATGTTTACATTCTTTGACTTGCCATTAAACGGAACTCCTGTAATATGAAGTCAGTACAACATCAACTTCAAAGACAGTATGATGGCATAGGATATCATATTCGAAGTGGACAAACATACCGTAGACCAGATTGCAATGTACGACTACAAAGTTTGTTTTCACTCCAGCAACACGATGACCAGACAAGTAGTATTAGTGGATAGACATATTGGGCGAATGTTGAAATGAAAAGAAATTTCCGGAAACATTCCAGCAATTAAACTTGAACCGTTGGAAAACAATGTGATTGGCGCGGGAGAATTTAAAAGGCCTGTCGGCCTCCTTTGCGCTGACTCAAAGCTCGCCGCCTGTCGTCGATGATAGCGATGCGATAGTGCATTCTGTGTGCGCAGCTCCCTTAGATTTTCTTTAACTGCATTATGGTCGCGAGGTATGATAAAACCTGTAGTTAATACAGGGTGGACCGCTCGAATGTACCTAATTTCAATTGCATGTGACTGGTGAACGGTTGAAGATAGAAGCTTACGGTAACATTTATGTGAAAGGAAAACTCAACAAGTTTCGAATCCTGCCGTAGATGGTGCGCAGGCACGGTTTCTTTTCGTAAATTGTATCGATGTCAAAATGGCGACACCGCAGGTGAAAGCACAAGCTGTGTTGTGGTATGCGGAGTCTAAATCAATTGTTAGGAGTTCAAAGGGAGTATCGGCAAGTGTTTAACAATGATGCTCCAACTGCTAAGAGCATTAAGAAGTGGCACGATACATTTTTAGCTACAGGATCGGTGTTGAAGAAGCATGGTGGTCGTCGTAGAACATCCGACGAAATGGTTGCAAATGTTCAAGCCGCGTATGAGCGAAGCCCGCAGAAGTAATTAAGAAGAGCTTCGCGGGAGCTTGAAGTACCAAAATCAACATTGCAACGAATTGTCCACAAACGTCTCAAACTGTACGCTTAGAAAGTGCAGTTAATGCAACGTCTGGAGCCGGATGACAAACCCAAAGGAGTGGAATTCGCCAATACGATGCTAGACCGTCTCGGCGCTGATCCTGATTTTATGTCCAATTTTCTTCTCGGGCGAAGCCATGTTCCATGTGTCAGGTAAAGTAAACCGGCATAATGTGCGGATCTGGGGATCGCAGAATCGTCACGCTATAGAAGAGCACGTTCGTGATAGTCCCAAGTTAAACGTGTGGTGCGGTTTGTCACACCAGCAGGTCATTGGACCGTGTTTCTTCGCCGAGAAAAAACTGTGTGATACCACATATCTTGACATGCTGGAGCAGTTCTTCTTTCCACAAATTGAACATCTGCAGCCTAACATCCTTTCCCAGCAAGATCGCGCTCCTCCATACTTGTTCAATGACATTCGTTCGACTTTAGACAACGTGTTCCCTGGCCGTTGGATTGCTAGGGTAGCACCGATCGCATGGCTCCCGAGATCTCCGGATTTAACACCGCTCGATTTCTTTCTCTAGGGCTACGTCAAAGATAAAGTGTAAGCCAGCCCACTTCGTGATCTTCGGGAGCGCATCATAGAGGCTATTGAGAGCATTCCAGAAGACATGTTCCAACGTGCTTGGCAAGGAATCGTTCATCGCCTGGATATCGTCACAGTGACAGCTGGAGCTCAAGTAGAGATATGGTGATGTGCATATCGAAACTTGTTGAGTTTTCCTTGCATATAAACGTTATTGTAGGTTTCTATCTTCAACCGTTTACCAGTCACATAGAATTTAAATTAGGTACATTCGAGCAGTCCATCTTGTATTTTTCTTGCAGACTGTAATTACTTGCAAATTTACTTATGAAGATAGGTATTTTCATGCATTTTTGGAACAGCGAATGCAAGAAAGAAATTGTACTAAAAAGATATAATTACATAGGCTATACAGTATAACTGAAAAATTAAGTATCACTATTAAACTCCTTTTTGATACAAAGGAGACACAAAAATTTAGGGAGCCGTGGAGTAAAAATTTTTGAAAACCGCTGTCTTGTATCATTTAAGAAGATACTTCTTTATTTGACTTACAACATAAAAAAGGACTTTCCCTACATTTATCCGAGATTTATCTTATTTAAACCACACTAGAAAGAAACACAATGCAAATCTCGTGATGTGTAGTAATCATGATGCAGAACAGCATAGGATATCATGTACACAATAAACATCCATGTGCAGTTTGGGATTCGAAATAACTACCGTTATACCCATAATTTGAATGAATAGATCCTCAATGTTTCCACCTTTATCCATTTGTTGCATACTGCGTACTTAATAAATTAAAACTAGGTATATATAATACAGTATATAAACAGTTTAATTAATTCATATAAAATTAAATAACAACAGAATTTTATCACATTTGCACAGATATTGTGTCGATTAAATCTCCATTGGACCCATTCACCTCACGTTTCCTTGTGGCACAATGGTGAATCTCAGAGTTCTTGCACAGACAATTATTCTAGAAAACTACTACGACGATTTCTTCTTCTTGTAATAGCAGCCACCGCCGCACCACCCGCTATCCCAGCAACGACAACCACTCCCACTGTCGTGCCCACGGCGATAGCCACTGTGTGATCATCTTCTTCAGCGGGTGCTGCATCAGCTTTGCACAATGACACTGGAATTACAGTGAGAAACAGTTGACAGTCAATTGGTCCTTGAAACTACGTTGTTTCTTAGAAACGATCTTTGTGTGTATAAATAAAATGTGACATTGTATTTTCAAAACATTGAATTATCTGAAGAATTTAGTCTTCAGAAACCAAAATATATAGCGATCATTGAGGCAAAGTTTGGCAATCATAATGTAAAAGTATTTACTGAAGCATTAATTTATTTGATATTACAATATTTAACTTCAAAATGGATTAAAGGCCATAGTTCACAAGTTTATAAGTACAGACATGTAATGAACATTGAACAAACTCAGAGTCACGTGAAGAGCAAGTTCACTCTTAAAGTAGATATACAGTATAAAACTGCCGGAAAATATTTTATTACTGAATATTTGACAGTACCGCCCGCGAAACCCAAATGTGCTTTTGTACTCATCACAAAAGCAAATATTTCTCACAATTTTGCATGGTTTTTAAAGTTACTGAAGAAAATTCATCCCTCTGATAAAGTTGTGCCAACAAAGCTATGTTCTTTCAGCATTAATAAAAACAGTACTTTGAACTCTCTATTATTATTTTTTCTTAGGAGTATAACCATGAGATAGGGCAAGTTTTTTAATGAATACCGTGACAGTACTGCTAGAAAGTGAGGACCATCTCAAAGAGAAGTTATATATGCAAGTAAATATTTAAATCTTTACATTATAGTCTACTTTTTTTGCTTAGTCAAGAGAATCATGTCACCAAACAATTCTATTCACATTCGACACAATCTATTACGAGAAAATAAAAAGTAAGTTAGTATTTTACCTTCGCCTGTTGTTTCATTGCTACCTTGGGCAGTTAAGCTTTCGACTTTCAGAAAAAATGAGCCTTTTTCTTTCTGGCCGTCGTAATACTCTCCATTGTTGCAGACGACGGAATGACCTAGTGGTGTGTTCAGGACCGTCAAATTCGTAAACTCTACCTGCTGTCTACGACCCACATCTGAAATATTACAAATTACATGATTAATACTGAAACAGGAATCTTTAGAGGCTGGATAATAGCCCTACTACTATTACTACGTATTATCAGAAAGCTGTAAAATAGCTCTTACAACGGTTTAGATTCGACCGGTTAGAGAACATCCGTCAAGGTCGGGCACCCGACCGAATATTCGATTTTGAACCAATTACTCTTTAGGTTTTGCAGATAGAACACCAGACGCACTTCACCATGAAACCGACATTTTCTGAGTACACAAACTGAGTAACAATAGAAGGAAATTTACTTTGCCTTATTAAAAAAGTATTTGCTTGATATAATCTACAAATATTGATTGGACACTTTAATACACTTATCTTCATAACTAATATATAAATGAACAAATGGATTCTGGTAACAACAAAGAAAATAAGTATAATACAGAATATGAAATGTGGTATGTAAAGAAATGCAAAAATAAAATAAATTGCATTTACTTACTAAAGAGAAGAGCAAATAAGTACATAGACCAACATTCTAGTGTAATATTTACATTTTAAACTCAAAATGCATTCCTCTCAAACAGTAGATGTTAATATACGGTGCCTTTTAATTACTGTAAAGAGCTGCATTATTATTTCATTAATAAATCATTTTTAAGAAGATAGTGTTATTAACAAAAAGAAAGTGCTCTGAAGCTCAAATGCTTGTACTTTCACGAAGCATGTTGCTGCCCTTGAAGGTATCCAACTGTAATACCTGGACTGGATGAATGAATCAATCAATGAATCTATGAATGAATAAACTAATTAACCAATTAATTAACCAATAAATCTGTGAATCAATTAATGAATTAATCAATCAGTCTATATATGAATGAATCAATGAGTCGACGGAGGGATGAATGGATGATGAATGAATCGATGGATGATTGATTGAACTGAAAGAGGATGAATTATCAATTAAATGGTAGGCCTACACGACGATATACGCGTCCTTGCAAGAGCTCTTGTAACTCTTGCATTGTTCAATGTAGTCTTCCTTTGCTGTCTATCCACAAAGAATGAGAAACAACTAGAATATTCGATAAACCGAACCTGAGGCAATCCGCGAGTTAGAAGGGTTTCGCATACTGACCATAGCGCCAGACGTTCAATAGCAATATATAATTTATATTTTTAGTAACTGGTTGTGCACGACTGTAACTACTATACTTGACATGGTTCCTTATGTTTCTTGGTGTTCGAATTGTTATCATACTCGACATTGCGTTTAAAATCGCCCATACAAAGTATTCTTACGGATTTTTAAAATATATAGGCCTACTATTATTTTCTTTTGGAAAATGAATTTAAAATTCCGCCCCTTAATGAGAGGGAACAGTCTTTTCTCGCGCGCGAAGTTTCAGGATTTACAGCGCTCATTCCCGCGATTGGTCTAACTGCCTGTAATTTGAAGCGTAGAATCTTTGACTGTAACCAGATGCTACATTGGATTGCAGTTAATGAGACACGATCATTTGGTATTCTTTGCCTATACTATTAATATCTAAATTATAATTTTCATTCATGCTTAACCTTTCGGTGAATAAAATGTGAAAATAAAATAGGATCTGATAACATCCAGTTTGGGTGATAGAACCTAAGCAAACCTAATCGAGCCATTGGAACGTAAAAGATCTTAACAGCGTATTACATATAATTATTGGTATATGAATTGTGTATTTATTTATTTTATTTTATTAGTTAAAGAAGTGCTGTTGATTGCAACATGCAATTAGACCAAATCTAGTTGTACCAGAGCATACACTCTAGAGAAAAACGAAACTAACTGCCGCTCTCGCTCGCTGTGTTCGCTGCATTTGTCTTTCGAGTCTCGGGTCGTCATTCTCGAAATAACATTTGGTCGGCGTGGAAAAATTTCGTAACTTTGAATAACATACATCAGTGAAATAAATTACACAATTGTTTAAATGAGACAAAAAGACAAAACAGAATATCTTAGTTACCAAATGTTCTGGTTCCATTACATGATATTACCTATAGTTATATAAAAAACAATTCTCAAATTAATTTGCATTTCTAAGAAACATAAAACATGAAATTAATATCTTTTTACTCGAGATTGCACACTTTATCATATACATAAGAAAAAAAATTCCTAGCCTTTTAATAAGCGCCTAGTAGTTAAATAAAGACTGGGGAACGGATTATTATACTCTGAAAGGTAGAGATGATGTTTGAAATAGGCTACTTGATTGTTTATACATATATGACAGTTGCCAAAGTTCAGTCAGGTATAAACAACTGTGGCGATTCAAGGCTGCCTCACGTTCGGGACTTCAGGAGTGATCAATCTCGGCATCTCGAAACACTCAGAAGCGTGTTTACGTCAAGGACGCGACGTAATGCAACATTGTTGTGCGGGTTTTCAGCTTTGCTGGCGCTGTTACTCTTGTTTTCTCTGTCGTTTTTCATCTCTAATAGACTCCTAAAAAGAACTAAGAATTTCGTGGTTGAAAGCAATCGTGAGATGTGATAATACCCTTCGGTGTAAAGTTTGTCGATGTGTGTCTAATATATTCGATCACTATTCTATGTATTGCATATGATACTTACTTATTGCACCCGGGAAGCGTTCTTCATCCACTACTACATCTACTTCGATGTTATCTACATAGTATTCCTCCTCAGTCTTTTTGAAAGACATAGTGACTATATTATCATAGTCTGCCCTTGCTGCTCGCGATGAAGGGGTTGTTGCCACTTCGCCTCCCCAGGATAATATCAGAATCTGTGAGTCGTCCTCTGCTGAGCAAGATCCAGAAACGCGTGCATTTTCCGGGACTTCGACTTTGGCATATTTGGTCTGTTAAACATAACAAGTCAGACAACTAAGAAAAAAGCATTGATTAATATGTTGAATCTCTGCTATCATCATCATCATCATCATCATCATCATCATCATCATCATCATCTGCCCTTTCGCGCATTCCATCCTCATCTGTAAAGATTATGAATCAACAATTTACACCAATGAATAGTGGGATTCTCTTGTGTAGTTAACATAGCCTATTATAGAGCTTAAGGAGACTTTAGAAATTTGCACGTCTTCACAGATTAAAGAAAGAAATCATGTAAGGAGCTTGAATTTTTTACTAATACAGTGAAACCTCTGTATTTGGACACTTCTGTATGTTAGACACCTCATTATGTTAGAAATATTTTCTTGGAACCGGACAAATTTCTATGCTTTCACATGTCCAATATATATTCTATATTGAACACGGGAATTTTACTGGAAGCAAGTAAAGAGATAGGTTTGGAAGTAAATCCCGAAAAGGCAAATTATATGATTATGTCTCGTGAGGAGAATATTGTACGAAATGAAAATATAAAAAATTGGAAATTTATCTTTTGAAGAGGAGGAGAAGTTCAAATATCTTGGAGCAACAGTAACAATATAAATGATACTCGGGAGGAAATTAAACACAGAATAAATATGGGGAATGCCTGTTATTATTCGGTTGAGAAACTTTTATCATCTCCCAGTCTCCCCTTTAGGAAGGTCGAGACGTAGATGGGAAGATAATATTAAAATGGATTTGAGGGAGGTGGGATATGATGATAGAGAATGGATTAATCTTGCTCAGGATAGGGACCAACGGCGGGCTTATGTGAGGGCGGCAATGAACCTCCGGGTTCCTTAAAAGCCAGTAGAGAAAATGCACAAATTGAAAATTATAATTGTGCTAACTGGAAAAACTTGTGTAATATTATAAGTAATTGTACAGAAAGATAAAAATTAATAAAGTATGCAGAAACAAAGAGTTATGTAGTTTGTTTCTTGGAATTTTATTACTTTTAAACCATCTTCCCACACTCTAGAATTACTTATGTAAGTAAATCATTAGACGTAGGTATATTTAGAATCAATTACTGCTGAATTCACATCACATTATTATACGTTATTTTATGGGCACTCTAAACATTGAAATTCTTTACTCTTAGGGGTTTCAGGATTTATTGTTATCAGAATGCTAACTCTTTTTACTCAAAGGCGGTTTCTAATTAGAGTTTTTAGAAGGTTCAAGCAACTAGATTCTCGTTCACAATTTATAGTATGCCGTGGAATTATGTAACTCAATTAGCAGAAATTTTTCACTTAACTTACATGAATTGCACCAACGCTTTTAAATCCATTCCTGAACATCTGTTACTCAATATCTTTTTGAACAATGCCCATGGCATTAACATTTCCTTTAAATTTAGATTCTCCAGAACTGATTAGTTCCTACACATCTCTGATTTCATTTTCTCCATTACCATCTTCGTTCCTGAAGTCCAATGTGGTTGTCGCATTTATGCACAGTTACATTGAAAGTTTATTGCATTTTTAGAAGTCGAGTAGCAAAATGCGACTAGCACAGTGGAATGAGGGGAGGGGAGTTTCCTTGTACAGTACAGTGACTGCAGGGCTACTAAAATAAATTCCTATTCTACAGTTTACTTACTTACTTACTGGCTTTTAAGGAACCCGGAGGTTCATTGCCGCCCTCACATAAGCCCGCCATTTGTCCCTATCCTGAGCAAGATTAATCCAGACTCTACCATCATATCCCACCTCCCTCAAATCCATTATAATATTATCTTCCCATCTACGTCTCAGCCTCCCCAAAGGTCGTTTTCCCTCCGGCCTCCCCACTAACACTCTATATGCATTTCTGGATTCGCCCATTCGTGCTACATGCCCTGCCCATCTCAAACGTCTGGATTTAATGTTTCTAATTACGTCAGGTGAAGAATACAATGCGTGCAGTTCTGTGTTATATAACTTCCTCCATTCTCCTGTAACTTCATCCCTCTTAGTCCCAAATATTTTCCTAAGAACCTTATTCTCAAACACCCTTAACCTATGTTCCTTTCTCAAAATGAGAGTCCAATTTCACAACCATAAATAACAACCGGTAATATAACTTAACTGTTTTATATATTCTAACTTTCAGATTTTTTGACAGCAGACTGGATGTAAAAGCTTCTCAACCGAATAATAAAACAGGCATGTTACTGTTACTCCCAGGTATTTGAATTTTTCCACATCTTCAAAGGATAAATTTCCAATTTTTATGTTTCCATTTCGTACAATATTCTTGTCTCGAGACATAATCATATACTTTGTCTTTTCGGGATTTACTTCCAAACCTATCTCTTTACTTGCTTCAAGTAAAATTCCCGTATTTTCCCTAATCGTTTGTGGAATTTCTCCTAACATATTCACGTAATCCGCATAGACAAGCAGCTGATGTAACCCGTTCAGTTCCAAACCCTCTCTGTTATCCTAGACTTTCCTAATGGCATACTCTAGAACAAAGTTAAACAGTGAAAGTGATAATGTAATTATTCATTGATTTTTCCACACTATAGGACTATTTAGTCATTCATTCATACATTCATTCATTCATTCATCAAATATTTATTAATTTATTCACCCATGTCATATTTATTAATTATTTATTAATATATTTTTCCATCAAATATTTATGAAATTAGTGGTCCTGGGTGGCAGTCGGTATTTAAGTGTGCTTAAATGCGACAGGCTCATGTCAGTAGATTTAGAGGCATGTAAATGAACTCCTCAGGGACAAAATTCCAACACATCGGCGACGCTGATATCACCTCGGCAGTTGCTAACGTCGTTAAATAAACAAACATAATTAAAATTTTTATTAAAGTACTAGCTGTACCCGTGCGCTTCGCTGCACCCGTTAGAAATAAATATAAAGTAATTACATAATTAAAATAGGACATTTGGTCCAGGGAACATTCGTGTTTGATAGAAGGATAAATCGTTTAATATGTTACTTACTGTAAGACCCTAGGACTGCACAAATCTTTTCTGAATGAACTGGCCCTCCTCATAATTAGAGAGTCAGTCAAACTTTTACGGAACCACGTATATGGACTCTAATTCAGTGTATGGAAAAAATTGACGCACCATTAACATTTTTCTTTTTCATTCTTAGCTTTCACTGATTCTTTACTTGAATTTTTTTTCCTTCTGTAAACTGCCATTGTTTGTTTTGTATTTGTTTGCCTTTTTTCTTACTCTTTTAGCTCTCATTCTATTTGTTATTGTATTGTTTTGTATGCTTTGTCTAATGGCAGCCTCTAATTTGAGGAAGCTTTGATAAATAAATTGTATTTAAAATATTAAAATGCGATTATTTTGATCCAGAGACCACTCATTTGGTGCAATGACAATTCCTTTAACATGTTTCTTAATTGTTATTATCAATTATTTTTGGAAAAGCGAAAATTAACAAAAAAATTTGGCTACAGATTTATTATTATGTTTATATTATATTATATTATATTATATTGTATTATATTATATTATATTATATTATATCATATTATATTATATTATATTATATTATATTATATTATATTATATTATATTATATTATATTATATTATATTATATTATATTATGTAAAAAGTGTGTTGATAACGGATGTACTCGAATTAGAAAGTTTTTAATTTGTTGTGGGAGCTCTTGAATCTCAGGAGGAACAGCTTTTACAACAGCGCAACATAATCTGCTTGGCTCATTACCCAATTTTTTGCATTGCATTTGTTGCATATATATTTTATGTATTTTAACACGATTCAATTGAGCATAGTTAAAATTTGAATTATACAATAATGGATTGTTAAGCTAACGTACTATTACTGCATACGAAATCAATACACTGTCGTTGTTCGTTAATTCTCTGAGATAAAAATGAATATATTCATAAACATTATTTTAAGAAATACAGGAAATGAATATACAGAATAACCTATCAAGTTTTCTGTGCATAAGAAGCTATTTTAATCTTACCTGTCCTCAATTCACTCACAAGTTACTGTAATAACATTATAGCATTATGTCCATCCAGAGAAACTACACTTTCTAATGATGAAATAATAATTAATTATACAAATCGGTTAATTTATCTTCCAATATTACTTCATACAAACACAGAAACATTATCTGTAGGATATCTTTCATAGCTTTCGATTGTTGTGTCCAAGGCCCCTTATAGACGAAGTCATTTGTTTTTTATTTCAATACACCGCCTTAGATGGCAGTTGTTTTAACTGTAAAACTCATTTATCTCATTAAATATCAGTCCTTTCAAAATTTTTCAAAAAATAAAACTTATCAGAAATAATTTTTAAAGAAACTTTTGTTATGTAACATTTTTCACAAAAATCAATAATAAGCGAGATATTTCGATTTATTTAATTCAGACCCCCTTATAACCCCCCTTTTAAATAATGTATTTTGAATGCCATATAGCCTAAAATCTAAGTTACAATGAACTTAATTTATATTCCAATTTTCATCGAAATCGGTTCAGCCATTATCGCGTGAAAAGGTAACAAACATACAGACAGACAGACATACAAACGAAAATTTCAAAAAAGCGATTTTCGGTTTCAGGGTAGTTAATTATATATGTTAGGACCAATTACTTTTGGAAAATCGAAAATTACCAGAAAAATTTCGGCTACAGATTTATTATTATTATAGATTCTTCCTTACACATTTATTCCTTCATTCTCCAAATTTTTCATTCTTTATTTCATTCATTCTGCCACTTCTTTATTAATTAATTCATTCCTTTTTCGACTTTAAATCCCCATCGATTCATTCGTTCGTTAATTATTTTAATGATCCTTTCACTTGGTCTTTAATTTATTAACTCAATCACTTGTTCTTACCGCTCTACTTTTTTATTCATTCATCTGTTCGTTTATTTTCTCATCATTAATTCACTCATTCACCATTTATTTGTTTACTAATTCATTCTTTGTTTACTTGTTCATTTATCTAATCACTCAGATTAATTTGCATTTTTGCTTCTAACGATCCCAGTAGAAAAAATTTCTTCCTTTCTTTGAATGATGAAAATTAATACAAATCGTATATCTTCAAATTTCTCTTTTGTTTACATTTTATGTACAACATTTTAAGACAACAGAAACACCCTCGTATACTTTCAATGTACATGATACACTAGCACCAATACCGCTGCTGAACCAGTAAATTATTCTACACCGTACAGTCTAGGTAATAGGGTCTGAAAACTATCACGACGGTAGTTTTTTAAATCTTACATAACCGATCTTTGCTAACAGCAAAAATTTTGCAGCTGTCTTGTACTAATTTAAATTCATGGTTATACTCACTACTCCATCGGTGTTTTGATATGCAACCATCAGGACGATGCCCATTTTTGCTTGGATACAGGCTTCGCCAGTCTCGGAGTCCTCTACACCGAAATTCCCAATGTCTGGATCTCCATGGTCTGCTGGTAACTCTGGTACTGGTTCATCCTCGTGATTTTCACACGGTTCTGAAATTAAATAAATAAACAGTGTCATGAATATGAAAAATACTTTCTGTACATTTCGTAACTATTTAGATTCTTATGTTATTAGCTACATTTCTGTCTACTTATATAACCAATTCAGACATTGTAGTTACATTAGATTCTATTTTCGTCACTTCGCTCGATGACGTACACACGCACGCACTAACACATACATAGTTACTCGTATTATACACTATATGTACATTTGCATGCCTTTAAGGAATTATACAAAGTGAATTTGTTGCTTAGAAAATTATTCGATTGTGTAAGTTAAGTAAGAGTAGTCGAGTGTGGAAGTAGCACTTATCTCAACGGGAATAATAAGCTTATTGTGCAGGTTATGTCTTCAAGTACACAATATATAATGCTTACGTCTTTGAAGGACTTTGGTCGTGCATATGATGTTAGGAATAGTTATTGTATATTCAAGTCATTGATTTGGTTTTGTAGTGTAAGTTACACTGATAACCAGGCTTCGAGACTTAGGACCCAATAGAGCAGTTCAGTGGTAAATCCGCGTAACGGCGTACTGAGTATAGTGGTAAAGCGTAGGCTATAGTGGGTGGGGGTACTGTAGAATGAATGCCAACAAATACGCAAAGAAAAACGTTCTAGATTTGAAGATTCTGATAAATAATTTGGTTTTCATGCAAACCTATTTTCAAACTGTATCTGAAACTATTACAAGGCTAGAAAAGTCAGAGCAAGAGATGCCGGAAGCCCTCAAATTAATTGCGGAAATGACACAGAGAATTAATGAGACACCAAGTACACCGGGTACTGAACGTGTAAAACAGAAGTGGAAATCAATTTTATGTAAAAATAGAATATATGGAACATTGTGTAATATGAATATTGCAAATTAGTAGACATAGATTCACCCGAGAATAAAGGACTGTCTCTTAGAGACTGCAATGATGTTAGGTTTTTTCGTTTTGCTCCTATCACGTCAGGCGACGTAGAGCGCAGCTTTTCACAGTACAAACTGTATTTGGCAGATAACCGAAAAAGGTTTACTTTTGAGACACTGAAAATGTATCTTGTAGCACATTGCAATTCGGTACTGTAACTGCAATTTTTAAATACGACCAATAGGATAGATGAAGATATTAAAATTGATACATGTTTATTTTCACCATTAACACTGTGAATAATTAATCACAAATGCTTATAAAGGACAGGAGAATAAATGCTTTTCATATTCTCTTGACATTGTCATTGTGTAATATAGCCTATATTTACTTTCAGAATGTGCATATGTGTGTGTTCCTCCATACTACCGTACTCTACTCTAAATAGCAGCGTTGTTACGTCAACATAACTCTACCTTTCACTACCTGCAGCGAGTCAACAACCTATAGTACAAGCACAGTAAACTTATTGTATAGGGTCCAAAGTCTCGAAGCTTGCTTATAACGTTTATCATATATTTCTACAGGGACATCATTTTATTTTTACTTGCATATTTATTGTACCTGCATTTCCGAATGTACTTCACTCCCACCCCTTCACTAATGTCCTTGCTCCCGTTAGACACACAACCTTACGGCCGCTGTTGCATTCAAAGTCTTCAAGCACTGAAGTAAACACTGCAGCGCATAGTGTGTTTCAGAAATATAGTTGCATTTTCTATAGAAGAAAGAACCTATATTAATAATATCGTACTAAAAATTATATTCAAGAAACGATAAATTCAATTTCAGAGAATATGCTTCAAAATGTTTTTAATAATATGCATAAAAGAATTGAAGCCTGCATTGTAATGAACGGCAACCATTTTCAGCAACTTATTTAAAAATTCAGATTAGCTTATTTTGAATTGAGGTGGCTAGAAGCAAAGGAATACTAGTGGCATTTGTAATAACATGAGTTAAGTGCATCCAGTGTAAGCTAAAGTATCTAAAATTTTACTGGCAAAGGGATATTTTAATCGCATCACACATTAAAATTTAAATAAAATTTTCACCGATTTTACGAAAGCTTAAATATTTAAACCTCATTTTCTCAAAAGTAACTTAAGTGCACTTACAGCCCTTTACTTATGACCCCCTCAATTTAAATGCACTTTCTATATTGTATGTTAACACCAATAATTAATATGCTAAATAAAGTAGACATTACATAACTAACATAGCCGCCTGAAAAGTTGAGTTTTTGAAAAAGAAATGTTACTACTCTACTGAATTTTGATAAATTCCGTAAAAGTGATAATCAAACTGAAAATCGTAATATCGTATTTCCCTACAACATAAATGGATACACTACTTTTCTCTCCTCCTATACCTAGTAAACTGATTTGTTTACATATTGCACTAGTAACATCAAACTCCTGTAATGGAATGGGGCAACAGAGTTTCCGAGTATAGCCAGGTTAATGTTAAAAATGTTGGTAAAAATAAAGTGATGTCCCTGTAGTTCTCAGCATTAGACCTACTATAATTCGTTTTTCTTGTAGTGTAGTCGGCCTTTCCTTCGTTATAGGAGTCATTACCTACATATAGAGGGTGTAAACGATATAAAGTTCCAAAAAATGCTTGCGCTAGAGCATAAATTACTAAGCAAAAAACAACATTTTTCTGCAACTTCTGTGGTTTGCCTAGAAAATAATGTTATCTGTGAGTCTAATGCTTTTGGAAATTTTACTAGACCGTCATTACTAGGGCCGTGACATCGGTATATTTGTATTAGTCTGAGGTGAACATACGACGCCGATCAGAATGAAGTCGGCGTTTCAAGTACAGGAAGCGGAAGCGAATTTGACACACGCCTAAGCAAGCACGTTCCGTTTTTTATATACGATTATTGCGTATTATAAAATCAAGACAACATGTATATATATATATATAAGGGTTAATATCGAAAATTTCTAAAATGCTGGTGGGGCTGAGAATAATTGTTGGGAATTATACTTAAATAGTCACAAAGTGTAAAAGATAAGTCTGAAAAGATGATTTTTTTTGTATTTAGGTTTTGCATTACTGTTTTAGAATGCCGAAAACGTATTATATATGGCGTACAATTTTGCTTTCCCTATATTTAACTGCTACATTAATTTATTTATGCTCGACCATGCCGAAATGTAGTAGTTATATACCTGGTAGTAGCCCTTTAATGCACCTCATTAAAGTTCAGGTGTTCAGCCAATGACAAATCACCTTTGTACCATTATAAAACCGCAAGTATCGATTATTCTCGGATATGCAATCGAAAGACAATGAGCGAAAAGTCATGGAGGCTGGAAATCCAATACTGTCGCAGAAGGTTATGTTCTGTTACTATAATAATTAGCGTTAATTGTAAATAATATTCAAATAAATTCAATTTGTCATCTCGTTTTTCAATTCTAAATCAATTTCCAGATTATATCAAGACTAATGTTCATCTTATTCTCTACGTTATATCAAGGTCAATGACATTCGGTCTCGGAAAAAATCAATACTTTCGCGTTTGCGCACATCTCACAATTTAGGTCAGTTCGCTATTCACTTACATAACAATAACATGACCTACGTTTGAATAATTTCAAGTTAGAAATATGGTCGAGCATAAAAAGTTGTATGAAACTTGCCTATAATGGTAATTAAGACGCTCGTATGAAAATTATGAAACTCGCTTGCGCTCGTTTCATAAGCGAACATACTTGCGTCTTAATTACTACCATTATAGGCTCGTTGCATAATGTACTATTATCACATCTACTCCGTAGGCTACCTTACTTTCCTTGCATGCTGTTCGCCTGGTTTCGATTGCTGCTGTAATAAACAACAACATTCATTTTCAAAGTTTCAAATGAAAATGACCGCCGAGTGTCGGATAGTATAACCTTGTATGCGGAAAAACTGCATTCTACATTGGCCGAAACCAAGGGCGCATATGTAAAATATTCCACATCATCAATTTCATTTCTACATCTAGTTTATAACAATCGCACTTGTTATCTGATAAAACGTTTGCAATTTTGCATAATTAATTGAAACCACCGTTTTTTATTACTGTGTTCATTTTCGCAGACACCTTTTTTTCTTATATTATATATGTGTTATAATAGTACATTATGCAACGAGCCTATAATGGTAGTAATTAAGACGCGAGTATGTTTATGAAACGAGCGCAAGCAAGTTTCATAATTTTCATACGAGCGTCTTAATTACCATTATAGGCAAGTTTCATACGACTTTTTATGCTCGACCATATTTCTAACTTGAAATTATTCATAACTATTCATGTTATTGTTATGTGAGTGAGGAACGGAACTGACCCTGTGCAATAGCCTACCTCATAAATTGTGAGATGTGCATAGACGCGAAAGTATTGATTTTTTCCGAGAAACAAAGTCGACGACCTTGATATAATCTAGAGAATAAAATGAACATTAATCTTGATACAACATTGAAATTGATTTAGAAATTTAAAAACGAGATGACAAATTGAATTTATTTGAATATTACTTACAATTACCGCTAATTATTATAGTAACAGAACATAACCTCTGCGACAGTATTGGATTTCCAGCCTCCGTGACGTTTCGCTAGTTGTTTTTCGATTGCATATCCGAGAATAATCGATACTTGCGCTTTCATATTGCTACAATGGCGTATTCTGATTGGCGGAAGACCTGAACTTTAATGAATAGGTGTACTTTAATAAGGTCCATTAAAGGGCTGCTACCAGGTGTATAATTACTACATTTCGGCATGGTCGAGCATAAAATATTCTATTAGGTTTCACTTAAAATTTTTATAGTTTACGTACAGTTATCCTTAAAAAGAATGAGACGATTCTTGGTCGTCGGAAGTTAAAGTTCTACAGCGCGGTTCACTCGATATCGACGTAACGATACATAACATGAGAAATAGTACAAGAATTGTTACAAGGACCACAACAAGGACAAGGACCAGAATAAGGATCACGAAGAAGACTGCCATTTAAGGCCAGGATTTCACAACATAGCTCGAATCACAAAATATCAGTGCTTCTCTGTACCGAATGGCAAATGCCTGCTAAGGGATCTACATTCTGGACTGCTGCTGTCACTGTCTTGTCTCGGTAGCTCATATAGTAGCGTGTTGGTTCCGCTGTATAACCGAAACGTCTCGTGTTCGATCCCGGGTTAAACTTTTTTTTATTGAAGTGTAATTAATTTGTTCAGAGTTCCTCGACTGTCTAATTTGTCGAAAAATATGGAATAATTTATGCGCAATTTCTGGGTTTTACAAGTTGGCTGAACCTCGTCAAAAAAAATAAAACTTACTTGGAAGTTAAAAGTATTCTTCTTCAAACAAAAATCATAAGAAACAAAAAGAGACCTGTTAACTTAAAATCTTGTCCACATGCCATCAGCTTCTATTACAGATCTAAGTCGATCCTCATGGATGTCACGAGATTGTGAAATAAGTTCTGATCCCCGGCGAGATCTTCCCAGGTGTCAACAACTTGATCCCATAATTCGTCTCGATTTCGAGGGCGTCGATGGGCATAGGGACTATCCTTCTCTTTTTCAATTCCACCCATAAATTTTCGATGACATTCAAATCAGGTGACTTCGGAGGCCAATTAATGATTTCGATCTCGGGTCTCCTTTGAAACCATCTTTGAATGCTTGCAGCATAGTGCACGGGATGGCTATCCTGCTGGAAGAGCAATGCTCCTTCGGGAAAACGTTCTCGGGCTGAGGGAAGGAATATATTTTCCAGGATGTGCTCGTAAGTTCCCGCATTAAACCGGCCATAGATGCTTCTATAACGCCAGGTCCATCGTAAGACATCCACCCCCAACACGATATGCTAAAGCGCCCCGATCTTTCACGTCGGTGCACATAGCGCTGGTCATGTCGGAGACCATCCTCACGATAGACACGGACAGGACCTTCGTAATCACTCGAGATGGTTGTTTCGTCGGAGAAAATTACATTTCTCCAATCGAAATCCACTCGATTGGTAGCGAAGGCAAGACGGTCGACAGCTTGTGCTTCCCCCAATATTTCCATTTGCGCAGCCCTCCGGCTCCTAATACCGCGGTTCCTCAACCTGCTGATCACAGTCTGTGAAGAGCCGGGAAAGTTAGATACTGCTCTTATTTCGTTAGCAGTCAGAAAGGGGTCCTGTCGAACTGTCTCGAATAAGAGAGCATCCTCTTTCAATGAAGAAATCCGCGGACGCCCAGGAATAGGGCGATTTTCGACCTCCCCTAAATTTTGGTAACGATAACCCACCTCGCGGCTGTACTTCCAGGAACACCGACCAAACGGCCAGCAGATCTAGCCCCATATCCAGCCTCAACTAGAGCTATAACTCGCTGTCTCATGTCACGTCGGTTCGCCATTACGATGAGAAATGAGGGATGACGATAATACTTTAGTGTAGACAATGACTATTTAACATGATATAGAATTATTGAAATAACAGGTATCTTGCATAGTAAGAGTTAATAAATCAACCCTAAATTAAATATCTAAATAACAGGATATAACAGGAAGTCCAATTGTTGCGAAACTAATCAAATTAAATCTAAGCTGAAGTAGCACAGCCATTGATAAATGTTTTGTACACAGAATTAGACTGAATTCCTATTCGACAGAACCTATAATAAATGGCTTGTCTGAACATGATAAACAAATCCTAAGTGTTTCCAATGTCACTGAACAATTTCAAAATATTAATTTAAAAACTAAGAAAGGATCGTAAATGTTGTATCTAATGATTATTTACATTTATGTCTACAAAATGAATCTTGGAAAAACGTATATGATACTGGTACTACTGATATTAAGAGTTAATGTATTGCATTTTTCACTTAATTTCATAATCACTTCAGTGGATTTTCTCCACTCAATGTTGTGAAAAAATTCAAAAGTAAAAACATGTAGATAACGCAGGGACTTCAAAATCTCATGTATTAAAAAGAAGAACCTATATGTAATGAGTTGCAATGTAATGATCCTCATGTTCTTAAATACTGCAAGAAGTACAGTGTAATTTATCAAAAATTATGAAAGAGGGAAATAGAATATATTTGAATAGGAAAGTACAAAATTCAGATAATGCAATTAAATCTATTCGGAATATTATTAAATTTAAACTTGTAGATATCCTAAGAAAGAAAATATTTTTTCAATAAAACCAATGATTATAAATTAGAGGATCCCAAATCTATTGCAAATTCTTTTAACGTATTACAGTATATAGTACAGAAATATTATTGACAACTTAAACATTCAAGATTTTGCAAAAGATACTGCAATTGGTTACTTAACAGATGCATTTAATAATTAGTATTAATATATGTAATTAGTCGATAACTGCAGCAGTGCTTTTTCATTCAATCATAACATGAATAAAATTGAATGCATACTAAATTAAACACTATTGCAAACACGTAGATAACATAGTTAAAATTAACTGAAGGTGTGAGAATGAAATAATCTAAAGCCATACTTTTAACAAAAATTGTTTTGTGCGAGTGCATTTCTTACACATATGGGAAAGCTATTAATAAAATATTGTAATAATTACTCAACAAATTACATAGCCTAAGGACTCTAAACCTTTGTAAAAGTTTGTCTATTATTATATATATTTTTATAATTTCATTTTAATTGTTAGTTTTTAATATATATGCATTTACATTGTATATGTGTGTATAAATGCATTCATTAGATTAACGTTTATAATATTATAACTTGTAATTTTGTATTGTTTGCGATCATTAACACTTAATCTCAGGACTTTGTAAAACTCTATTTCAACGTTACTTAGCTATTTCAACGTTATTTAGACAAAAAAAATCGTTGCATAGACTAAGAATCGAACTCGCACTCTTCTATACAACACGCAGAAGTCTTACCGTCTGAGCTATTGAAGCGACATGAAAGCTTTCCTTTCTGTGTGGAGTGTCGATCTAGTCATGAAGGTCCATTGTCGATTTAACTATACGATTTATGTATATATTTATCTTTCATTTACGTAATATTATCATATTTTTTTTGCAGTTTTCGAAGTGAATTTCGGAACGATGCTAGTAACAAACCAAATAGTCTGAATTTAAGTAACTCAATATTCGTTATCTTGTGTATCAGTGCTCTGGTCTCCGATCATGCGCAGTGTCTTACATCTGAGACTTAGGAATATTCAATCGTCTCATCCTTTTTCAGGGAAACTGTACGTAATTCCCATTGTAATGGGAATGAGAACTTCAATACTATGTATTCTAATTTCAACATTTTTTTTAATGCGATATGAAATGATTAGTTGTAATGATAAATAATTATCCAAAGAGATTCTATCGCGACTATCTTGCAGGTCGCTTGACTGAAGCCTCTAGAATAGTTGTGTATGTGAAAGTGCTGCTTAATGGTAAGGAAATACAGTAAAATAAGACGCACTACAATAGGCAAGTGGTGGAACACCCGTGACACCAGCAAGACGACTGGCCTTCACATTACATAATATTTACAAGATATTTTATATTTACGGTCTAATTGAAGACACCAGTGCATAAAGAGGGTAGCTACAAACCTAAAGAAGCCTGCTTCAGCTGGTGCAATAACGACGCACCTTCTAATGAAGACTTAGATATTTACTCTGCGTCTCTACCACTCAAGTAACCAAAGTTCCTTCAAATGAAAGAATTAGCAACAACATACGTATCATCCAATTGTGTTCTAAGTGCCAGTGAGTAGAATATTCTCATCATTTTGATGAGAGTTTCACAGACATATAGGTCTAATAATATTGTTAAGTAATAAAAATAAACAGAACTATAAAAACTTCTGAAAATTTATTTTTTCTATTATGTAATTATATTTATATTATTTTGAAGGTTTTAGGCATAAAAACTTGAAAAATAACTTTTCATGATGCAAACTGGAGGCAGTACCATCAGTTTTAGTACAGATTATTACAATAACAGAATTATGTAGGGTGAAGTTGCCTATTTCTGTGATATCCCTAATCCCGTGATACTTTTTTAAAATTGAATGTCAGTCAAAGCTTTGTCATTCGACCATAGCGACAGACAACTGTCCCGAAAGAGTGCATCTTTCGCCTAATTTTGAGACATCGGTGAACTTCGTAGCAAGATACCTAATCTTGTGACATACAATGAAAGAAACTTATCACGGACTTAGGAATATCACGGAATTAGGCAACTTTACCCTACATGGAAAAGTTGAAAAAAAAATTGAGAATGATTCGTTTTTGCTGAACTACCTCATATCAGTTCAAAAAATTTGTGTAAAATAATACATCCCTTCACTTATTCAGTTTTGTTATTTCTTCTGAAAAGTTCTGTAAAATGTAGTTGGACTCATCTTACACCAGTATCTTCAATTGGTGTAGAGTATATGTATATGGTATACAAATATGATGCTGTACCACATGATAAATGATATATGCTGTATGATATCATGATATCATATGCATGATATATGAAGAGTTCACTGCAAGAATGATGGATGTCATTTGGAATACATTTTTCAGGAGAAGCAATTGAAAGTTTGAAATGCTTAGCGCTCAAAGCTTAACTGAGATTTTCCGATCATTATGGACAATTACTATCAGTGTTAATGCCATATAACTCTCTATGTACATTCTATATGTCTTAAGCTATACATTGGCAGTCTTGGTTCATTTTCGACAAGAAACTGACATCCATCATTCTTGCAGTGGACTCTTCATATGATTTACGGTAGCCTATATATGATATGATTTGATGTGACATATAGATTTATAAGATATATGTGACAAGAGATATATGATGTGATATATGATATATGATATGTTATGTTATGCTATGCTATGCTATGCTATGTTATGCTATGCTATGCTATGTTATGTTATGTTTTATGTTATGTTATGTTTTATGTTATGTTATGTTTTGTTATGTTTTATGTTATGTTATGTTTTATGTTATGTTATGTTTTATGTTATGTAATGTTTTATGTTATGTGTTATGTTATGTTATGTTATGTTATGTTATGTTATGTTATGTTATGTTATGTTATGTTATGTTATGTGTGGTGTGGTATGGTGTGATAATATATTAATATGATGTCATATGGCATACAAAATGATGCTGTATGACATGATATATAAAGTCATATGATATGATATGATATAAATCTGTTGGATTCATAGAAACGTTGATGTCCCTGTCTTCAAACAAAGTTTTTAACTTACGTAGTTTAACATTATCGTCGTTTGCAAAGGCGAGGAACTCCACTCGTCTGAAGGAGAATGTTATATTTCCGCCCTGTACTTCAACACCTCCGCTGCACACGAACTCTGCTCCGACGTCAGTTTTGAGTATGTCATTTTTCTCAATCGTGTACTCCTTCCCTGCAAATATAAGATTAAGACGTGTTTTTTTTGTGACTACTATAAGAAAAAAGAAGTTAATTATTCATTTCGTTACTTTTACGTCTATTTATGCATGCTTTATACAGAAGAATACAGAACAGAACTTTCATTCCGTAATAATGTAGAGTTGTGTTGTTATTGAATATTAGAAATGTGTTGGAAAAGGTATAATGCATTTCATAAACTCATTGTTGTCGATGATCCAGTATTTTTACAATTTTCGTCTTCAGTTTTCATTCCAACACTGTCTTGAGTGTATGAACTACTAAAGACAGTGCTGTATTTTTAAGTACGATATAAATTCTGGGAATAATGGAACCCACAACTTCCCAGTATAAGCAATGTTTGTCCACACCTGTGGAGTAACGGTCAGCGCGTCTGGCCGCGAAACCAGGTGGCCCGGGTTCGATTCCCGGTCGGGGCAAGTTACCTGGTTGAGATTTTTTCCGGGGTTTTCCCTCAACCCAAGATGAGCAAATGCTGGGTAACTTTCGGTGCTAGACCCCGGACTCATTTCACCGGCATTATCACCTTCATCTCATTCAGACGCTAAATAACCTAAGCCGTTGATAAAGCGTCGTAAAATAACCTACTAAAATAAAATATAAGCAATGTGACGCAGAGGAAATTGAGAGTGAAGAATAGAGAGAAACGAAAATGAAATTTTATGAGCTATGGCCGTGATTATATTATCATGTGAATCATAATTTAAATCCCAACAACGAAAATACATTACTCAAATTAGAATAAGAAACATGGTTTTAAGAGCTGTTAAAGAATGTTAAAAACAGATAAATATCAAATAAATAAGAAACGAACCACGTTTTACATTAACAGAATAATAATAATAATAATAATAATAATAATAATAATAATAATAATAATACAAAACTATAGAAAGCCTATGTTGGTTGATTCCTTTGTTGGTAATTATTCAAATGTGGTGATTTATACCTTCCTGGATTCTGGTAGTCTCATTGCTTTTATGATAGGATGATAAACGAAATATTACGACTAATTTCCATTTCAATTTGATTGATAGGTCTTTCCCCTCTGCTCACACTCTCTACTATTAGTAAAGGGGAAAATTCTGCTGTCCAGCTCACAAACGTTCGACTAATTGACTTTCAACATAGTGACAAATTTTATTATCGAAGGTGTTTACCAGTAATCTATATTTCAAAAGTCTTTACTAAGCGTTTATATTTCATTTTATTCGTATTTATATCAACTGGCACATTAAAAAGCTACTGAGAGCGGAAGATAAATATTTTCTCCACCGCTAGTTGCTACTCTACAATATACACAAAGGAACAATCTGCACTGTGTCACTCCCCCCTGACTTCATAATATAAACTAAAATTCCTTAACTTAATTATTAGTTGATAATATTGTAAGAACGACACTTAAATATACTCGAACATATAATCGTCAAACATCTCTGTCACTGTATTTTATATTCACTGATGTACTTTATTTAATATTTTATTTTCTTGTGTGTACAGCTTGGGGGTGCAGGTGTAAGAGGTAACAGCTACCGGTCTGTCACTGACGGACTCAGGGTAAGTAGAAGGGGAAAGAAATGCCTTCGCATCCTCTCAACTTGTATGAAATGTCGTTTAGTAGGCCTGCAGGTATCGCAGATCTTTTTGGCTCCTGAAATTTTAAAATGTTAAATGTTATATTTTATTTAACGACTCTCGCAACTGCCGAGGTTATATCAGCGTTAATGATTGTTCGAATGATTACAAGATTCGTGTTGCAAGAGATGAGACATTTGAAGAAATTAAAGTTTGTTTTAAAGCTTTCCTGCCATTTTTTGGTATGAGATCCATTGCCTACACACAATTAAATCTTTTGTGGCGTCCACAGGACAGTCTTCAATTTTGATGAATGGGGTAAACATTAAAACAGAAAAAGCCAAGCAAGAAAGATATCCTTTGGGTCACTAATTCTCTTTTTCTCGACTTCTATCGCGACCTCAATATCCTCTTAAAGTCATAGGGTAGCCAAGGCATTTGCTAACTGAACCTTTCTTTCTCTTGGGATCTCCCTACTTCAGATATTCATCTTGTATCGGTGGTATTTCCTTTTACATCTATAATCATGCAACACTGATAATAATTCGGTTACAATGTCACAGCTGTAGATTTTACAGCTACGTGCAGTTTTATTCTAAGGAGAGCAAGGTCTTATGTAAATTATCTGTTCTCTAGGAAAAGGTTACTGCAAAGGAAAACACTTTCAAACTGTGAACACGGAAGTGTAGTAAATTACAAAAATTTTGCTATTAACTACTGTCAATAAATAAAAATACCTAGCCAGAATGAAAGGCTATAACGTCATATATTTGTCTAATTTTTATATTTCATCAATCATAACTTCTATAATTTCTACAGTTATTGCCATAATGTTTATCTACAGATTTAAAACCTACCTATATCGATAACCGGCTGTCTCGAAAGCTTTAGGGTTTGAGGCCGAGAATTAAGGCTGGTTCACAATGAACCGGGAACGGAAACTACAACGAGAACGAGAACGGAAAGAAATTAAAATAAATGTATTTAAATATGAGTATTTACAATAGTAATTGTAAATGCTAACATTTAAATACATTTAATTTAACAATATTTCCGTTCTCGTTCTCGTCGTATTTTCCGTTTCCCGGTTATTGTGAACCAGTCTTTAGCTATTCCGTCGCCGGTGTGCCGGAATTTTGTCGGCAGGACAAACTAAGTCTACTGACATGAGTGAAATTTTAAATGTTAACCAAAGAAGCAAGTCACTATCCAACTGACCCGTCTCCATTCACCGTGACAGTAGAAGTACACTCAAAAATCATGCAAATAGACCTATAATGCCAATAAGTCACGAACACCAAAACTAACAAAACTTTACAGACTTTGCGTTTATTATTATTATTATTATTATTATTATTATTATTATTATTATTATTATTATTATTATTATTATTATTATTATTATTATTAGAAATTGTTACATTCTCACTACTGCTTTCATTGTAATTTGTTATTATGATCTCCATCCAATTCTCTATCATTGTGGCTTCTATGTATATAATCATTCTCACTAGGAGATGATAGGTCTGTCTTCCTCTGTAAATTTTAGAGATGATAGACTGATACAGATGATATTCTTTGCCTCTCGATCAGAGCATTTCTATTTTTTCCAGTGTTCTTACACTTGCATCCTAACTCTCTCAAAATAGCCCTTAAACTACTGCTCCCCACTGAATGATGGGTGATTTCGCGTACAATAGGTCCTTTGCCATCGACATTTCTTCCTTTGTGAACTTATTCATATTTCTTCAACTTCATGTTACTTTTCTTCGGGCAAAATCCTCTTCACGTTTGTTAGACACCTTGTTTGCCTCTGCTACTCTTTGTACCTTATTTTTGACTACTCCGCTTATTTCGTCATAAAATTGTATACATTGGAAACGATCTCTCTTGTCCATCTCTTTTTAGTAGACCTGCTATATTTTAGTTTAAAAAGTATCTGCGAATCTCGCCTGCAGATCGACTTTTTCTAAACAACTGAGTATACTTTGCCCATAGCCCGCTCCTATACAGTATTATTATTAGTAGACTTCGTTGAATTGCCACACGCAGCATGCCATCAGGTTGCCGATGTACGGTCTCGTAGTATAAGCAGTTAATGTTAAGAGTTGTGACCGGTTCAAATTAGAGCAGCTACAGCTAATGTATACCTATGTAAGCACTTGTTTTTGCAATACTGTGGTTGGAATAGTCAAAGCTTAACATTTGTTCAATGCACACAAGAATTCAATCAAACATACTAAAATGAGTGTGTTGCTCTTCCAAATAATTGCCCCTGGAATATCCTTACCCCTGCAGCTAGTCTTGACCCGTTGGGAAACGTCGTTGAATGCTGTTAATTATTATGCAGAACATTACGGCAAAATAATGGAGGTAATTGATGAATTGGACAGCACAGACAGTTCCGCTGTTGCAGCTGTAAAATCATTGCCTTCTGAACAGCTATTGGAAGATATTCTGTTCATTGATTCTAATTTTAAAATCGTGTCCAAAAGCATCATCCTGTTAGAATCGTCTAAACTACAACTCTCAGAAGCCCTTAATATAGTGGATAAAGTATCACGAATCGTTATCCAAAATAACAATTCATTAATTTCAGAAAAAGTGAAATGTAAGTCGAGAAACGTTATTGCTAAAAAATTCTGCCTATTCACAACTTCGTATTATAAATGGTGTACCATCAGGTCACGACAAGACGTCTGAAGTTGATGTACTAAAAAGTAGTGACTTCCCGTTCTTCAAATATGTGCGTATTACATCGTGTGATGTTGAGCGTACATTTTCCCAAAATAAAAACTGTTTAAGTGACCATCGGAGGAGGTTACTTTGCAGTCGCTCGAAATGTACGTAACTCTTCACTGCAATGCACATATTCAAGGGTAATGTGAGCATCTTACATTAAATTTTAAGAGTTAATATATCTCACTATAAAATAATTGTGTATTTACATGTTTAGACATTTCCTACTTCAATGATCATTCATTATATTTCTTGAATGCAGGATACAGGTTTTATTGTAACCGCAGTATACTGCTCAGTGTTTACATTAGAGGCATACTCCATCCTTTGCACACCCCCTTCTTATACAGTCTATACCGCGTGCGCAGTAAACCTTGCGATTCTCGTGGCAATTCCATGAAGTCTAATTATTATTAGTATGGGATCGGAGAGGGCTATGGTTGGACATTGTGCTACTGTTACATATTCTGTGGCACAGTGCATGAGGGTAAGCCACCAAAAGGGAACAGAGAGCTAGAACTTCAACTGACAAACGTACAACAGACACCTGCCGCTGACTTGAGAAACTGACAGTACAGGCAGTTTGATCCTTAACTAGTGCCTGATTCAGAACTAGTGATCTTACCCTATTCGAATACATTAGCAAAGTAGACCAGTCTAGAAGTCAAACAGAATTGGAAAATAGATTTCGCATATTCCGATTTCTCCTTTTGCAGATAGCAGTACATTAAAAGTTCTGCACTTAACTGGAAAAGCCTTTTCAATACTTTGCTTTAATAATAATAATAATAATAATAATAATAATAATAATAATAATAATAATGATTTATTTTAGCTGGCAGAGTTAAGGCCGTAAGGCCTTCTCTTCCACTCAACCAGCAAAAAGTGTATATACATATGCATGAACTTACAAAGAATTCAACAATTTGATTTAGATAAGAGTTACATTTATACAAAAGTTATTTACGAATTAAACAACAAAATACTATGAACTATTAAACACTGAAATAAACTGTGTAGCAGAATTAAACTAAAATACATAGAATGTTAATATATTTCAAATAATATTAGATAATAGAAAGAGATTATTACGAGACAATTAAAATACAGCACAATCAGGATGATGTCTAAAGAAAAAAGTAACAATGTAGTCAGTGATAGTTTAAATCAGTATGATTGGAGTGAAATGCTAATAAGGTTATCTTTTAAGCTGTTCTTAAAGGTGTTTATTGTCTTGCAGCCCCTAATACTTTGTGACAAGGAATTCCATTGACGCGAGGTGGATATTGTAAAAGATGATGAATAACAAGATGTTCTATGAAGAGGTATACTTAGCGTGCCACAGATAAGTGATCTGGTATTTACGTCGTGGTTAGAGTATAGATAAGAGAAACGAGACGAAAGGTAATTTGGTGTTGAAGTGTGCAGAATTCGAAAGAGTAAAGACAAAGAGTGTAAAGTTCTACGTTCTTTAAGTCGGAGCCACGAGAGACTTGCGAAGGAGAGGATGGTATTTTTTAAAACGTTTTTCCTATTTGGTGTAAAATATTATTTTTTGTATGTAGAGAGCTCATAGCTGTGGCAACTCAAATAAAAATATTTTGAAAAAACAATTATTTGGGGGCCCAAATTTGAAAAAAATTATACCCAATGCTGGATTATACTAAAACCGATATATCTAAACCGTTTTTAAAGATAGATTCAAACAGTTTTTGCAATGTATTTGCAAAAGCGTGTTCTACAAACTGTCTGTAACAGAATTTTGATATTAGTCCCTACGTTTGTAAAATAAACAATTAAAATTTAATAACAATTTTCTGATTTCCTTTCTTGCAAACAAACGGGCTTATTTTTAAAATGAAGTCAATTAACAAACTTCTGTTACAGAGAAAAGTTTCCTAATAGTCTAAAGAATGTGTGTTCTAAATTGCATGCATGTATCTTTAATAGTTCAGAAATTATATCCATTTTTGTCTGGCAATGTAGCAAAAAAAAAAATGAAGTTACTGGAAACCGATAAAAGCGGGCGTGTGATTTAAAAATCCATAGCGCAGGAAGTTTAAAAATGACGTCTCAACATCCGATAAGGGCAAAAATACACACAAAATGTTATGCAATGCATAACATATCAAAGGGTAGGTTATTTAATTTTTTTTTTTTCAAAATGTAATTTACCGGAAACAACAATAAAAGTGGGGAGTGATTTAAAAATCCATAACGCACGAAGTTTAGAAAAGGTGACTCAACATCCAATAAGAGCACAAATACCTACAAAATGTTATGCTACGCATTCCACACATATCACAGCGTATTTTAAAGATTTTTTTTTTTGAAAATTTACTCATTTTCACCAAAAAATACCATCCTCTTTCCTTAACCCACAAAAGTCATCTTACTTCCGACTGATAAAGAATAGTTTTATATAACGAACTTTTATCTCCACTACCCAGTAATAGTTTCAGAGTATTAGAAATGATCTTTACGTTATGTTTCGTGTCATTGTTGCACCATATACTACTATTTCGGCAATTCTTTTGATGGTATCCACTGGTTGCGAGATCTCTGATTATATCTGTGCCGGTGGGTGACCGGTAAATTTCAAACGGCTTATCTTAGTCAATCATTTAAAAGCATTGTGAACTTATCTCTTTACCTCCTACTATCTACCGCAAACGTGACGTTGCACAGAGGCAGAGATATAATCCGAGATCTATAATAGTAATATGCGTTACAAGAGCGGTATGTTGAAGTTTTCATGTTCGAGGAAAAGTTTGAAATAGCGAAACGTAGTTGAACTTTTTTAATTTCCGAGAATTGAAAGAAAACATACCGCTCGTGTATCGTACATTATTTTGTGCGAAGATCGTTTATTACATACCTGAAAGAGGAATTTCTAATTAGTTGCAATGAAATCTCCATCTTGGTTTCTGTTCAATGACGGCAAATTTGCAAAACAAAAATATCTATCTTCAACATTGTTGCTTTAAAATGTTTTCTGTGTTTACTATACTCCAGCAGGCCGTGATATACGTCTGTCTTCTCCCCCCCCAGTCTATGATGAGTCTGGAATCTTGTTGATTTTTTCACGGCTTCCTTAATGTTACTTGCATCACGAATGCAGTAACTTTAGTGGAATTGTAGACTTTACTTAATTTTTGCAAATATTTAAAAACAATAATTGACAGTGCAGTTTAAGTGAAATTGCAGTGGTAAGTTTCCAATTTATAATTATTACTATATTGAACGTCTCTAAAAATAATATGTTAAAAGTCTAAAGCAGTAAAATCAATATGTCACTTAAGCGGTAAGAAGAGGGAAATTGTTATGTGTGTTAGGTTGGGAATACTGAATGTGGAATTTTAGACTTTCCGCGGATTGGTTTTGTGCGGAAACCAAGCAAATACGCACGATCTCGCACAAAATATTATTACCGTTTTATACAGAGATTTGTAGCCTATTTATCAAATGAGGATAATGACCGGTATGGTAGAAGGGAGGGGTGATCGCAAAGAAATGTCTGACCCAAAAGCGCCTTAAAATGTTTGGAAACCACTGGTGTAGAAAAAGCGTCTGTTTTTATAATGTTAATGACCAATGCTCCGTATCACTCTCGATATCTTAATCATTTATTATCTACGTCCTTAAGTGCAGCTGATATGCTTAAATACGTAGGAGAGAAAAATGAATTTTCTGACAGACTGCATTATCAAAATCGTAATTGTGTTTTATTAGAAGTAGCATTGTTCTAAAGCAAAAGAGGTAATGCACCAATTAGAGATGGGCGATAGGCACTGAAGATAGTACTATCGACTGTTATTCCTATTATCGATAGTCCTATAGATAATTATAATCGATTCTATCGATACTACCGCGTATTGAACTATTTAATAATACTGTATATACTGAATTGAATCTGAATTACATACGAATAACATACCAAAATATTATAATCTGTTCTTAAAGTCGTCGACCTGGTTGGCGAGTTGGTATAGCGCTGGCCTTCTATGCCCAAGGTTGCGGGTTCGATCCCGGGTCAGGTCGATGGCATTTAAGTGTGCTTAAATGCGACAGACTCATGTCAGTAGATTTACTGGCATATAAAAGAACTCCTGCAGGACAAAATTCCGGCACATCCGGCGACGCTGATATAACCTCTGCAGTTGCGAGCGTCGTTAAATAAAACATAACGTTTTAACATTCTTAAAGTCCCAACATCAGCCATCGTTATGATGTTTTTTTAAGCATGTGACCATTGCTCCAAGGATAGTCTAAGTTTCCCTTTAAAATAAGAATTTCTACTTTGTTAGGATGCAGACGGTTTCGCCTTCCATTGATTAAGTTTTCAGTTTTGGATAACAGTCTTTCCGAAGGAACTGAAGACCCCAGTGAATAAGATACTTAGTTGTGGGTGAATGGTGTATGATAAAAGAAACGGATAAGTGGAAACAAAATACTGTATTTGCTTAGTTAGATATGAAACATGTTTGTCTGAAATTTTCTTAGTAGTTAAATAGGGATTTAATATGAAAAATTTGTACTTGATAGTAAAGTTGAGTTTATAAATTATAATTAACGTGAACTATCTTCCATAATTTTGTAAATTAATGAAGATCACGAAAACTGACTACAGGTAATCAGAAAGACACAATCCAGTGTCTCAACTGTCATTAGCTTTTATTCTAATCATGATTGCAAAGTGAAGAATCGTTTGAGTCGTTCGTTTACGATTCAAAAGAATACTTGGAGTCATAGACTTGGATGAGTTCTGAATAACTGTGAATGAATCTTTACAAACGATTCGTAATGTCTGTCTTATAATATTATGAATGATGATCTCTTTTTTCAATAATATCGATAGTCGCAAAGACTATTGATAGTATTGGAAACAATTTGACTGTCAATAATTTCGATAGTGGAAGTCATAACTATCGATAGTATCGATAATATTACCGACTATGTGAGCTACCATACATTCCATATTTCGGAAAGACATAATAGTAGTTTCACATTCAAGAATTTATCGTTAATTACTTCAAAAATCCGGATATAACTGATCACATCATGTACGCAATATTGAACCAATAGGTATTTCCGACGCTTGAGATAGCCTACTTCAGCTACTTCAAAGTCAAAAGTCTAAACCTCCTCTTGGAAAATTGTACTCTGAAGTTCAAAGATATCTGACCTATGATTTTTTGATCGTGTAAGCGAACTTTCTAACTACGGGATGCCAGAACTAAATATTTAACAAATTGACAAAATTTGAAACAGTTCCGCTAGTTCTCAATAGGTGACAACATTATTTGGTGCCGGGGAAAATGATGATATACATTAAGCATATATTAATTTCGTAATTGACAATATCAGCGATTTGCAGCTGAAGCAAGTCTTGTTTTACATTCAGCAGAGGGGGATGAAATATTGAATTCTGTAATGCGAGTATATTTATGTACACTGCTAATTATCTTCGCCATCTCTTTATAGAAGAAATAATTAAAGAAGCCAAACTTACACCAACAAATTATCGACCACTATCGATTAGTAAGGTGAGGTATCTTTAAACGGTAGTGTACACTTATTAATGACATATTCGTGCGAATATAAATTTTAGTGTAGTGCTTCGATTATAATAACTTGAGATTACATCTTCTGTTACCCGTCTTTTCAAGTTAAAAGAACACAAAAAACCTTATTCTCATAAGCATTGTATCCCGTCAACTGAAGAGATACGATTACTTACAGCATTTGATCGGAAGCAGATCCTGCGAGATGGAGACTGGAAAGTTTGTGTATTCTTTCACTGTGCCTTTGAGATTGTGAGAACTGGTAATGTGGAGATTTTAATATATGAATTAACATCACGTATAAGGAGTAATGTAGTATCTTTAAGATATTCTGGATAGGCGAAAATGATGACTGGAAGAATTTAATTTTGACATGACAAAAAGCAGTTTGCAAACTTTACTTCTCACTCCCTTGTTCAGGAATTGACTGTCATTTTACGTGCTATAAATAAACAGTGCTAAGATTCCAGTTTTGATTTTTTTCGAAAGAGCAAATTCTTTGGATTTAAAAATTCATCATCTTCTTCCGGCGGATTCTAACCTGCGAAAATCGGTATGGCAGATAGTCACTCTCAACTACTAATGACATAAATTGCAATATTTTCTGGTACTACAAATAAAAACTCGCCATTTCCATTTACTGATTATCTATTTCTTATTTCATAGATATTATTTAAGTGCTCTACTTACAGTACTAAATAATTGATCAATTTCACTCACCGGTGTTCGTGTAGTAGCGTATGCTGCTGAGACTGTACGTTTCATCCCGTTTTTTAGCCGTGAGTACCAGAGTGTTCTCGTAATCTACTTGTGCAGACACGGAACGACGATGACGTCGGTGAACATTGAACTCCCCAACAATCCAATCTGAAGAGCGAACATCAATTTTGCCAGATGATACATCCTTGCCTGATGGGTCACTCGTGGTTACTGTGTAACCAGTGGTTGATTGGTCATCCGTAGATGATGCGTCACCTGTGCTTGTTACGTCTTCCGTGGTCGATGGACCATCCGCGGTTGTTAGGTCATCCGTAGTTGATGCGTCATCCGTGGTTGTTAGATCTTCCGTGGTTGGTGGGTCATCCGTGGTTGTTAGGTCATCACTCGTTGATGGGCCATACGTGGTTGTTCGGTCATCACTCATTGATGGGCCATCCGTGGTTGTTAGGTCATCACTCGTTGATGGGCCATCCGTGGTTGTTAGGCCATTACTTGTTGAGGAGCCATCCGTGGTTGTTAGGTCACCACTCGTTGATGGGCCATCCGTGGTTGTTAGGTCATCACTCGTTGATGGACCCTCCGTGGTTATTAGGTCATCACTCGTTGATGGGCCATCCGTGGTTGTTAGGTCATCACTCGTTGATGGGCCATCTGTGGTTATTAGGTCATCACTCGTTGATGGGCCATCCGTGGTTGTTAGGTCATCACTCGTTGATGGGCCATCCGTGGTTGTTAGATCATCACTCGTTGATGGGTCATCCGTGGTTGTTGGGTCATCAGTCGTTGATGGGTCATCCGTGGTTGTTAGGTAATTAGTCGTTGATGGGTCATCCGTGGTTGTTAGGTCATCAGTCGTTGATGGGTTATCTGTGGTTGTTAGGTCATCAGTCGTTGATGGGTCATCCGTGGTTGTTAGGTCATCAGTCGTTGATGGGTCATCCCCGCTTGTTGAGTCTACAGTCGTTGATGGGTCATAAGTGGTTGTTAGTTCATCAGTCATTGATGGGTCATCTGTGGTTGTTAGATCATCAGTCGTTGATTGGTCATCCGTGGTTGTTGGGTCATCAGCCGTTGTTGGGTCATCCGTGGTTGTTGGATTATCAGTCGTTGATGGGTCATCCGTGGTTGATGGGTCATCAGTCGTTGATGGTTCATCTATGGTTGTTAGGTAATCAGTCGTTGATGGGTCATTAGCCGTTGATGGGTCATCCGTGGTTGTTAGGTCATCAGTCGTTGATGGGTCATCCGTGGTTGTAGGGTCATCAGTCGTTGATGGGTCATCTGCGGTTGTAAGGTCATCAGTCGTTGATGGGTCATCCGTGGTTGTTAGTTCATCAGTCGTTGATGGGTCATCCGTGGTTGTTAGGTCATCAGTCGTTGATGGGTCATCCATGGTTGTTAGATCATCAGTCGTTGATTGGTCATCCGTGTTTGTTGGGTCATCAGTCGTTGATGAGTCATCCGTAGTTGTTGGGTCATCAGTTGTTGATGAGTCATGCGTGGTTGTTGGGTCATCAGTTGTTGATGGGTCATCCGTGGTTGTTAGGTCATCAGTCGTTGATGGGTCATCCGTGTTTGTTAGGTCATCAGTCGTTGATGGGTCATCCGTGGTTGTTGGGTCATCAGACGTTGATGGGGCATCTGTAGTTGTTAGGTCATCAGTAGTTGATGTGTCATCCGTGGTAGTTAGTTCATCAGTCGTTGATGGGTCATCCGTGGTTGTTGGGTCATCAGTCGTTGATGGGTCATCCGTGGTTGTTGGGTCATCAGTCGTTAATGGGTCATCCGTGGTTGTTGGGTTATCAGTCGTTGATAGGTCATCCGTGGTTCTTAGGTCATCAGACGTTGATGGGTCATCCGTGGTTGTTAAGTCATCAGTCATTGATGGGTCATCCGTGGTTGTTAGGTCATCAGTCGATGATGGGTCATCCGTGGTTGTAAGGTCGTCAGTCGTTGATGGGTCATCCGTTGTTGTTAGGTCATCAGTCGTGGGTGGGTCATCCGTGGTTGTTAGGTCATCAGTCGTTGATAGGTCATCCGTGGTTGTTAAGTCATCAGTCGTTGAAGGGTCATATGTGGTTGTTAGGTCATCAGTCGTTGATGGGTCATCCGTGGTTGATGGGTCATCAGTCGTTGATGGGTTATCCATGGTTGTTGGGTTATCAGTCGTTGATGGGTCATCCGTGGTTGTTTGGTCATCAGTTGTTGATGGGTCATCCGTGGTTGTTGGGTCATCAGTCGTTGATGGGTCATCCCTGGTTGTTGGGTAATCAGTCGTTGATGGGTTATCCGTGGTTGTTAGGTCATCAGTCGTTGATGGGTGATCCGTGTTTGGGTCATCAGTCGTTGATGGGTCATCTGTGGTTGTTAGATCATCAGTCGTTGATGGGTCATGCGTGGTTGTTAGGTCATCAGTCGTTGATGGGTCACCCGTGGTTGTTGGGTCTACAGTCGTTGATGGGTCATATGTGGTTGTTAGTTCATCAGTCATTGATGGGTCATCCGTGGTTGTTAGATCATCAGTCGTTGATTGATCATCTGTGGTTGTTGTGTCATCAGTCGTTGATGGGTCACCCGTGGTTGTTGGGTCATCAGTCGTTGATGAGTCATCCGTGGTTGTTGGGTCATCAGTCGTTGATTGGTCATCCGTGGTTGTTAGGTCATCAGTCGTTGATGGGTCATCCATGGTTGTTAGGTCATCAGTCGTTGATGTGTCATCCGTGGTTGTTGGGTCATCAGATGTTGATTGGTCATCTGTGGTTGTTAGGTCATATGTCGTTGATGTGTCAGCCGTGGTTGTTAGTTCATCAGTCATTGATAGGTCATCCGTGGTTGTTGGGTCTACAGTCGTTGATGGGTCATCTGTGGTTGTTAGGTCATCAGTCGTTGATGGGTCATCCGTGGTTGTCTGGTCATTAGTCGTTGATGGGTCATCCGTGGTTGTTAGGTCATCAGTCGTTGATGTGTCATCCGTGGTTGTTGGGTCATCAGTCGTTGATGGGTTATCCGTGGTAGTTAAGTTATCAGTCGTAGATGGGTCATCCGAGGTTGTAAGGTCATCAGTCGTTGATGCGTCATCTGTGGTTGTTAGGTCATCAGTCGTTGATGGGTCATCCGTGGTTGATAGGTCTTCAGTCGTAGATGGGTCATCCTTGGTTGTTAGGTCATCAGTCGTTGATGGTTCATCTGTGGTTGTTAGGTCATCAGTCGTTGATGGGTCATCCGTGGTTGTTAGGTCATCACTCGTTGATGGGTCATATGTGGTTGTTAGGTCATCACTCGTTGATGGATCATCCGTGGTTGTTAAGTCATCAGTCGTTGATGGGTCATCCGTGGTTGTTGGGACATCAGTCATTGATTGGTCATCTGTGGTTGTTGGGTCATCAGTCGTTGATGGATCATCCGTCGTTCTTAGATCATCCGTCGTTGATTGGTCATCCGTGGTTGTTGGTTCATCAGTCGTTGAAGGGTCATCCGTTGTTGTTGGGTCATCAGTCGTTGATGGGTCATCTGTGTTTGTTAGGTCATCAGTCGTTGATGGGTCATCCGTGGTTGTTGGTTCATCAGTCGTTGATGGGTCATCCGTGGTTGTTACGTCAGTAGTCGTTGATGGGTCATCCGTGGTTGTTAGGTCATCAGTCGTTGATAGGTCATCCGTGGTTCTTGGGTCATCAGTCGTTGATGGGTCATCCGGGGATGTTGGGTCATTAGTCGTTGATGGGTAATCCGTGGTTGTTGGGTCATCAGTCGTTGATGGGTCATCCGTGGTTGTTGGGTCGTCTGTCGTTGATGCGTCATCTGTGGTTGTTAGGTCATCAGTCGTTGATTGGTCATCCGTGGTTGTTAGGTCATCAGTCGTTGATGTGTCATCCGTGGTTGTTGGGTCATCAGTCGTTGAAGGGTCATCCGTGGTTGTTGGGTCATCAGTCGTTGATGGGTCATCTGTGATTGTTGGGTCATCAGTCGTTGATGGGTCATCCGTGGTTGTTAGGTCATCAGTGGTTGATGGGTCATCCGTGGTTGTTGGGTCATCAGTCGTTGATGGGTTATCAGTGGTTTTTAGGTCATCAGTCGTAGATGGGTCATCCTTGGTTGTTAGGTCATCAGTCGTTGATGGTTCATCTGTGGTTGTTAGGTCATCAGTCGTTGATGTGTCATCCGTGGTTGTTAGGTCATCACTCGTTGATGGGTCATATGTGGTTGTTAGGTCATCACTTGTTGATGGGTCAACCGTGGTTGTTAGGTCATCAGACGTTAATGGGTCATCCGTGGTTGTTGGGTCATCAGTCATTGATGGGTCATCTGTGGTTGTTGGGTCATCAGTCGTTGATGGATCATCCGTGGTTGTTAGGTCATCAGTCGTTGATTGGTCATCCGTGGTTGTTGGGTCATCAGTCGTTGATGGGTAATCCGTGGTTTTTGGATCATCAGTCGTTGATGGGTCATCTGAGGTTGTTGGGTAATCAGTCGTTGATGGGTCATCCGTGGTTGTTGGTTCATCAGTCGTTGATAGGTCATCCGTGGTTGTTGGATTATCCGTGGTTGTTGGGTCTACAGTCGTTGATGGGTCATCTGTGGTTGTTGGGTCATCAGTCGTTGATGGGTCATCCGTGATTGTTGGGTCATCAGTCGTTGATGGGTCATCCGTGGTTGTTATGTCATCAGTCGTTGATGGGTCATCCGTGGTTGTTAGGTCATCAGTGGTTGATGGGTCATCCGTGGTTGTTGGGTCATCAGTCGTAGATGGGTCATCCTTGGTTGTTAGGTCATCAGTCGTTGATGGTTCATCTGTGGTTGTTAGGTCATCAGTCGTTGATGTGTCATCCGTGGTTGTTAGGTCATCACTCGTTGATGGGTCATATGTGGTTGTTAGGTCATCACTTGTTGATGGGTCAACCGTGGTTGTTAGGTCATCAGACGTTAATGGGTCATCCGTGGTTGTTGGGTCATCAGTCATTGATGGGTCATCCGTGGTTGTTGGGTCATCAGTCGTTGATGGATCATCCGTGGTTGTTAGGTCATCAGTCGTTGATTGGTCATCCGTGGTTGTTGGGTCATCAGTCGTTGATGGGTAATCCGTGGTTTTTGGATCATCAGTCGTTGATGGGTCATCTGAGGTTGTTGGGTAATCAGTCGTTGATGGGTCATCCGTGGTTGTTGGTTCATCAGTCGTTGATAGGTCATCCGTGGTTGTTGGATTATCCGTGGTTGTTGGGTCTACAGTCGTTGATGGGTCATCTGTGGTTGTTAGGTCATCAGTCGTTGATGGGTCATCCGTGGTTTTCAGGTCATCAGTCGTTGATGGGTCATCCGTGGTTGTTAGGTCATCAGTCGTTGGTGGGTCATCCGTAGTTGTTAGGTCATCAGTCGTTGATGTGTCATCCGTGGTTGTTGGGTCATCAGACGTTGATGGGTTATCCGTGGTTGTTAAGTTATCAGTCGTAGATGGGTCATCCGAGGTTGTTAGGTCATCAGTCGTTGATGCGTCATCTGTGGTTGTTAGGTCATCAGTCGTTGATGAGTCATCCGTGGTTGTTAGGTCATCACTCGTTGATGGGTCATATGTGGTTGTTAGGTCATCACTCGTTGATGGGTCATCCGTGGTTGTTAAGTCATCAGTCGTTGATGGGCCATCCGTGGTTGTTAGATCATCCGTCGTTGATTGGTCATCCGTGGTTGTTGGGTCATCAGTCGTTGAAGGGTCATCCGTTGTTGTTGGGTCATCAGTCGTTGATGTGTCATCCGTGGTTGTTGGGTCATCCGTGGTTGTTGGGTCGTCTGTCGTTGATGCGTCATCTGTGGTTGTTAGGTTATCAGTCGTTGATGGATCATCCGTGGTTGTTAGTTCATCAGTCATTGATGGGTCATCCGTGGTTGTTGGGTCTACAGTCGTTGATGGGTCATCTGTGGTTGTTAGGTCATCAGTCGTTGATGGGTCATCCGTGGTTGTCTGGTCATCAGTCGTTGATGTGTCATCCGTGGTTGTTGGGTCATCAGTCGTTGATGGGTTATCCGTGGTAGTTAAGTTATCAGTCGTAGATGGGTCATCCGAGGTTGTTAGGTCATCAGTCGTTGATGCGTCATCTGTGGTTGTTAGGTCATCAGTCGTTGATGGGTCATCCGTGGTTGTTAGGTCTTCAGTCGTAGATGGGTCATCCTTGGTTGTTAGGTCATCAGTCTTTGATGGTTCATCTGTGGTTGTTAGGTCTTCAGTCGTTGATGGGTCATCCGTGGTTGTTAGGTCATCACTCGTTGATGGGTCATATGTGGTTGTTAGGTCATCACTCGTTGATGGGTCATCCGTGGTTGTTAAGTCATCAGCCGTTGATGGGTCATCCGTGGTTGTTGGGACATCAGTCATTGATTGGTCATCTGTGGTTGTTGGGTCATCAGTCGTTGATGGATCATCCGTCGTTCTTAGATCATCCGTCGTTGATGGGTCATCCGTGGTTGTTGGGTCATCAGTCGTTGAAGGGTCATCCGTTGTTGTTCGGTCATCAGTCGTTGATGGGTCATCTGAGTTTGTTAGGTCATCAGTCGTTGATGGGTCATCCGTGGTTGTTGGTTCATCAGTCGTTGATGGGTCATCCGTGGTTGTTACGTCTATAGTCGTTGATGGGTCATCCGTGGTTGTTAGGTCATCAGTCGTTGATAGGTCACCCGTGGTTGTTGGGTCATCAGTCGTTGATGGGTCATCCGGGGATGTTGGGTCATTAGTCGTTGATGGGTAATCCGTGGTTGTTGGGTCATCAGTCGTTGATGGGTCATCCGTGGTTGTTGGGTCATCCGTGGTTGTTGGGTCGTCTGTCGTTGATGCGTCATCTGTGGTTGTTAGGTCATCAGTCGTTGATGGATCATCCGTGGTTGTTAGGTCATCAGTCGTTGATGTGTCATCCGTTATTGTTGGATTATCAGTCGTTGAAGGGTCATCCGTGGTTGTTGGGTCATCAGTCGTTGATGGGTCATCCGTGATTGTTGGGTCATCAGTCGTTGATGGGTCATCCGTGGTTGTTAGGTCATCAGTCGTTGATGGGTCATCCGTGGTTGTTGGGTCATCAGTCGTTGATGGGTTATCAGTGGTTGTTAGGTCATCAGTCGTAGATGGGTCATCCTTGGTTGTTAGGTCATCAGTCGTTGATGGTTCATCTGTGGTTGTTAAGTCATCAGTCGTTGATGCGTCATCCGTGGTTGTTAGGTCATCACTCGTTGATTGGTCATCCGTGGTTGTTGGGTCATCAGTCGTTGATGGGTAATCCGTGGTTTTTGGATCATCAGTCGTTGATGGGTCATCTGAGGTTGTTGGGTCATCAGTCGTAGATGGGTCATCCGTGGTTGATGGTTCATCAGTCGTTGATAGGTCATCCGTGGTTGTTGGATTATCCGTGGTTGTTGGGTCTACAGTCGTTGATGGGTCATCTGTGGTTGTTAGGTCATCAGTCGTTGATGGGTCATCCGTGGTTTTCAGGTCATTAGTCGTTGATGGGTCATCCGTGGTTGTTAGGTCATCAGTCGTTGGTGGGTCATCCGTAGTTGTTAGGTCATCAGTCGTTGATGTGTCATCCGTGGTTGTTGGGTCATCAGACGTTGATGGGTTATCCGTGGTTGTTAAGTTATCAGTCGTAGATAGGTCATCCGAGGTTGTTAGGTCATCAGTCGTTGATGCGTCATCTGTTGTTGTTAGGTCATCAGTCGTTGATGAGTCATCCGTGGTTGTTAGGTCATCACTCGTTGATGGGTCATATGTGGTTGTTAGGTCATCACTCGTTGATGGGTCATCCGTGGTTGTTAAGTCATCAGTCGTTGATGGGCCATCCGTGGTTGTTGGGACATCAGTCATTGATTGGTCATCTGTGGTTGTTGGGTCATCAGTCGTTGATGGATCATCCGTGGTTTTTAGATCATCCGTCGTTGATTGGTCATCCGTGGTTGTTGGGTCATCAGTCGTTGAAGGGTCATCCGTTGTTGTTGGGTCATCAGTCGTTAATGGGTCATCTGTGGTTGTTAGGTCATCAGTCGTTGATGGGTCATCCGTGGTTGTTAGGTCATCAGTCGTTGATGTGTCATCCGTGGTTGTTGGGTCATCAGTCGTTGATGGGTTATCCGTGGTAGTTAAGTTATCAGTCGTAGATGGGTCATCCGAGGTTGTTAGGTCATCAGTCGTTGATGCGTCATCTGTGGTTGTTAGGTCATCAGTCGTTGATGGGTCATCCGTGGATGTTAGGTCTTCAGTCGTAGATGGGTCATCCTTGGTTGTTAGGTCATCAGTCGTTGATGGTTCATCTGTGGTTGTTAGGTCATCAGTCGTTGATGGGTCATCCGTGGTTGTTAGGTCATCACTCGTTGATGGGTCATATGTGGTTGTTAGGTCGTCACTCGTTGATGGGTCATCCGTGGTTGTTAAGTCATCAGTCGTTGATGGGTCATCCGTGGTTGTTGGGACATCAGTCATTGATTGGTCATCTGTGGTTGTTGGGTCATCAGTCGTTGATGGATCCGTCGTTCTTAGATCATCCGTCGTTGATTGGTCATCCGTGGTTGTTGGGTCATCAGTCGTTGAAGGGTCATCCGTTGTTGTTGGGTCATCAGTCGTTGATGGCTCATCTGTGTTTGTTAGGTCATCAGTCGTTGATGGGTCATCCGTGGTTGTTGGTTCATCAGTCGTTGATGGGTCATCCGTGGTTGTTGCGTCATCAGTCGTTGATGGGTCATCCGTGGTTGTTAGGTCATCAGTCGTTGATAGGTCATCCGTGGTTGTTGGGTCATCAGTCGTTGATGGGTCATCCGTGGATGTTGGGTCATTAGTCGTTGATGGGTAATCCGTGGTTGTTGGGTCATCAGTCGTTGATGGGTCATCCGTGGTTGTTGGGTCATCCGTGGTTGTTGGGTCGTCTGTTGTTGATGCGTCATCTGTGGTTGTTAGGTCATCAGTCGTTGATGGATCATCCGTGGTTGTTAGGTCATCAGTCGTTGATGTGTCATCCGTGGTTGTTGGGTCATCCGTGGTTGTTGGGTCGTCTGTCGTTGATGCGTCATCTGTGGTTGTTAGGTTATCAGTCGTTGATGGATCATCCGTGGTTGTTAGTTCATCAGTCATTGATGGGTCATCCGTGGTTGTTGGGTCTACAGTCGTTGATGGGTCATCTGTGGTTGTTAGGTCATCAGTCGTTGATGGGTCATCCGTGGTTGTCTGGTCATCAGTCGTTGATGTGTCATCCGTGGTTGTTGGGTCATCAGTCGTTGATGGGTTATCCGTGGTAGTTAAGTTATCAGTCGTAGATGGGTCATCCGAGGTTGTTAGGTCATCAGTCGTTGATGCGTCATCTGTGGTTGTTAGGTCATCAGTCGTTGATGGGTCATCCGTGGTTGTTAGGTCTTCAGTCGTAGATGGGTCATCCTTGGTTGTTAGGTCATCAGTCTTTGATGGATTATCCGTGGTTGTTAGGTCATCAGTCGTTGATGTGTCATCCGTGGTTGTTGGGTCATCAGTCGTTGATGAGTCGTCCGTGGTTGTTAGGTCATCACTTGTTGATGGGTCATATGTGGTTGTTAGGTCATCACTCGTTGATGGGTCATCCGTGGTTGTTAAGTCATCAGTCGTTGATGGGCCATCCGTGGTTGTTGGGACATCAGTCATTGATTGGTCATCTGTGGTTGTTGGGTCATCAGTCGTTGATGGATCATCCGTGGTTGTTAGATCATCCGTCGTTGATTGGTCATCCGTGGTTGTTGGGTCATCAGTCGTTGAAGGGTCATCCGTTGTTGTTGGGTCATCAGTCGTTAATGGGTCATCTGTGGTTGTTAGGTCATCAGTCGTTGATGGGTCATCCGTGGTTGTTGGTTCATCTGTCGTTGATAGGTCATCCGTGGTTGTTGGGTCATCAGTCGTTGATGGGTCATCCGTGGTTGTTGGGTCATCAGTCGTTGATGGGTCATCCGTGGTTGTTGGGTCATCAGTCGTTGATGGGTCATCCGTGGATGTTGGGTCATTAGTCGTTGATGGGTAATCCGTGGTTGTTGGGTCATCAGTCGTTGATGGGTCTTCCGTGGTTGTTGGGTCATCCGTGGTTGTTGGGTCATCTGTCGTTGATGCGTCATCTGTGGTTGTTAGGTCATCAGTCGTTGATTGGTCATCCGTGGTTGTTAGGTCATCAGTCGTTGATGGATCATCCATGGTTGTTAGGTCATCAGTCGTTGATGGGTCATCCGTGGTTGTTGGGTCATCAGTCGTTGAAGGGTCATCCGTGGTTGTTGGGTCATCAGCCGTTGATGGGTCATCCGTGATTGTTGGATCATGAGTCGTTGATGGGTCATCCGTGGTTGTTAGGTCATCAGTCGTTGATGAGTCATCCGTGGTTGTTGGGTCATCAGTCGTTGATGGGTTATCAGTGGTTGTTAGGTCATCAGTCGTAGATGGATCGTCCTTGGTTGTTAGGTCATCAGTCGTTGATTGTTCATCTGTGGTTGTTAGGTCATCAGTCGTTGATTGGTCATCCGTGGTTGTTAGGTCATCACTCGTTGATGGGTCATATGTGGTTGTTAGGTCATCACTCGTTGATGGGTCATCCGTGGTTGTTAGGTCATCAGTCGTTGATGGGTCATCCGTGGTTGTTGGGTCATCAGTCATTGATGGGTCATCCGTGGTTGTTGGGTCATCAGTCGTTGATGGATCATCCGTGGTTGTTAGGTCATCAGTCGTTGATTGGTCATCCGTGGTTTTTGGGTCATCAGTCGTTGATGGGTAATCCGTGGTTTTTGGATCATCAGTCGTTGATGGGTCATCTGTGGTTGTTGGGTCATCAGTCGTTGATGGGTCATCCGTGGTTGTTGGTTCATCAGTCGTTGATAGGTCATCAGTGGTTGTTGGGTCATCAGTCGTTGATGGGTCATCCGTGGTTGTTAGGTCATCAGTCGTTGATGTGTCATCCGTGGTTGTTAGGTCATCAGTCGGTGATGGGTCATTTGTGGTTGTTGGGTCATCAGTCGTTGATGGGTCATCCGTGGTTGTTGGGTCATCATTCGTGGATGGGTCATCCGTGGTTGTTGGGTCATCAGTCGTTGATGGGTCATCCGTGGTTGTTTGGTCGTCCGTAGTTGATGTGTAATTCGTGGTTGACGATCCATTCGTCGTAGTTGATGGTTCATTCGTGGTGTGGGACGGCTCGGACGTGGTGTCCGTCATTTTCGTCGTGGTTGTTGTGTCCGTCGGTTCCGTCGTTATCGGAGAACCCCATTTTATCGTCAGTTGATTTTGATCCGCGTTATTACAAACTTCAGATATGAACTTGCTATCATTTTCTACGTATGGAAGTTCTATGTCGTCCTGCAAAATTATATATTTTGTTTTAAATATAATAGTCAATCTGTCTGTTATTAACAAGAATATTACCAAAATCATTTTGAAGGAAGCTCTGAAAATAAATTGTAATAGAAAAGTCATTTATGAAATATTTCCATTGTAATAATACACTTTTAAGACTTGGAAATCTTGTCACATTTCGTCCTCGTTTGTATAACAAATTTTAACAAGTATTAGACATTCTCGAGCAGCAGTTCGCAAGACATGCACGCGACAACTCATGAACAACTCAGCCTTATTCCATGGATGTAACTGAGCCGGCAATATTTTTATAATCAGATGTGCTACCATTGGAACGATAACTGCAGAATGTGGTCTGAATGTAATGGGTTTCGACAGAATATTCTTATTTTCTTTTGATGATTTAACACTTCGTATAAAATGTGAAACTTAATAAAAAGTTAAAGTTTGTAGTGTTAAAATTGTACAAAGAAATATAATATAACTTGTATAATATTATAGAAACTTAAATCTTTACTGTTAAAAAAGGTAATGTAACTTGCGAAATGAACGGCTTCGTTTCGACACAACTCAGTGCAACAATTCTGTCGACAGGTTGGCGAGTTGGTTTTGCGCTGGCCTTCTATGCCCAAGGTTGCTTGTTCGATCCCGGGCCAGGTCGATGGCATTTAAGTGTGCTTAAATGCGACAGGCTCATGTTAGTACATTTACTGGCTTGTAATAGAACTCCTGCGGGACAAAATTCCTGCACATCCGGCGACGCTGATATAACCTCTGCAGTTGCGAGCGTCGTTAAATAAAACATAACATTTAACATTTTTCAACAATTCTCCAGACGCTAACGAAGACACGAAACCAGTGTCGAAACAGAGCCGTTCGTTACACAATGTGCATTACCTTTCCTGTGAACTATTTTAACACTTGAACATTTTCAGTGTTTATTTTGTTGTAAGCTTGGTAGAAGAGTGAGCATGAAGGTTGCTATTTTAAAGATTTGCACAATGAGCTTTCGTTCACTCAATAGCAAGAATGTGTGTGGTGTTTTCTGGAATAAAATTCGTTGTTTTTAGTGAGATATTTTACTATGATTTATCAATTGCTACGGTTATCTAGCGTCTCAATGATACGAAGGTGATCATGCCGGCGAAATGAATTCAGACTACAGCGCCGAAAGTTACCCAGCATTTAATGGGTTGAGGGAAAACCCTAGAAAGAGACCTCAACCAGGTAACTTGTCCTAACCATGATTTGAACCTGGGCCCACTCGTTTACGGTCAGGCATTCTAACCGTTACTCCACAGCGTTGTAAATGGAAGATAATGATTTGGGGAAAAAAGATTTTTTTTTTTGTGTGTAAGAAGAGAAATCACGATTGAGCAAATATTGATTGTTCTAAGCATGTACAATAGAAAAGTCAACTCCAGTATTGTTGACTAAACGTTAATAAAATGTTTCGTGTCACATTTTTCAGGAAATTTTTCGTGAACCCAAGTCTTTATTCTATCTCAATCTGACGTCTTGAGGTCAACAAATGGAACATATTGGTACTGAAACGGATTATATCTGTTGTCTGGATTTGATCTGCGTGCACTAAATGCAACATGTTCAAAACGGTCAAAATTCACTAATTTATATTGTTTCTTCTTCAGATCCACCAATTTGCATTTGGCTCGTTGTGCATCTCATCAACAGCGAATAATTAGGCAGCTCAAAAGCAATTCATTATGCCAACTAGTTTTTACCCCTATTAAATTCCTATGAGCCGAAAGCAATAACAAGGATATTTATACATGAATCTGTGCAATTCAAGACATTGCGTTACGATACGTGAAGAAGTTACGACATCTTTCCCAAACGTCTGCACAAGGAACATCAGTGATAACTAGACAGTGAATGCGGGATGACTTATCGTTGAATGTAGATGCACATTTATTATATGTTACAATTTTTTCATTCAGACCATTGTCTGAACAGGTTTTAAACGTAAACAGACGACGTCAACATGCTACTGTATATCCGTACAGCAGAATGAAAAGAAAAATGACGTACTGTAGCACATACCTCGTCATCATTGATGGAATTACTAGCGTTGCAGTAAACAACGATATAGTCTCGTAAGTTGTCGAAGCTGAATCGTCTTCGCCTATCCTGCAGGATAACACAACTGCACACATTGCGTTGCAATGTTACTATGAATGGACCGGGTCCCTTCGTTCTGTATGCTGCTGTACTCGCCAGGTACACAAAAGACGGACGACACGACACGTGCAATACATATACTCTGATACGAAACAACTTCACTTTTCCTTAAGTCATCCCGCATACACTGTCTAGTGATAACCAGTTACAGAAGTTATTGAAGCTGTGCCGTGGGCTCTTAAAAAGTAAGTTAGCTGTGCGATAGTAGAAGAAAGAAGAATGAAGTACATAAAATTTGCCGATGTTATGGGATTGTTAGCAGAAGAGGAGGCTATAATAAGGATATGTTACTGGATCTAAATGAAGCTATGAGCCGCGTTCGGAGAATGCTTTGGAATGGAGCCTTATAGGACTTCACGTCCAACAAATTTCGTCCATAACACATATCGTCCAATATGACATATCGTCCAACGAGACATTTCTAGTTGCCTCATAACGGTATTATTCCATTTATTTCTATTTTGTTGAATGTGGTGCCTAGTAACGTTACTCTTTCATCTAATATATAAAATTGTATGTATGTATGTATGTATGTATGTATGTATGTATGTATGTATGTATGTATGTATGTATGTATGTATGTATGTATGTATGTATGCATTTTATTTTTATTTTATTGGATTACTTTACGACGCTGTATCAACATCTAGGGTCTGAATTAAATGAAGGTGATAATGCCGGTGAAATGAGTCCGGGGTCTAGCACCGAAAGTTACCCAGCATTTTCTCGTATTGGGTTGAGGAAAAACCCCGGAAAAAACCTCAACCAGGTAACTTGCCCCGACCGGGATTCTATTATTTATTATTTCTTCTATTATTTCCTTTGTATTTTTGGTGATGTGAAAGAGAAGGCCTGATGGCCTTAACTACGCCACAATAAATAAATAGATATACACTCACATACAAATTAAAAAACATTTGAATGTAAGGTACGAGATGAAATGTTTTCTTTCGTTGCCTGATCTACAGTTGTTTTAAATTGAGAAAATCCTTTCAAACATTTGGCTAAGAAGTTAATTAATCATGTAAGTGACACTATTTAAGGATTTATCTTTATGGCGAGAAAAGCTTAATAAAGACAATTCGTTTTGGTTGTTTATAGTTGAGTTTCTGAGTTTTCCGAAAAGTCTAACAACCAGTTTAATTATAAAAAAAAGACAATCCGGGCAACGCCGGGTACTTTCAGCTAGTATTGTATATTTTATAAATTTCAGTTAATTTTAACAGTGAAATGGCAGAAATTATATACATGAATGAAGTAAATCCAATGCTTCTACTACATTCATTTTGTTACCACTTCCTCTCGATGAAGTTAAGTTCCAGAAATTAATGGTTGTATATCACCGGTCGGTGTGGAAATTCATTGAGCACATGAATGAGCAAGTAATTGTTAAACTTCTTGAAGGCCACATACAGGTGCGTCCACCTCGTAATAAAAAGTACATTCAACTTCAGAAACGCATTGATGAAATGGTACGCAATTATCAAGATTACAAGGAACACGATCGTGTGGAGGACTACCTCAGAGGAACTTAGTTACAGAATAGTGTTATTAATCCAACTGAATATAACCCTGAGTCATAAGATGAACATTAGTCACATTTTGTCAACATTTTTATTATATTACACTCAGAATTAAAGGTGCATAGTGCAACTTACCTCAAAAGGGAAAAGGCGTTATTCTGTACAGTGAATTCACTCCCTCTAACAAATGGATAACTAAGCCCGATAGAATGACTAGCGGTGAATGGAAGGAGGCTATCAAAATGACTGCCAACGTAAATGCTGTAAGAGCCATATCCGGTAGGTCTCAGGACAACCACTGCAGGCGATGCCTCAGTAAGATAGAAATCCTTGGACATGTTCTGGGAGCCTGCCCTTGTGGTGAAACATTGCGTATACATAGGCACCATGCAATTAGAACTAAATTGGTCGATGCCCTTAGAAAACTAAAATACACCGTCTATGAAGAAATCCACGGAACTGCCGACAATGGCAGTAACAGACGCATTGACATAATCGCCATTAGCGAATTCCTGTCTCAGGGTATGATCATCGACACCACCATCAGGTTTGAAACATATAAAGGACAACCTGAAGACGTACACGAGGAGAAAAGAGCAATCTGCGTTCCAACCATCCCGTATTATAAGTACCAACTTCAACTTCACGGAATTGACGTTTGGAGCAAGAGGAACGATACCTAACTTCTCTTCACAATTCTGTAGGACCATAAGACTGCACAAATCTTTTCTAAATGAACTGGCCCTCCTCATAATTAGAGAGTCAGTCAAATTCTTACGGAACCACCTATATGGACTCTAATTCAGCGTACTGAAAAAACTGACGCACCATTATCATTTTTATTTTTCTTATTAGCTTTCATTGCTTCTTTACTTGTTTGTAACTTTTCTTATTCTGTGAACTGCCATTGTTTGTTTGTTTGTTTGTTTGTTAACTTATCTGTCATTTTTTTACTCTGTTATCTTTCATGATCTATTTGTTCTTTTTTTTTGTTTTGTACGCTTTGCCTAATGGCAGTCTCTAATTTGAGGAAACTCTGGTAAATAAATAAATAATTAAAATGTTTATTTATTTATTTATTTATTTTCTTGTTTATTTGTTTGTTTGGTTGTTTGTTTGTTTGCTTGCTTATTTATTTATTTAGTTATTTTATTTATTTATTTGTTTGTTTATTTATTTATTTGTTTATTTATTTTATAATATTGCCAGTACGTAATAAACTGGCCAATATAATAAAGTATGGACGAAAATTCTTGGATGAAATGATCTGGACGAAATGTACCATTGGACGAAAAACGTTGTCCGCTAACCAAATGGAGACATGTTGACGGAATTATGCACGTGCCTAATATGGGTAAATAAGATTACCCCGAGAAAAACTCCAACTGCGACCTTTTTTCCTCAAGAGTCCTTCTGGATTTCTTGTTGAAAAGTTCCAGGCCTGCCCAGGAATCGAACTCGGACCGCGTGAATGACAGGCTGAAGGTGTGACCACTCAGCCACCGTGGAGTCCATCGATCTTGCTTTACATGGGTCTGTCTAAATAGTGTAATCTATTCAAACAGTCAAATGAATCGCTCAAAAGAACGTGAAAATACAATAGTTATTTTGAAGTAGCCAACGCATTAGTATATAGGACTTAAAATTAATATTTAATAATTTTATACTCTAAATGACCTTGTAATTCTAAGGAGTATTAAAAAATTAGAAGAAATTATGGAAAAATATAGATGTTTTATAACATAACAAATGCTGAAAATGTTCACTATTGTGCTTTCCACCCAAAATATGTACACGATTAATCATATTCGTTGTAAATATTCTGAGCATTGTTTCAGCGGATATTGTGGCCATACAACGATGACTTTTGACCTGTTGCTCTCGAATTATGTGAGGATGATTCCATTATGCGGTATCCTTGAGATATCTCCAAAGAAAGAGGTCCTAGGAATTAAGTCTGAGGGTATGTCATGATGGCCACAAATGTTATAAAATTATTGCCGTCATGGAGTACTTTTAAGATTATCCGTTGTCACTCATGTTTATACAATATATATACAGAGTTTTTCAGGAGGAATTAGTAAATATTTTAGGAGGTGGTAGTGTAGACGAATTCTAATAAAAAATTCCATATAAAATGTGTCCAATTTTTATTGGGTACAAAGATACAGCTGTTAGAATGTAACCCAGGAATGTACCTGTTTTCGCCTTCACAATTAAAAGAAAATTAACTCCTATTTAACGAAGACATTCAAAATTTTGTAAGCATAATATCACAGAAAAGAAGAATAAGATGGACAGGTTAAAATATACTCACTTGTCCGGGTATTTTGATGGTAATCCCTGCTTTGAAGTAAATACAATCCCCAACGAATGTGTTCACCACTGAATCTTCACTCAGACTGGCTGCTGGAATAGCTCTTCGTATAATGGATGCAGTTACGGCTGAAATAACATTGTAAAGTGTTATTATTAGGCTTCGTAATTCAGCTACCGATAAGCTGGAATGAAGTTGCCTGATTGGAAGTATATGTGACGTCATAGCGTAGGTACAGGTACGTTCGTATACAAAACAGTTAGCACGCTCTGCCTTTCGCTAATAAGTCGAAGCCGGGACGCAGTTATAGTGAGTAGTCTTATCGATCACTGTTCTTACTAGTTGTATTATTTAAATAACTACATCTTTGTGGCTGATTGAAGGGTCATTGAAGAGGTAAAATGCCTTAGGTAAGACGCTCAAGCGTGTAATATTGCTGGGCATAGTTGAGGATATTTGAACTAATATTTTCATTGTCAATATCAGGGGCGTATTTTGCGGACTACCGGGGCTACCGGCGGTAGCCCAAGGAAATTACAAAAGAAAAAGTTTATAATATAACATAATGTAATAATTTTGTATTATTAGTTTTACCATAGTAATTAAAATTAAAGTAATTGTTAGATTTATATGCGCTCTCTGCTCTCGAAAAGAAACAAGTTTTCAAGGCGGCATCGCTGGAGAAACCGCTTGCTACGTGAGGTAGCCTGTGACCGTTCCGCGCACGCTGTCCTTCGCACAACTGCCCGTCCCCCCCGCACCCTACTGTTTCTATCGTGCAGTGTAGGCTGTGAGTTGCCGCTCTCGTGATCGGTTTCTTCGCAGGCGCGAAGCAACAATACGCTTAGTACGCTAGCTCTGAATGTGATTGTGTTCTTGCAGTGCATTATTTTAAATCTGTGATTTGTTCGAGTGTCTAAGAGTTATATTAATTGTGAATTATTAAGTTTTTAATTTCCCAATTAAGTGATAAGCTATTGTGAAAAATATGGCAGAACAAGTTTCTGGAGAGGTTTGTGTTGAAAATGACTGTGTAATAAAAGGTTTATTAAAAGTGCCTTTTAACCGTCGTACATAACAACGAGAAAGTTGAAATTGTGAAAATGGAAAGACCAACTCCTGAGTTAAATTTGTCCGTGGACATAAAAGAAAAACAGCGTGAGTACACACGCCATTTCACTTCAACATCATATGGTAAGTGGAATTGGTTGTGTGGTACTTCTAAACTGTCCAAACTATTTTGCTGGCCATGTTTGTTATTTATCCGCGAAACTAATGTGTGGTCAAAAGAGGGTTTTCTAATATGAACTCCCTTCGAACGGCGGTCCTAGAATACGACAAATCAAAAGCTCATATATGTAGTAGCATGAACTTTGCAAACTTTGGAAAGACAAGAATTGATTTACAGCTAGATAAGCAAAAAGCTCTCACATCAACAAACACAATGCTCTTGTGAAAAAAAAATCGGGAGATTTTACTGCGTCTTATTAACGCAGTCTGCTTTCTAGGAAAACAAGAATTGGCTTTTCGGGGTCATAACGAGAGTGTGAAATCAGACAATATAGGAAATTATATTGAATATTTAAGTTCCTTAAGTGAATTTGACCATTTACTGGCCAATCATCTTGAGAGTTCAACAGTATGTCGTGGTACTTCTCCCGCAATTCAGAATGACTTAATATTTGCTATAAGTGGGGTTATGATAAAGAACATAAAACCTTTTGTGGCCATTGTTGTTGATGAAACAAGTTACTGCTCTAATCAGAGTCAATTGTCCACTGTTTTAAGATACGTCGACAGTACTGCCAACGTTCAAGAACGGTTTATAGGATTCACAAATGTCAGTTCGGACAAAACTCCTGCTGCTTTGTTTCAGCATGTGGAAGGTGTTACAGCAGAATACAATGTCGGCAATAAGTTAATTGCACAGACATACGATGGTGCTTCAGTTATGGCGGGAAATATTAATGGCTTGAAAACAAAAGTTCAAGAAAAGTATCCTCAAGCACTATTTGTCCATTGTTACAGCCATGTTCTCAATTTAGTTTTGCAACAAACTACTTCATCCATTCCAGAATGCCGCATTTTTTTCAAAACACTGTCGGGTTTAGCTGCATTTTTCTCATCATTTTCTAAAAGATCAGAAAACTCAAGGAATTTACGAACAAGAAACTCCCAAAAGTAGCACCAACTAGATTGAATTTTACATCTCGGCTTGTAAATACAGTAAAGGAATACAGAGAAAAACGGACTGCTTTCTTTAAAAATATAATTTGTAATGACTCTGAAGAAAACTGGGATGATGCTGTAATTGTGCAGGCTCAAGGATATTAGAATTTTTTCACACAGTTTCAGAATATATTTCTTCTTTAAGTCTATGCTAGAGTGTTCGCACATACAGATGTGCTCTACAATATTCTTCAGACAAAAAGTCTAGACATAGCATATGGAGTAATATGGAAAATGAAAATTCTTCAGCCAATACAATGGAACCACCATTAAAGCGAAGAAAAGGAGATGATGAATTGAAATGCAGGCAGCTGTACTACAGCATACTAGATCGTATGCACATGGAAATTACTGACAGATTTTCTGATTACGGAAAGCTTCAGTTCACACATCTTCTAGATTCTCAAAAATTTTCTGCTTATAGAGAAAATTTTGCCGAATGAGGCACTAAACAAATTATTTCAGTCCTATAACAGTCACTTTGATCAAATACGTTTGAAAAATGAATTAAGTGTAATATATTCAGCAGAAGTCTTTGATTTTTCGAACAAACCTACCCATGAAATATTATCTGCCATATATGAAAACCAGCTGAACCAAGTTATTCCTGAAGTCCTTAAATTGGCAACATTAATTGTGACAATACCAGCTACGTCAGCATCGGTAGAAAGAACATTTTCTGCGTTGAAGAGAATAAAATCCTACTGTAGATCAACTTATACACAAGAACGTTTATCCGGCTTGGCACTGATGTCCATTGAAAAGTCATTTCTACAGAAACTTTGCAAGTGGCCCAACTGTAATTTCAAGGACGAAGTCATCAACGTATTTTCGTCCTAATCAAGACGTCTGGAATTCACATAAATATGTAAGGAATTTTATTATAGGGATTTTAAAATACATTTTGTGTAATAATAGGGTCAGTGGTAGCCCAAACCCTTTAACCAGTATACGCCACTGGTAAATATAGACAATATTACATATACATTATGTAAAATAAACCTAAAAGTGACAAAAACAGTGCACTGAAAGACACTGCAATTATATCAAAAGGCACGAAAGTGTATTGAACGTAATCCAAAAGAACCAGTAGGCTATACCATCAAAATCTGAAAATTATTAGGATATTAACTCGACGTTTAGAGTGGATTTCTGTAGCCAACATCCCAATTAATAAGTTACATAGTCTACATTTCAGGAGATTTCTAGAAAAGTACATAGTAAATTGGAAGGTTTTCAGTGATGAGCGACATATGCAATATCCTAATGAAACGTGAAAAAATTTCAGACAATAGGAATATATTGTACTACAATATGCGCCAATAACGTCATGTGTTATTGAAAGAATTTCTTGCAATATAAAATCATTTCAAGTGACATCGGCATATGTTCAAGTTCCGTAACATACGAATTCACGATATTATTCACTGTAAAAATCACGAAGAAAATGAACATCACGGCTCAAGCTTGTGTTTACTAGTAGGCCTATAGCTTCAGAATGTCGGGAGTTGACTGTACTCCACGAACACGAAGCGAAGACCTGTTTGTTTATATCCTTATCTGTTGCATCACCTGTGTTCGGTGTACTATATACCTAATGTTTCTTTAACTTCAGTCTTTAGGTAGCTGGAATACGAAGCCTAGTTATCATTTACCACTATAATTTACAGTTATTAACATGTTTTTTTCTTATATAAGGGAATTTTATTTAAACTTTGCCAGAAATCGAATACGTAATCACGAATATTCTAGATTTGTACCAAGATACGGTACCATTTCGGCTACATCGGAGCGTATTATTTTATTTTGTATTAATGTTTGTATTGTCTGAAGGTATTGGCAGCAATTTGTTTCTGAACATTTATAGCTGCTTGCATTATTCGTTGTTGGTATTAATGACTTATTCTTTAATCTGCCTATTGAACAGAATTTTTAAGCAGGTTATACATGAATGTCTATTTGTAAGACCTTTCTACAGCATTAATGAATTTACTGACTTTGAGTTAGATGCTTCTTCTTTTTGAATATATAAGTGACTATGTCATTTTCAGTTTTTCATGAAGCCTACTGATCTCTGGCAAATAAAGCATTGTCATTAATATTATTACTATTATTATTATTATTATTATTATTATTATTATTATTATTATTTTTACTGTTATTATTACCATTATTATTATTATTATTAGTATTATTACTATTACTAATAATAATACGAATCACATCGTTTTTATGAACATAAAGTTTCACTTTTTTGTTTGTTTGTTTGTTTTTTTTTTTAGAATTACATTATTATAATTGAATTATAAAAGGAAAGAAAAGAGTTTCATCTAACCAATCCAAACAGGTGAAAATACACCACTTAAATTATGAATGACATCTTCAAAGAATGAATAATTGCATTGCAAGACAAAATAAAATAGGTTCCCATCACAATACTGAAGCAGAACATATTTCAACCTAGACGCGCAAGTAAAGGCTCATTCACAATGAAAATTAAACATAACGTAAGCGTTAACTTAAAAATGTAAACGTTACGATAAAATCAAGAACATTCACGATGGGAACATAAATATAACCGCAAAGATACTTGCTAACCATGGAAATATAACAACGACGCCATTTCCTCATATTCTGTCGTATTCATCAGCGCTCCACGATTGTGTACTGTTTGCAAATCACGTAAGCATAAGCATGAAAGTTTGGAGTTTGCAGACTTTCATGTTAACGTCTAACGACAATGTTTATGTCAATGTTTATGTGAATCATTGTAAATGATCCCATTTGGTAGCCTGGGCGCAAACGTCTGTGTTTATAATACCATATGATACAATATGTTATAATATTGTGTTATTTATTCAGTCATATGACAAATCAATTTTACAAAAACTAATGACACTTATCCATATATGTAGTCATTACGTTCTATACAATGAAACTTACGAACGTTTTCGCCCTTCGGGCATCATCAGGCTCTTTGTATAATATCTTATATCTGGTCTCTGTAGTAAAATACAGTGATAATTTGATGAAATGAACTGTTTAAAATTAACTTATGATATGTCTAAAATAGTGTACAGACTTAATATGCGTAAAATTACAAACTGTAACTGCATTGCGATGATACATAAAATTGTGAAACTGTTAGTAATGTTCCTCATTTAAACTTCATAATACTGATGTATAGCCTATATGTCGATCTTGTTTACTTCATAATATTGATGTATATATGTCGATCTTGTTTCGAAACAAGTCAATATATATAGTCCGACCATCTGATCTGTGTCCCCGTAAGATATGCGAACTGAACCTTAATTCTTTTTCAGCCTCGGCAATTCATTTCTCTCCCTATATTCCTATTTCTCTCTGTTCTATCCCTCTCTCTTTCTCTCCCCCACTACTCACAATTTTGAGCCTTCTTGCAGGACAGTTTATTTGCACTTGCAGTCCAGTGTTGTCAACTCAACATGAATACTGTAGCACGGAGTGGTGAAAGAAATATTATGAAGCAAGTAATAGCATTTTGCGATGAAGAGAAACAAACAGGTCAATATTTGTTTCCTATAAATCAGTCAACGAAAAGAGCAGCTGCGATCACAGGTGAGGCTTATTTTATTTCAATTGATTACGTATTAAAATTACTTACTTAACTAATACTAATATAATACAACTTTTTTATATAATTTGTATAGGCAGGTCAGAGCGCCTAATAAAGAAAACCAGGAGGGAGGGTGTCTGTGCAGGAGATGAAAAGTTAGAGTCACCAGGGAAGAACAGACCAAGGGAACCTTTAATTCTTGTAGATGATATGGACAGATGTATTTTAAGAAGAAAGATACAAGAATTTTATATGATGCAGAAAGAAGTTCCGACATTGGAGAAATTATTGAAGGTTGCGAGAGATGCAATAAATTTCCAAGGAGGGAGAGAAACGCTACGGAAAGTGATTCGAGACATGGGATTTAGATTTTAAAAATGTAGAAATACAAGATGTATTTTGATTGAAAGAAATGATATTGTAGCATGGAGGGCCAGTTATTTAAGAAAAATTGCGAAATTTCGCACAGAAGGAAAGTATATTGTGTATTTAGATGAAACATGGATACATCCACATTATACTGTTAAAAAATGCTGGCAAAGCGATGATGTTTCTGACGTTACGTCTTACGACAGTCCTGGCGAACGGCTGATAATCACTCATGCTGGAGGCAGCGAAGGTTTTACTGATGGCGCGCTACTCATTTTCAAGTCAAAAAGTAAAACGGGTGATTATCACGACGAAAATACTTCTCTTTAAAAACTAAATAGATTCTCTTCGCGTAATTTCCATTTAATCAATAAATATCCACTGTAATAATATAATTATCTGCAAACAATCGTAAGTCAATCAGCGTCATTAGACCTACTTAAATTAAATTATGAATAAGTAATAATTAACCTTACATTATTATAAGCAATATTAAGAGACATGACACTGTTTGACGGAAGTTTGGCAACATCCCTATTCGGCAAGGTTCGTGGCCTGCTGTTTGACGTAGTGGGAGAGAAACGGGTGGAATGGGGTGAGTAGAGGCGTTAACTTTTCCAAGAACGACGACAGCGCTGAAGGGGCACAGATTCGATGGTCCGACAATAATTTTATACATTTCTTTTTTAAAAGCTTCAATTTTAAAATATTTCAAATTTGGAAAACGGTTTGTAATTTTATTATAAAATCTTTGGCCGAAACGAGCACCATGTTTAAGAGCTGCAATTGTATGACATTTAGGCTCAATTAATGGGAAAGTAGACTTTTGTCTTCGAGTACGATATTCATGTCGATTAGAGTATATTTATAAATTTCTTCAATAGTTAATACATTAAAATCTGTATAAATTAAATTAGTTAAAAGTGCATATTTGACTTTAGCCGTTATTTATCACTGAATCCCTTTTTTTACTTGCTAATAAAAATTAACTTCAGTCGAATGCGTAAGAAAGCAATGCTAGGGTATTTGATCCAGAATGTTATGAAATAATATTGCATAATTATAATTAGGAGAGAACCTTGGGTTTCCCCGCCAAACTTCTGCGACCAGGCAGGTCAATTGGTTATCGCACTTATCGCGTTATCGGAATGATATCGCGTTATCAGAATGATATCATGTGCATGGATGGTGAATCCCCGAGTTCCAAACTGCGTGCAAGTTGTGCAACACGCGTTGGTTCAATAAGTTGTATGTGATTGCTCGCTGTTGCAGTTAAGGAATGCCACCCACAACAACCTCTCAAACAGTATTCTTACGCAAATATACGTAAATGAGTTTGGAAATAATATTTTCAGTGAGGACAGCAGTCTCTTATTTTGTTTGATGTATGAAAAGAGTGTTTCTGCGAAGAAAAAAATATAACATCGTGCAGCATATTAATACAACGCGGCATAAGGAGAGATTTAAGAATAAATCTAAGTTAAACCAGCAACTGATTAAAAGCAATGTGGGTGAACAATCGAGTTCTAGTGATACATTTTTCAATAATAATAATAATAATAATAATAATAATAATAATAATAATACAGTAGAACACCGATTTCCCGTTAACCTATTAACCGATTGGTGGATTATCCGACTATCTTTCTCTCTAACTCTTTTTTTTTTTTTTTTGCTGCAGAAAAAATATGAAGTATTGTACATTATATTAGTAAGAATTTTTTCTACAGTGTGTTTTTTTTTAACCTTTACCTTTATACACTTTCCTCTGATTGAGATTCTGGCTGATATGTACATCTATCAGAGTGCTCCATTGGAGTTAAATCGCTCGCTTGAACTCGGTCGAATGTCGCACGCTCGAGTGAGATAAGATCGGTCGTGATACGCTCGTAATAAATAGAAGCACAGTACGCGGTCATCTCACCGACATGTCTAATCTTGTATGGAAGGCGAAAGATAAGATACACATATGTTTTGCTCACACGGTAAAAATAAGGCTTTATTTTCTGCGTTTATGACAAACGTCTAATGGAACGTACCTAAACAGTAACATGAAGTTATAAATAAAATAGTATGAAAAACTTAGATATACAGTTATTATTGCTAATTAATAATTATTAAATATTTGATTTACCACATATTTAATATGATAGGTCCATACATAGTGTTCCGCCTATATACTGCGACAATGTAGAAACGTTTTACAAAATATTATATAGCAGTAAATTAATAACAATATTAGTACAGAGATAACGTCACAGAAAATATAATAAAACGAATAATCATGCTGCACAACTGTTACAGACGCAAAGATTGATACATTAATTATTAGAGATTATTATTATTATTATTATTATTATTATTATTATTATTATTATTATTATTATTATTATTACTAGAAAACTTGATACATTTCTTGCATTATCGTGATTGTGTTCTCCGTTTATAATAATTACATTTACATCCAATAACATCTATCAGATATAGCAAAAACAAAATCACTCCTGTGTATGGGGGGGAGGAACATTTACCTACAACATTTATATTACATTTGAAAGCAAGTTTTGTAGTTGTACTATGGAGAGATTAGTTAAACACTGCAAAATTTTGAAATGATAAACATCTATGATGTTACTACACAGTTCATCACTGTAACAAGAACGAATGTCTAACGCTCGGCTTATACCGTTCGAGGATTTATCGCTCGCGACAATTTTACCCATCATACATGTGCGCTACCTATCGGATTATGCTATGAAGTACTTGGCGCTCGAGCGAAAACGTCCGATGCAGACCTCTGACATCTATTATCAGGCAATCTCACTTGACAGTATGTGTCAGAGGAAGAACAATCATTGTTTGTATGCTTTTGAAGTATAATTAGTGTAATATGTAGCTAGTCGGCGATGTGTGCAATGGAGGGGGAAAGGAGCTGACCACCCTACCCCATTATCTCCTGGCCTCATAAGTCATGTCTTATTGGTATCACTTGTGAGCTTCAGACCTTTCTTCGGACAGTTGACTAAACAACAATCCTTATACAATGTGGCCTGCTCTTCGAGGGGCCTAACTTCTATGCAATATGTTTTCCACAGGTGTCAAAAGAAAAAAAAGTGCAAGTAATTGAGTGGTTTGAGAAAAGAGAAACTGTTGTTCATCTCGCATCAGAATACGAAATAGGAATTACAACTTTTCACGATTTAATGAAAAACAGATATCAAGTGTATGAAGTATATAGGGGAGAGTTGGGTAATATCAGACATCGGGTAATATCGGACAGTGCCTTTCTTTCATCTACCACCAGATGGTAGTACCTGAATAACATGGTTACGTTTCTGTATGCGACATAACAGAAACGTAATCGTGTTATTCAGGTACTACCATCTGGTGATAGATGAAAGAAAGGCACTGTCCGATATTACCCGATATCCGATACTACCCAACTCTCCCCTAAACCTACAACTTGAGACCTGAACTATTCCTATCTTTTCACAGACAGCCGTCATAAGAAGTTTCCTTGACCCTTAAAAATCTGTCATTGAAAACCAGACTTAAATTAGTGAACTTCTGATCCACTACCTAGCATCGTAAAAACACAAGACCATGGAGGAAATTACGAAACTATATTATCCACTTAATTTACGGAAACTTTATATTTTACGGATTATACGATTTTTTATATTAACCGTTCACTCCACCCCCTTCATTACCACGGATAATAGAGGTCTACTGTAATAATAATAATAATAATAATAATAATAATAATAATAATAATGTAAGAGTTGTATGAAATAAATAATTTATCAATGTTTCCGTGTATTCGTTTTTGCTTATTTTGGTGCTTATTTTCATCATTTTTCGTGCTTATTTTTTTGCTTATTTTACTGTTTGATTCTGCTTAGAAATCCGGACTTTAGACTTATGAACAAGATATGCCTTGGTTTTTCTGAACCGACGCATGAGAGGTGCGAGGCCATTCGCGCAAATCCTGACTACACGAGAGATAGTGAGTGGTTTCTATAGTTGTGAGGTGCGAGGTCTGCACTTCTCTCGTGTAGTCCGGATTTGTGCGAGGCGCGCCTCACACCTCGCATGCGTCAGTTCAGAAAAACCAAGCTTATAGACCAGTGATGACAAAGCAAGCGCATTTTTCTGACCTTGACGTCGTACTCGGGCCAGAGGCGGCTCCTCAGGGCAGGCAGGGTAGGCTAAGCCTACCTCAACACATTTAGAAAAACCTAAAAGTGGATATTTATTAACTACCCCAACACATTTGGAAAACCTTATATAATTATATACTCTTGTCTAGGTGCTTAGAAATTCTTCAATTAACTATGAATGGGATTTTTTTAGGGTTAGTTGGACGTTGCTTACTACTGGCAGTTCGATTTATGCGACAAGAATACACTGGACAGATCACGATGCGTCAGAACTGTCAGAAGGTAGGCAGAAGCGAAGTTAGCCGACCTTCCACGTAACTTCAAAGCTGGCCCTGGAGTAAGCATTAAAAGAGATCGCTATTCTAAATACTTTCTTAGCGCATGCGTTCTATGCTGAAGCCAGCGCGCTAGAAATCTGCCTGCCCTAACGAGAACCCACGAGCATTATCGAACACCTACGATTTGCGAAATTTCTGTTTGAAAGTTTCACGAGTTGGAACGTAGATTGTTACGAGTAGTATAACAGTTTTTAAACAGTGTGTTTTAAAAAATGTTTTTTTTAACAGTGTATTTTAGAAAATGTGATTTTTGCAAGCACCTACTGTATATTAATGTTACCTATATTTGGTGATTTATAGTTGATGTAAGTGATAACAATAATATTATATTATGACTGATATAATAAGTAAACTGTTACGTTGTCCGTTTTCGCGTCGTAATGACATTGAAAAGAGAAGTATTTTGGACAATGGACGACCCACTCTTGCATTAAGCTCTATTGTTCATAAAGTCAGTGCTAAAGGTGCAAGAAAATTTAATCCTTCATGGTATGAAACATTATGAAATGGAAATATAAAAATTGGAGGTTTATCTTTCGATAAGGTGGAAAAATTCAAATATCTTGGAGCAACAGTAACATATATAAATGATACTCGGGAGGAAATTAAACACAGAATAAATATGGGAAATGCCTGTTATTATTCGATTGAGAAGCTTTTGTCATCCAGTCGGCTGTCAAAAAATCTGAAATTTAGAATTTATAAAACAGTTATATTACCGGTTGTTCTGTATGATAGTGAAACTTGGACTCTCACTTTGAGAGAGGAACATAGGTTAAGGGTGTTTGAGAATAAGGTTCTTAGGAAAATATTTGGGGCTAAGAGGGATGAAGTTACAGGAGAATGGAGAAAGTTACATAACGCAGAACTGCACGCATTGTATTCTTCACCTGACATAATTAGGAACATTAAATCCAGACGTTTGAAATGGGCAGGGCATGTAGCAAGTATGGGCGAATCCAGAAATGCATATAGTGTGTTAGTTGGGAGGCCGGAGGAAAAAAGACATTTGGGGAGGTCGAGACGTAGATGGGAGGATATATTAAAATGGATTTTAGGGAGGTGGGATATGATGATAGAGACTGGATTAATCTTGCACAATGTAGGGACCGATGGCGGGCTTACGTGAGGGCGGCAATGAACCTGAGGATTCTTTAAAAGCCATTTGTAAGTAAGTAAGTATGGTATGAAACACATAAATGGCTAACAGGAAGTGAAGTTAAAGCTAAGCTGTAGGTGGTCACGTTTGTTATTGTAATCTAAAGAAGGTACTTGGAATCAGATCATATTTGTAACTCGGTAAGTCTAAAGAGACTTGAAAAGAATTTGAATCCAATTTCGGAAATGTTGTCTGAACAACAAGGGTTGCAAGACAACAGTATTACAATAAACTAGAAAAAACCGACAAATTATGAGACGGCTCATTGATGTAACAGTATTGTTATGTAAGCAAGAGTTAAATTTTCGGGGGGGATGATGAAAGCGAGCTGTCATTGAATCGCGGGAATTACATAAAAATGTTCTGTAAATTTTGCCTACCCTGGACATTTGACTACGAGCCGCCACTGACTCGGGCATCAAGCGCTAAGTATGGAAAGAGAAAGGGATTTGTATATGAATAAGCAAACTGTTGGATTAAGAAAAGAGTGGTGCACAAACTGCAAACGAAACGTCAAATTTTATGTCGTTATTTTAAATGGTTTCTTTCTGTTTGATATTACCTATATTGTCTGCAAAACAAAAGTACTAACACTAATTTCTTACTATTGTAGTTGTGTTTTAAACGTCAATAACATAATATTCACATAAATTCTATAGTAGTGCAACTATACTGTACTAAGTGAATGAAACACATCATTCATGTCCACACCTGTGGAGTAACGGTCAGCGCGTCTGGTGGCCCGGGTTCGAATCCCGGTCGGGGCAAGTTACCTGGTTGAGGTTTTTTTCCGGGGTTTTCCCTCAACCCAATACGAGCAAATGCTGGGTAACTTTCGGTGCTGGACCCCGGACTCATTTCACCGGCATTATCACCTTCATTTCATTCAGACGCTAAATAACCTAGATGTTGATACAGTGTCGTAAAATAACCCAATAAAATAAAAATAAAAACACATCAATCATAAAGTTATGTCCAAGAAAGAGATTGAGTATGACAAGATAAGTTGGAAGTGATATTAACGATATCTTTAGCCTTATAAAAGTAATCAATAAACTAATCAAAACAATATTATGACACAAAGAAAAGTTACCTAGATATATGTTTTAACTGTAACTAATATTACATAGCAAAATTCTTATCGCATTATGCTTTTAGGATGATGTTGGTGCGCAACTTCCTAACATCATAATATTAAATTATTTTCTCGAGATCTGCTGAAGATATAGAGCTGACGTTTTCACAACACATGGGCACATATCTTTTGCTTATGATGTAACAATGTTTTGTTAATTCATTTCCTTACAAAAAATTTCCATGCTAATATTTTCTAAATTTTCAATACAGTATATTCAATAATACGTATGTACGATATATTAGATTTACGAAAACATTGTTTCAATACCTGTAAGGCTACTAAATAAACATATCTAAAAATTTCACTTTTCTGTAGAGAAGTTGAGAAAATATTCCTTTTGAATAAAAAAAAGCAAACTTGTGAAAAATGAGCATTAAAATTAAAACTCACATTCTTATAACGCACTTATACTTCTCAGACAAATCTAAAAATTAACATGAATACAGTTTTAATAACTTCGTTTCCCTTTATTCATTGAAACAGTGCTGGACATCCCTGTATATAGCTGGACTAAGTGGCATACGCTACCTTTTCGTCTGTCTCTTTCCTTTCCACTGTAAAGCGCTCAGGCTATCCTGAGCTCTAAAGCGCGCGCTTGCACCTATGGGCATCAGTTGACATGACTGCTATAGACTATAGAAAGGCGGGATGAAGTGCTTAACGGTGTAGAACAGTACAGGAAAAATAAAGGTACAGCGGGGTACTTCAGTGAGGCGAGTTCATTATCAAACATAGATAGAGAAGACTTGATTTTGTTCTTGAGAAATTTTACAAAAGTCATACTTTTAATTTGTTTATTTAATAACACTATATCAACTACGGTACTAGGTTATTTAGTGCCGATGGAATTGGTGATGGCAAAATGGACATCATTTTTCTTTCTCGGCTGCGTTTCATTGGAAAATAACGAAATTTTATACACATCATATTTAAAACAGCCTGCATTTCGTCATTTAATTTCGCCATTTTCCGTTAGATGGCTGTGATGTAGTTTAGTTTTAAAATGACGACTGCACGTGAAACACGTACAAAGGAAAAAGCTGTGATTGAATTTCTCTTTGCGGAGCAGGAAACCATTGCAAACATTCACTGGTCTTACAACATGTCTATGGGGATCAAGCAGTGGATAGGAGTATTGTCGGTCATTGGGTTAGCAGTGTGTCAGCTACAGAACGAGGTAGGCCTAAAGCGAGACTGTCAGATCTTCCACGCTCGGGGCGACCATATGCTGCTGTAACACCGGACAGAGTTGAACGCATCGATAGGCTTATTCGGGACGACAACTTGCTGTTCAAGTCGGCATCTAGGCTATTCAAAGCTTTATGTGAAGTGGGTCCCTATGTGCCTAACTGACGACAATAAGGAACAAAGAAGGATCATTTGAGCAGAGTTGCTTGGACATCACGAGGTTGACGCTGATTTCTTATCCAACATTGTCACAGGTGATGAGACATGTATTCACGATTTTGAGTCTGAGACCAAAAGACAATGCATGGAGTGGCATCACAGGAATTCCCCTAAGAAGAAGAAGTTCAAATCAAGACCCTCAGCCGGCAGGGTTATGGCCACAATCTTCTGGGATTCTAAAGGAGTGACTCTGATGGACACATTGGCAGCTCGTGACATCAGGAGTCTGAAGAAGTTGAAGAGACGAATTAGGCGTGTTCATCCCCATAAAGATGCCAACAAAATTCTCCTTCTCCATGACAATGCAATGCCACAGACAAGCGTGCGCACTCGTCAAGAAATCACAAAACTTGGCTGGACTGTCCTTCCTTGCCCATCCTGCAGTCCGGATCTCGCATCATCTAAATAGTCTTAATGATCAAGTTGTTATTTATTTCTCCTCTCTCTTCTTTTTTTCCCGTTTTTATTATCTTGATATAATACTTAATCATTTGTATCTGAATGCCATATATGTCCACACCTGTGAAGTAACGGTCAGCGCGTCTGACCGCGAAACCAGGTGGCCCGGATTCGAATCCCTGTCGGGGCAAGTTACCTGGTTGAGGTATTTTCCGGTGTTTTCCCTCAACCCAATACGAGCAAATGCTGGGTAATTTCGGTGCTGGACCCCGGACTCATTTCGCCGGCATTATCACCTTCATTTCATTCAGACGCTAAATAACCTAGATGTTGATACAGCGTCGTAAAATAACTCAATAAAATGTATGCCATATAGTACGATTTTGCTTTTCAACTGATTTTGATTACATGTAATTTTCTACTTTATTTTATATTTTATATGCTCCTTATATTATGTAACTGATCTTGACTATATATAATTTTCTACTATATTGTATATCTGGTTAAGGGTGTTTGCGAATAAGGTGCTTAGGAAAATATTTGGGGCTAAGAGGGATGAAGTTACAGAAAAATGGAGAAAGTTACACAACACAGAACTGATGCATTGTATTCTTCACCTGACATAATTAGGAATATTAAATCCAGACGTTTGAGATGGGTAGGGCATGTAGCACGTATGAGCGAATCCAGAAATGCATATAGAGTGTTAGTTGGGAGGCCGGAGGGAAAAAGTCCTTTGGGGAAGCCGAGACGTAGATGGGAAGATAATATTAAAATGGATTTGAAGGAGGTGGGATATGATGATAGAGACTGGATTAATCTTGCTCAGGATAGGGACCAATGGCGGGCTTATGTGAGGGCGGCAATGAAGCTCCGGGTTCCTTAAAAGCCAGTAAGTAAGTAAATATTTTATGTCATGTCTAAGGTATCTTCTTTTGTGTTGTTTTGTAATCTATCACTTAACTTTGTATTTCATGTGTATTATTGAAACCTGGTTGAGCGGAAGAGAAGACCTTATGGCCTTAACTCTGCCAGGCAAAATAAAACCACCACTACTACTACTACTACTACTACTACTACTACTACTACTACTACTGCTACTGCTACTGCTACTGCTGCTGCTGCTGCTGCTACTGCTACTGCTACTGCTACTGCTACTGCTACTGCTACTACTACTGCTGCTACTACTACTACTACTACTGCTACTACTACTGCTGCTACTGCTGCTACTGCTGCTGCTGCTGCTGCTGCTGCTACTACTACTTTCATTTGTTTGATCCTCTGAAGGTTGAAATCTTCGGGAAGCGATATGACGATGATGAAGAGTTCATAGGAGACGTCAGGACATGGTCTGGAGGAAGACCAGCCGAGATGGCATACAGGCTCTAACATCTATGTGGTGTAGGGCCATAGATTTGAATGAAGACTATGTGAAAAAATAGGTATTTGTAGCCAATTAATTGGGGAATAATGTGGTATATTTGTATTTGTAATAAAACAGAATATGAATGAGAAAAAAATGATGTGCATTACTTATCGAACCGCTTGATATTATTTGACGAGATGAGTCCGAAAAAATTCACCGCATTATTACCTGACAATCTTCTTACAGTTTGGGAAACTTTTGCCCTAACTATTTTTCAAACAATAAAATGTGCCGGTATGGCATAGTTGCGCCCCGCGGTCAATTGGGAGGCCTAGGCATGGCATAGTTGCGCCCCGAAGAAATCAGGTAGCAGAATGGACATGGCATAATTGCGCCCCGAAGAAATCAGGTAGCAGAATGGACATGACATAGTTGCGCCCCGATGGGCATAATACACACGAAAGTGATTGCCATAAAATAAATAAATTACTTAGAAATATTATAGTGGTAGCTCATTGAAATCAGGTAGGCCTAGCATATGATCAATTTTGGTGTTTAAAATAACCCTTTTTTATCGATCACACACAATAAATAAACTGCATTTTTTTTGTTTGTACACCGATAGCTTAACCCTACGGTACAGGGTTTAGAAAATTGAAACTCAGAACCATTGTGAATTATTAACTCTTTACCCTTTTCATTAAACTTAACATTCATTTTAAATTAACCTCACTATACTATTAGTCAAGATCACTAATAAAATGTCAAGACAGCTAAGGCCCCATATTCCAACGACTCACTCATTTGAATACATCAGTTATTAAAGTACTGCCAACTTCATGGTGTTCATTTTAACGGTAGGCTATCGATAATCACTGCATAAACAGTAGAAAAACAGTTAACAAAGTACTGCCAACTCCATGGTGTTAATTTTAACGGTATCATAATTAATATTAAATCGATAAGAAACCAATAAGGTTGGTTGATTACAAAGGCTCGAGTTTCCGTAATGTCTTTTTCTCTAACTATTTCATCGGGGCGCAACTATGCCATGCCCCTTTCTCTACCTGATGGGAACGGGGCGCAACTATGCCCACAAAACAGAGACCTTTTTTGCCTGCTGCATCTTACCCGACCTTGGGGCGCAACTATGCACTGCCCAAAATGTGCTTACAAAGATCGGAGATCGACGCTACATTTCTATTAAAATAGCGGGTGGAGGTAGACAAAAAAGAAATTTTCAATTTTTGTGATATAAAAAAATCCTTGGTTAACAGGGTGCTCTGAGGCAAATAAAAAAAAAAATATATATATATATATTGTTGTATCTGTATTCTGTTTCGGGGTGAGAATGAGTAGTCATCATCTTCTTATGGGGTCTGTGTCACAAAAAATATTTTGATAGAAAAGCCGAGAAACATCTGCTGTATAAAGGCAAGCAGATTTTTTCAGTCTACCCAGTATTTACACCTTAGCTTCCCCACTGGTAATTTTAAAGCATAAAATGGCCTACCTCTCTGTCACGCCTCGTGTTATCAGTTAATGAGTGTGGAAAATTATATCATGCACGACGCAAGAATGACAGAGCTATGTTTTATCTGTTACCGCACTACAGATTAATAACGAATTACTTGCTCTTTTCTTTTCAGTTTTATGACACCTTGTTCTATATAGCATGCCCTCGAGATGGGGAAATTCAACTCTTAAGTTGGGTTCGAGATCCTTACACCTTTCGTGAGAATCAACTACACCTTTCATACCGGAAATAGGCAAATAGGGATGACGTGAATATGTTGGGGGAAAATCCACAAACGATCAGGGAAAACAAGGAAATTTTACTTAAAGCAACGATAGGTTTTGAAGTAAATTCCGCAAAGACAAGGTACATGATTATGTCTCGTGACCAGAACATAGTACGAAATGGAAATATAAAAATTGGAAATCCATCCTTTGAAAAGGTGGAAAAATGCAAATATCTTGGAGCAACAGTAACAAATGAAAAGTCCACTGCAAGAATGTTAGCTATCACTTTCTTGTCGAAAATGAACCAAAACTGTCAATTCACAGCTTAAGACATATAGAATATACATACCGAGTTATGGCATTAACACTGATAGTCATTGTCCAGTAATGATCGGAAAATCACAGTTAAGCTTTGAGCGCTAAGCATTTCAAACTTTCAATTGCTTCTCCTGCAAAATGTATTCCAAATGACATCCATCATTCTTGCAGTGGACTCTTCAAATATAAATGACACTCGGGAGGAAATTAAACGCAGAATAAATATGGGAAATGCCTGTTGTTATTCGGTTGAGAAGCTTTTGTCATCCAGTCTGCTAGCAAAAATTCTGAAAGTTAGTATTTATAAAACAGTTATATTACCGGTTGTTCTGTATGGTTGTGAAACCTGGACTCTCACTTTGAGAGAGGAACACAGATTAAGGGTGTTTGAGAATAAGTTTCTTAGGAAAATATTTGGGGCTAAGAGGGATGAAGTTACACGAGAATGGAGAAAGTTACATAACGCAGAACTGTACGCATTGTATTCTTCACCTGACATAATTAGGAACATTAAATCCAGACGTTTGAGATGGGCAGGGCATGTAGCACGTATGAACGAATCCAGAAATGCATATAGAGTGTTAGTTGGGAGGCCAGAGGGAAAAAGACCTTTAGGGAGGCCGAGACGTAGATGGGAGGATAATATAGAAATGGATTTGAGGTAGGTGGGGTATGATGATAGAGACTGGATTAATCTTGCTCAGGATAGGGACCGATGGCGGGCTTATGTGAGGGCGGCAATGACCCTGCGGGTTCCTTAAAAGCCATTTGTAAGTAAGTAATTAGAGGTGATACAGATTATAGAGTCGAAAATTTCAAGAAATTAGTTTTACGTATCTTGTTAAAAAACTAGTATGTCATTGATAACGTTTAATTAACTCTCTATTCATGCCGGCTACTTTGATTGTAATACTTTTCTTTGTAAGTTTCATAAATAAAAATTCTGAAATAACTTTGATGTTTTTGCTGGAGACCTGAATTCATAATTTCAGCGAAACCAAAGTGAATAAAGATTATATTTCAGATAGAGGCAGGAAAGCTCTAATGTTCTCTGCCTGAATTCCACCAATCGCTCCACTGATCGTCATCACCATTATATTCTGTTTTCCTTATGTGACACTGATTGAACAACGACTACGTCGATATGGGAGCTACAAATTTCGGCATTTTTAAGGGAAAACTAGAATTTAGTTATTGATGAGAATAAAATTATTTGTGGTTGATTAAGCAATAATTGTTGAAAATACAGCTAGTTCGCTGGTTTGATCACATACCACACTATATTACCACAGAATGTTTAAATAAGCACGCTTTTGGTTCCGTCACACTTTACATTACACATTTTGTAGCAGACGATCACTAAGGTCTTCTTTTTGTCGTTTTTTTTGTTGAAAATTGTGAAATAATATCTTCAAAAAAGTCGTCACCACTAGTAACAAAATATCACCCTACCATGGAATAAAAATAATTTCGACAGAAAGAAACACGCTAGTTCAGTGACACTCTACCGTTGCAAAGTAACCTTACTAGATGGAAATATTGTTAGACTTATATGAGGACAAATGTACGATGAAGTTATATTCATGTACGTACAGTACTACAGATACTTACGAATTAATGTAGTGAATAAACGCAAATATTATAAACCATATAGGGCAGTTTTATATTACTATGTTTTCATTCCTTAATTCACAGCTTAGGAAAATTTATTTTCATCTTCGTTGTAACTCACCATAAAAAGCTAGCGTGCAAAGCGCTAGCGCGCTTTTCAAATCCATGCTGCATCCAGAGAGGTCTTCAGAGCATAGAAATTCAAGTACAAGGCGACGACTGAAGAGTTACTTAGCTGGGCTATTATCTGAATATCACTGTCCACACCCTTATTGATTGCTTTGGTCCTATCGTTCATCTGAGATAAGAACAGAGAAACGGATTAAGTTACCTTCTCCACCGAGACGTAGCCATGTGATCACGCCTTGAGCCATGTACCAGATTTCCTAGTAAGATAAATTATTACACTGTTTATTCACATGAGATTTAGATTGTAATGTATGTACCTCAGCTAGTTGCAATTTGGTGTGCCCATGGATATGCAACATTTTTAAGCCAGTCCATTTTTTCCCATAAATCTTTGCAACAATACTAGAATCACACACACACAATGGTGTTAAGTAGAAGTAATGTGTAGGAAATCTTTGGGGAATGAATAAAGGATCTTAAAACAATAAAAAATTTCACGTAAATATAGCTAATTTCTATTTGATTTTTTAAAATTACAAATACTTTTCAGTTCATACATGTTCACTTATTACTTGACTTCGAAGTTGAAGCACATAAACTCCAAAGTTACGTGCATACATGATGAAGCAATGTTTACAGAGCAGCTGGAAAGGTAGTCTTCTCTCTGGTAAACTAATGATGTCATTGGTCTCAAATTTGTACCAGAACTTACATATTGCCTTGTGATAGTGAAACTTGGTTTTCACTATCATAACGTAAAAATTAAGTTAGTTTCACATTTTTATATATGTTGTGAAAATTATTTTTATGCTCGATCATGCTGAAATGTAGTAATTATACACCTGGTAGCAGTCCTTTAATGCATGTCATTAAAGTACACCTACTCATTAGAGTACAGGTGTTCAGCCAATAACAACTCAGCTTACAGGTGTTCAGCTAATGACAAGTCAGCTTTGTACTGTTATAAAACCGCAAGTATCGATTATTCTCGGATATGCAATCGAAAGAGAATTAGCGAAAAGTCACGGAGGCTGGAAATCCAATACTGTCGCAGAAGGTTATGTTCTGTTACTATAATAATTAGCGTTAATTGTAAATAATATTCAAATAAATTCAATTTGTCATCTCGTTTTTCAATGTCGAATTCAATAATCAAGGTTATATCAAGTTTAACGGGATAACATCAAGGTCAATGACATTATTGTTCCTAGGAAAAAATCAATACTTTCGCGTCTGCGCACATCTCACAATTCACGAGGTATTGCACAAGGTCAGTTCCGCTTCTCAGTCAGATAAGAATAACATGGATACTTATGAATAATTTCAAGTTAGATATATGGTCGAGCATAAAAAGTCGTATGAAACTCGCCTATAATGGTAATTAAGAAGGGAGTGTGGATGTTTATGAAACGAGCGCAAGCGAGTTTCATAATTTTCATACGAGCTTCTTAATTACTATCATTATAGGCTGGTTGCATAATATACTATTTCAAACTCTGTTTTAAAATACCATAAAACCGACAGATCTTTTTCAAATTAGGTGAAAAGTAGTTTCTTATAGCTGTATGTATATGTAAGATCTGATAAAACTTTAGGATCAATGAGATCATTAGTTTACCAGGAATTTATACTTATGTGATCTTATGTTTCAGTGTATTTTCGATTTGTTTCAACAACTAAACATATTATGTAGAACAGATTGATAATCTAAATTAAGTGAACTGTATGCCATTCAATTCAGACTTCTTTCGCAATTCAGTGATAATATTTATGTATGGTTATCATAAAAATTTTGGTATATATTGTCAAAAGTGTCAGTGCATATTTTACCATAATTTTTTCATGCGTTTACAGTCCTTAACAAACATGACCCACTAATATAAGAACTAAACCACATGAAATGAAAAGTACCTGCAATAATTAAAATGAAACAAATCAATTGACTATATGTGTACACAAACTTTTGTGCTTGTTTTAGTTCATCTATCAATTTCCCCCAAAGTTTCCCACATATTAATTACACCCTGTATGTATACAGGGTGATTCACGAGGATTTACCGTCCTTTACGGAGCTTATTTCCGAAGACATTCTGAGCAAAAAAATCTCATATAAACATGGGTCCTATTCTCAATATTTACAGAGTTACGTTTCGTTATTGAAACGCATTGCTGTGAACGTGTGATCTTGGTCAGCATGCAGTCAGCAGCCAGCGCGAGCGCTACGGAAATCAAAGATAGCCGTATGCTGTTACGTAGCGCGACGAGTGCCGTTCACAAGCGTGCGGCCATTTTTTTTAAATGTGTTGTAAACTCTCCAAGACTGTAAATTAGTATGCAAAATTGAACTGCAAGTAATTAAGTCGGTGTAAGTGGTGTGATTTGTAATAATTGTTGTGATAAGTGCGTAAGAATAATGTAATTTTCTAGTTAAAAATAGAAAAAGATGTCTGTAAGGAGCAACTATGAAGTTCACAGCACATTTTTAGCTTCATAATACTTGCCAATTAAAGAAATGATACTTCTGAATGGTTCATTCTCTATTTGTATTATTTTTTTACCTTCAAACTAAAGAAAAAACGTATTTTACATACAACTTTAAATATTGAACAATAGGAACTATGTTTATATGACTTCTTTGGTCAAAATGTCTTCAGTAAGAAACTCCGTAAAGGACGGTAAATCCTCGTGAATCACCCTGTATACATACACAGAGCAGCCTAAAATGTTACACAGTTGAACCTGCAAAATTTCTGCATAAGAACTTTATTAACAAATTGATACACACATCAAGAAATGGTTGCGAGACATGTTTAACAACCACTATTACAAGTGCTGAAAGTGATCCTCATTACATCCAGATACTCATACTTCCGTGTCTCGGAGAACTACTCCACAAGCAACGGTGACCAATGTACTCGTATTCACTGTGATGGTTGCACAATACTCTCCGCTCCGCTCATTCATTTCAGTTCTGTACTGGACAATTGAACGATAAGGCCGGGTGCACACAGAATCAGACGCGACGCGACACGGCGCGGCGCGACGCTACGTTTTGCTTTACAACGCCTCGCGACAGCTTAAAACTGTCTGCTCGCGACAACTGATTTGCTGGCTGTGGGATTGGGAAACGGGCCTAGGCTAGAAAATGGCGTCAATAAAAGAGGACTGTCTATATGAAAAATTCTATTGTATTTGCTTATTATTTCCTAAGAACGCAAGCTCCTAAAAATCTATACGATTGAAAGAGTCTTAAAATTAAAATGTACTGCACAAACGTCTTTTTTTATGTTTATGACTACTTCACGACTCACAATAAAGAAAAATAATATATTAAATCAATAATGATGATAGTATAGAGCAGAGAATTAGACTTACTACAAATTACACTGGTCAACAGTCATTTTGCGCCAGACATAAAACTAACAAATTCTTACTAATTTCGACCTCCTGAATTAATAAATAACAAGCAAAATGTTCCATCACTTCGGGTTTTCGAGATGCACAATATAATTAATTTTCTATGCATTTTATTTAAAAAATCACCGTATTTCGTGCGTAACTATTTTGTTTTACAAATGTGAAGACCCATTATGTGAAAACAATATTAGTATAAGTAGGGCACCATGTTAGAAGCACTTGTAGAAAGGGAAATTATTTTATTGTCCTTCTACGAGTCTATTTCGAGGGAGTGAAACAGGTTCGCGGTATAAATTCACTTGAGTTTACCTGATTTTACTTGAGATGTGCATTTCTTTCACGGTGAGCTTTAATTACATTACTGTAGTTTATATTTTGCAATATATCACCATGTCAAAACCACCGAACAACAAGTTACGAAGCGCCATAACAAGGCTAGCAGTTCACCACAAACTGTGCAGAAGATCAGAGTACCATGAACCTTCCCCCGAATGCGTGTGCAAACTGTGCTACGAAGTGTGTCCAAAATATCATTTTAGTAAATGTGTGAATAGAACGAAGTCACTAATGAAATATAGTAAAGAAAAGTAACTCATACCAAACTAAATTGCACGTTTGTGCGCACTTCTTTCTTATTAAAACCACTTCTAGAAGCGGAAATTGTTTTATTGCCCTTTTCGGTTCCATTTGGAGGGGAAGAAACAGGTTCGCCGTATGAAAACGTTTCAGTTTACCAGGATATTTTTGTGGTGTTACTATTCTGTGTAAGACGTGTATTTCTTTAAAGTGTGCTTTAATGATAATATTCAAAGTACGAATGGTCTATATGTGCGAATTTGAAGGTTGTAGCATTGCTTTTTGGAATGCAATTAGGCTACACAAAATTTTGCTGCTTTCTGTACGAATTGGACAGTCGCGCTCGAGATATTTTATTTTTATTTTATTGGGTTATTTTACGACGCTTTTTCAACATCTGGGTTATTTAGCGTCTGAATGAAATGAAGGCGATAATGCCGATGAAATGAGTCCGGGGTCCAGCACCGAAAGTTACTCAGCATTTGCTCGTATTGAGTTGAGGGAAACCCCCGGAAAAAGCCTCAACCAGGTAACTTGCCCCGACCGGGATTCGAACCCGGGCCACCTGGTTTCGCGGCCAGACGCGCTGACCGTTACTCCACAGGTGTGGACTCGCGCTCGAGATAAGCATTATAAAATAAAACGACAATCACTAGAGCCAAGTAAGAAAAATATTATACATCAACCCCTTATACCTCAAAGCGAAGTAATTTTACCCCTTTTGCACAATAAGTTAGAGTTAATGAAGAATTTTGTTAAAGGGATAAATTATAAAACTGAAACATTTAAAAATATCCAGGAAAAATTTCCTGCTAATAATAATCCGTGGCGCTACACCCCGTGAAGAGCCCAGACCGACCAGCCGGCTGCTGGCCTCACGTCCACATGTCAAAACAGAGGTGGACGATCATCCAACTAGAATGGAGGTATCGTGTGGTTAGCACGATGAACCCCCCAGTCGTTATATCTGGCTTTCGCAACCGATTTTCGCTACCTATCGTAGCTTCCCAAGTGCATCACGATGCTAGGTGGGCACCGGTCCCATACACTGGCCGAAATTTCATGAGAAAATTTCTTCCCCCATGAGGACTCGGACCAGCGCGCATTCCTTAACATTTCCTGCTATTAGTGATTCAAAAATAAAGGAGGGAGTTCTCAATGGACCACAAATTAGAGAAATAATGAAGGACAATCACTTCGAATCTTTGCAGGAAGGAAAAGAGACAGCCGTCTGGATAGCATTCAAGGAGGTTGAATTAATTTTCTGGATAACTGTAGAAGTGAGAACTATGAAGAACTAGTGAAAAATTTACTGTTGGCGTATTAAACTAGGGGTTGTAAAATTTCCCTGAAAATTCACTTCCTTCACTCACATCTTGACTTTTTTTTTCCCCCGAGAATTGTGCGATTTCAGTGATGAGCATGATGAGCGCTTCCATCAAGAAATTTCAACTATGGAAAAAAGATACCAAGGACAATGGAGTACCAATATGCTAGCAGACTATTGTTGGACTTTAGCTCGTGATGTACCTGATGCCCAGTGTAAAAGAAAATGCAGAAAAAGAAAGCTGTAATCTTCTGAACAGTGAATATTTAGCCTTATTGTCATCATATAAAACAATATTTTGAATAAATATAAATTCCAACATTTCTCAAAAACCGTAACCAACAACTGTTTTTATTGTCTTATTCGTATTCAGGAGGCTCAAATTATATAGAAAACATATATCACATGCCTAGCGCAAAAAAAAAAAGTTAACATTTGTTACGCAGTGTTATTATTATAAATTATTATTCACCTGGTGCTTTCATCTCATTTGCAATGTTTCACATATTTTTAGAAACCACATTATTGTCGTGATATTGTTTCAAAAATTGTACAGAACGTATCTTTCCTGTACTAAATCAACTAATTTATCCGCATCGAGCTCCATTATGAATAATGTGCACTACACAACAATAGTATTTTTTATAGATAAGGAAAGCGTGCAATCATAGCCACTACTAACGCATGCGCAGTACACTGCAGCTATCAGACTGTCTCCTCGCGACGAACTTCTAGCAGTCATTCGAAGTTGTCTCTTCGTGTCTCCTTGTGTCTCCTCGCGACCGTCGCGCCGCGTCTGATTCTGTGTGCACCCGGCCTAAGACATCGGCGAGAAATCTGATCGCACACCGGAGATCTTTTGCTTTGTATTTCGAAAAAAATTGTTTATTTTTTTATTGTACAGATGTGGACAAATTATTAGACTAAAACGTTTTTCTTGGAAACATAATATAATTCGTCATATCAACTATCAGCCTAATTCACAGAGTCTCTATTGTTGTAAATATGATTGTTTACATCTTCTGGTATATTTTTCCAATGGTTAGGTATATTTTGTCTGGCTGTATTGGCACAACTGGTGTTTCAATTATATACTGTAAAAGATATTCAACAGTTTGTTCTCCCATGGCCTGCAAGAAGACCGGACATGAACGAAATTAAAAATCTGTGGTCTATACTGAAGAAGAAAGTGAACAAAAAGAGGCTTACAACAAAACATGAACTGATTTAAACATTGTCTGATATCTGGCTAAATGATGCAGATATTCAAAGAAAGTGTCAAACTTTGGTTTCCAGCATCCCTGACAAAATCAACGTGTTAATAAAGAATAAGGGAATATTCACAAAATATTAGTAACCTCCAGACTCAATTTTCTGTTTATTATTTCTGTGCAAAATACATTTTTCTTCATTATTTCTGCCGATAAATACAGCTTTGTTGCACATATAATTAATTTAGTCTAATATAATTTGTCCACGTCTGTACACTACTTTTATGTCTCACTTCACCATGTGCAACATTTCCATAGTATTAAAGTGTACAATAGGCTACATTGTGTTTGTGATTTAATTGACTCACGAATGTATCTAGAATTGTCCTCCTGTTCGATTCTTAGTCAGACATTGCTTATGTACAGTATACTCTTACAGGTAATATTCAAACAGTCAGTAAAGTAGCCAGTTGTTATTAGATAGAGCTAATGCAACATTTGCAATACAACACATAGTGAGTTCCCATTTAAAAAAAAGGAAGTTGACTCAAATATCTTTAAAATTACTTCATGTCAAGAAATGCATTACGTGTATCAGATCTCCTCTTCGATGTAATTTAACTTGTAATTGTCGGTTTGTGCATATCTAAAATATTTCACACGCTATTGGAAGTGAAATAGGTTGTTAAGTGGGCCATCCTGTATTTTAATGTCGTCAATCATGTAATTTCTTCTTCTACTCCGAACTTTTCTTCCGTTTACCAGTCCTTTCAGTGCATTCTTCATATGCAGTTTCTTTTTAGCCAGTGACTCAGCCAATTCCTTTTCTTTCTTCCTGCTAAGTTTCAGCATTATCTTTCTTTACCCACTCTCTCTAACACAGCTTCATTTCTTATTCTGTCTGTCCATTTCACACGTTCCATCATTCTCCATATCCACATTTAAAATGCTTATATTAGCTTCTTTTCACTTCGTCGTAATGTTAATGTTTCTGCCCCCATACAATGCCACACTCCACACAAGGCACTTCATTAATGTAGCTAGTTGTATGCGATACACCACATCCTTCAGGGTACCCCACAAGTAAAACTCTTGGGATCGGGGTAAACTCTGGAAATGTACTTGTTAATATCGCCAAAATTGTTACGGTATTTATTAAGACCATATGTAAATTTCCCTCAGACACTTAACCAACCTTTTACCTCTCAGCCTTAAAAAGAACCTGATCCAAACTTTAGTGATGCCCCACTTCGATTATTGCGATTCTCTATTCACGAATCTAAATACTGATCTTGCCCATAGACTACAGCGTATTCACAATATCTGCGTTCGTTTCGTTTGTAACATTAGAAAATTCAATCATGTAACACCGTCACTAGAATTGTTGTCTTGGAATCCACTTAAAGAAAGAAGATTCTTCAGCTCCCTCTTATTACTATTTATAATCATCCACTCTTCCACACCTCTTACCTAGCATCTCTTTTTGTTTCCCTTTCACTATCTCGAACCCGGAACATGTACCTTCTCTCTATTCATCTACACAGAACATCCTTCTACTCATCATCTTTCAGCATATCGATTCCACGCCTCTGGAATTCTCTCCCTGACCACGTCAAAGATTGTCGGACAATATCAGAATTCAAATTTCAATTAAATAGTCACATTCAAGTTCATGGAATTGCTTGTTGAACATCTGTCAGGTTGCGCAACTTCGGCTTAACCCATGACATATAATAAATAATGTAACTATGCCGTTGTAAAGTTGACAATTAATATGTAATATATTTATTATTATTATTATTATTATTATTATTATTATTATTATTATCATCATCAGTTATCACTATCATCATTGCTATCTATATCTTTCTTTCTTTTTTTTTTTCTTCTATTAGCTCGATGAGAGCTCTATAGTGTTCTTTTGACTCTGTTGACTCTCTACAGGGCTTTAATTTAATTTTTAATATTTTCATCAGTGTTTGTATTTCTTTTTTTTATTTATATGTGCTATCTGCTAGGATGGAAGAGAAGGCTTTATGGCCTTAATTCTGTCAGATTAAATAAATAAATAATAAGTAAATGTCACCAAAACCAACCAAATTAAATGCCTTCCCACTTTCTCCAGACTTAGGACTGGCAAGCTTTCAATAAACCTAATGTACCTAATAGTAATATGCGTTACAAGAGCGGTATGTTGATGGTTTCATGTTTCTAGGAAATTAAAAAAGCTCAACTACGTTTCGCTTTTTCAATCTTTTCCTCGAACATGAAAACAAACATACCGCTCGTGTATCGTACATTATTTTGTGCGAGATCGTTTATTACATACCTGAAAGAGGAATTTCTAATTAGTTGCAATGAAATCTTCATCTTTATTTCTGTCCAATGACGGCAACTTGTAAAAACTAAAATATCTTTCTTCAACATTGTTGCTATAAATGTTTTCTGTGTTTACTATATTCCAGCAGGCCGTGATATACGTCTGTCTTTTTTTTCCCCCAGTCTACAAATGCGAACTTAAAACAAACGGTAAGGTTATGTAATGATTTATTTTTCATTTTAATATTTTAATAATATTATTTACATAACATATTGCAGTAATAACATCGGCATCTGGAATCTTGTTGATTTTTTCACGGCTTCCTTAATGTTACTTGCATTACAAATGCAGTAACTTTTGTGCGAGATCGTGCGTATTTGCTTGTTTTCCGCACAGAACCAATACGCGGTAAGTGTGAAATACCACATTCAGTATTCCCAACGTAACACACATAACAATTTCCCTCTTCTTACCGCTTAAGCGCGACATTCATTTTACTGCTTTAGGCTTTTAACATATTATTTTTAGAGACGTTTAACATAGTAATAATTATAAATTGGAAACTTACCACTGCAATTTCACCTAAATTGCAATGTTAATTATTGTTTTTAAATATTTGCAAAAATTAATTAAAGTCTACTACTCCACGAAACTTATTGCATTCCTGATACAAGTAACATTAAAGAAGCCGTGAAAAAAATCAACAAGATTCCAGATGCCGATGTTATTACTGCAATATGTTATATAAATAATATTATTAAAATATTAAAATGAAAAATAAATCATTACATAACCTTACCGTTTGTTTTAAGTTCGCATTTATAGACCGGGGGAAAAAAAAGACAGACGTATACCACGGCCTGCTGGAGTATAGTAAACACAGAAAACATTTTATAGCAACAATGTTGAAGAAAGATATTTTGGTTTTCCGAAGTTGCCGTCATTAAACAGAAACCAAGATGGAGATTTCATTGCAAGTAATTAGAAATTCGTCTTTCAGGTATGTAATAAACGATCTTCGCACAAAATAATGTACGATACACGAGCGGTATGTTAGTTTTCATGTTCTCGAAATTAAAAAAGCTCAACTAAGTTTCGCTTTTTCAATCTTTTCCTCGACCATGAAAACGTCAACATACCGCTCTTGTAACGTATATTACTATTGTAGTGTTGTAGAGTTTACTTAATTTTTGCAAATATTTAAAAACAATAATTAACATTGCAATTTAGGTGAAATTGCAGTGGTAACTTTCCAATTTGTAATTATTACTATGTTAAACGTCTCTAAAAATAATATGTTAAAAGCCTAAAGCAGTAAAATGAATATGGCGCTTAAGCGGTAAGAAGAGGGAAATTGTTATGTGTGTTACGTTGGGAATACTGAATGTGGTATTTCACGCTTACCGCGTATTGGTTTTGTGCGGAAAGCAAGCAAATACGCACGATCTCGCACAAAAATAGTTTCGTTTCACACAATTGATGATATTTCGTAACTGTTGTGTCAGAATTGAAATTGTTAAAACCGTGAGCTATTGTATAAATTATAAAAAAAAAAATGTGGGATGCTAGTTTTATCACATCCATTCTGTGAGCAGTACCATTTTTGTATTGCTCATTAATGTTGTGGGTAGTTCCCAGCGCTTCAAGGAACGATTACCATTTTCTCTGTTTCTTATATTTACGCTCGATATTTATGTTATTTTCTGTTATGAACTGCTGCATTATGTCCAAAAAACGAAATAAATTTGAATGAGCTGAATAAAGTCTTTTGTGCGAGATCGTGCGTATTTGCTTGGTTTCCGCACAAAACCAATCCGCGGTAAGTCTAAAATTCCACATTCAGTATTCCCAACCTAACACACATAACAATTTCCCTCTTCTTACCGCTTAAGTGACATATTGATTTTACTGCTTTAGGCTTTTAACATATAATTTTTTGAGACGTTCAATATAGTAACAATTATAAATTGGAAACTTGCCACTGCAATTTCACCTAAATTGCACTGTTAATTATTGTTTTTAAATATTTGCAAAAATTAAGTAAACTCTACAATTCCAATAAAGTTACTGCATTCGTGATCCAAGTAACATTAAGGAAGCCGTGAAAAAATCAACAAGATTCCAGACTCATCATAGACTGGGGGAAAAATATGACAGACGTATATCACGGCCTGCTGGAGTATAGTAAACACAGAACACATTTTAAAGCAACAATGTTGACGATAGATATTTTTGTTTTGCAAATTTGCCGTCATTGAACAGAAACCAAGATGGAGATTTCATTGCAACTAATTATAAATTCCTCTTTCAGGTATGTAATAAACGATCTTCGCACAAAATAATGCACGATACACGAGCGGTATGTTTTCTTTCAATTCTCGGAAATTAAAAAAGCTCAACTACTTTTCGCTGTTTCAAACTTTTCCTCGAACATGAAAACTTCAACATACCGCTCTGTAACGCATATTGCTATTATTAAAATGAGCGTCACAAGGAAAAAGCATTTGTGCTTAGCTTAGTGATTGAATCCGCCTTATTCCATATTATTGGTAGAAATTTACAACCTTCCTTAAGATAATTTTCTGCTAGATAATCCTCACATTCTGTCACTTGGAGATTGATAAGTCGATATGTATAGAGTATGTGACGAAACACACTCCAGAGTCCTTTGTGTTTGATTGATTTGATTTAATTTCTTCCTGTAACCACTACAGGTTGCCATCGACAAAGAGTACCATGATACAATAGAGTAAATGCCTTGAGGCTTAGTGATAAATTGTTGTTAGAGTGAAAAATAAACAATTTGAATTATATTGAAACACATGATATTAAACGAAGTAACGTCAAGGAGATGCGAATTACTCACGGTCCATACGTATGATGCCTGAAAATAGCTATTGAGCCTTTGAGTGCTGCAATTGTTAGATCTCTTAAAATACTTTTATGAAGGCCAAAAGATTTACAGAAGTCGACTAGGAACCGGGGTATGGTCCCACGGGCTGCTATCATTAGTCCCGTAATGACGATGGATTCCAGATGGTATTTGTCCTTATAAAAACTGATGGAAGGTTCATATATATTCCTTTTTTCCTCGTGTATTTCTTCTGGCTGGTGTTCGTGCGATTCGAATCTCACAGTAGGATCTATGATGTAACCTTCAAGAGAGGGAGGTTTAAATGCAATTATGTCAATTCTTCGATTACTGCCCTCACTGGATATGCCGTGTGCTTATTCATATACTGAATAACCTTTGTTCCTTAAGGCAGTTGCTATTATAGATCTTACTGTATGATGCCGCGTATTTCGTAGAAGTTAACCGTGTGGACAGACCCCCAGGACATGGGCAAGGGTTTCAACCTTCCTGTCGCAACGTCGACAGAGGTTACTGCCCGAAGACGTGCCAGGTACACTACGCACAGCTGACACGTTCGCGTTGATTGCTTCCCTCCACTCACTACAGGAAAGACCCTTGTGATTCCGGATCCACTTATTGGCCGGGGTATATTGTTGGTATAAGAGCACGCCTTTGCCTTTATGTTTTTTTCTGGCTCCAGTTCTCAAACGCTTTTTCTCTTAATACTTGCCATACCTTTCGCGTATCTACAGTGCCGTACTTGTCCAAAATATTTGCCGATTCGGTGATATTGAGTGCTGTGAGACTGGATGTAATTTTTTGGGATAATTTCCTTGTAGCATGTAGGAAGGAATTATTGGATTTAAGCAATATCTTGCATGCGTTTATATTTTGTAAGTATAATTCCCATGCTGAACAGAATAAACCTAATCCTTTGAATTTTGTGTCTGTATGCAACATATCTGTAGGAAGGTCATTAGGCAGTTGCAGTACTTCTTTCAGCACACCCCTTATCATAATATCTGCATCCACTATGAATTTATTAGAATTTTTTTTTCGAGGCACTGTCTGAAATGGATATATTAGACTAGGACAGATTGAGGTGTTAATGATGTTGTATTTTTGATCCGCTTGTAAGTGTGGTGAAGAAATAAGCAATTCTACATCTGTTCTTAGTTTAGACAATGTTGAAAGAGGATCAAAATTAATCTCGTCATAAAAATTGACTCCTAGATAGCGAATGAAGTCACCTCTTTGCAAACCAGCTATTTCATTTCCAGACGGGATGTGGAAATTTTCTTCAAACAGCTGACCCTTTTTAATACACATGCCTTTACACTTGTTAATGTTAATATCTAGTCCGATTTCATGGAATTGTTGAACTGCGAGATTGAAGAGTGTTAAAGAGGATTTTTTGTCTTTACCAATGATAACAATATCATCTGCGAAGCCCATTGCAGTTAATTGATCTTCAGATGGACTTAAGTTAAATCCATACTGAGTAGTCATGCCGTGTTCACCAAGTTCGTTCAAAATATGGTCAATGCATAGATTGAAAAGAGTAGGTGACAAAGGGGAACCTTGTAACACACCTCTGACTATGGTGATGGGTTTTGTTTTACCATTGTTAGATTGAATCGTTGTAATATTGCCTGTCTGTAAGCTGAAGACAAGATTTGAGAGTTTAGTTGGAATAGCTAATGCATTTAAGGTATTTCTTAAGTGGTTATGACCTATGTTATCAAAAGCTTTCCGTATATCAATGAAAATAACAGCCAGATCTTTTGCATTTGTTTTGGCTTCACGTAGCAGAGAATCTAGAATTGCAGTGTTGATGTGAGTACCAGAGGAGCTGGTGAAACCTCTTTTGTTGGGGTTAAAACTCACGAATTCGCGGATACGTCGGTCAAGTACACGTTCAATTACTCTTCTGATTAAGATTTATTTTAAATCATCCGTCCTCAAGTGAGATTGACCACTGCGATCAGGAATTAACAAACATGAAAGATAAAGGTAAATGAAACGAGCAAAATAATGATTCGATTTGTACATTAAAACAAAAATTTACACGTTAACATATAGGTCAGGTATGCTCATTCTCTGACTCCCGAACCTTCCAATGTAGAGCGCGCTGTTCCTCGTTCGAAGCTCGACGGATGACTGCGGAAGGCAGTTCAAGTACTTAGTAAATGCACGAACAGTGCGGGGCAATGATAGTCGAAACCTTCTGTAAGCAAACGATCATTCCTTACAGTGTGGGAGGAAGACTATTTTTGTTGTACGTTCGGTGAAAACGTAAAGTGTTTATTATATTGTAAGGTACTGTCAGGAATACTACTGAGCAACATAAAACTACATTATAGGCTCTGCCATCCAGAACATGCCGAAGTGACAGGAAAGCTGTTTTCTGTAATATAGCGTATTTTCATATACCAACGTTATTATTATTATTATTATTATTATTATTATTATTATTATTATTATTTTAGGCTACCTATTATTATTACTATTATTATTGTTATTGTGGTGATTTTATTCCAGCAGAATAGATATTTTGATAAAATAATTTCTGGCCTTCTATGCCTAAGGTTGCGGGTTCCATCCCGGGCCAAGTCGATGGCATTTAAGTGTGCTTAAATGCGACAGGCTCATGTCAATAGATTTACTGGCGTGTAAAAGAACTCCTGCGGGACAAAATTTCGGCACATCCGGCGACGCTGATATAACCTCTGCAGTTGCGAGCGTCGTTAAATAAAACATAACATTTAACATTTGATAAAATAATTTTTCAGGTGTGCAACGTGCACTACAGCTTCAAGAATTGAAAGCACTTCATGAAAGGCAAAACATTGAAGAGAGTCGGACAATTCAGAGTCTATATTTTGGAGCAAGTTAGTCTATGTAGTATGTTCAGAATTAGCTAAGACACTAAAACCCTTCACGAATGGTGAACTTGCAAAGAGATGTATGGTGCCTGAACAAAATATTGTTAATTATGTCTCTGTACTGCAACAGCTCAAATGTGAATTCATAGAACATAGATTTAGTGATTTTAGACGTATGGGGAGTGATTTTGGTCTTTTTGTTAATTCTTTCATAGTAAATTTAGTACAATCCTCGAGAGTACAGTTCCAGGACGAGTTAATTGATTTACTAAGTAACGTAGAATTCAGAACTAAATGCAGAGAATATGACTTGACAAGCATAGAATTATTTAAAAAATGAACAAAACGAAATATCCCAAGATGAGCTTATTCGCTGCCACTATGTTAGCTACCTTCGCCTCGACACATGTGTGCGAACAATTATTTTCGAGACTGAAGGTTGCTAAATCCAAACATAAGTCCCGATTAACAGATGAGCATCTTTAGCGCATTGCAGTAAATTCGTTGGAAATAGATTCCCGATTACTTGCAGAAAAGAATGTAGATGTTGAGAAGACTGCAATGTAGATTATATGGTGAAATATGAAAATGATATTATCTATGATATTATATCATAACTATATTAAATATAATAAATAATGTAATAACTGAATATTGCAGTGTATACTCTTTCCTTTTTCAAATTCAGTTTATTATCCGTATTTGAAAGAGTGTAAGAACTATGTTACGGGTGGTGCTGCAATGTACAGTGCAATGTAGTTGCGGAGCCCAGTCCGTACACAGTGTGTGTTATGCAGTGCAGCATCATCCGTGTAATCGGCGCTTTTACAATTTTGAGCATACCTGAGTTGATAGTGTAGAATTTGAAGAGAGGCCTTCAGAACTTCCATTACAATCGTCTGAACCTCATAAAAGGGAATTTTAAAGGATTTAAGGATATTACATGTAAATTTTGGTAAACGAAATGGAACATTTTGATGCAATTTACACGTAGGAATTATCATAGACAAAATATTTTCCACGGAGTTTACAAATGCAGTTATTGGGTATCACACACTTTTTGGCGGAATTTAGAGTTGAAAACTCTAAAAATTTCTATCCATTGGCCTGGTATCTAGTGATATAAGTGGATCAATTTTTTTTTTTTTCGAGGAAGAGTTACTGACTTTGTGTACCTCGACATGCTTCGCACATCAATTTTACCTGCCATTCATGCACTCTATGAGAATGAGCTGTTCCATTTCCAACAAGATGACGCACCGCTCTTCCACCAAGAAGTAATAATCTACCTCGACGAAACAATGCCAGGTCAATGGATAGGACGAAGAGGTGTTGTTGAGTATCCTCCACTGTCACCCGATTTTAATCCTCCAGCATCAGAAACTCTCACAGCATCACAGACCTGTAGATGTAACCAGCAAATTGCCGCCGTAATTCTGCACGGAGCTCTCTTTATTTAGATCCATGACATGGACTTTTTATCTTTATTTTCCTTCACAACTAAGAGCTGCAGTAAATTTGTATCGTTGTTAAAAGTTCATCGCCTATGATTATGTTCAAATCCTCGAACATCGGATCTGGTGGTGAACATGACAGTTATTAGACAATTGATCTCCTATTAGCGGCTTGGCAGTGATATTTGGAAAATGTAACTTTTTACAAGTTGAGAGGGGAGTTGGAAATTTTACCATCTCATGGAATTTGCGTGTAGTGATTTCATGAAATAAAAAATTAAAAAAAAAACAATTTATTTATTATTTATTTATCTATTAATTAATTAATTAATTAATTCACTCATTCATTCTCAGTTACATGTACTCTTTAGTTTTAAATACGTTAATTTTTTTATTTGGTTATTTAACGACGCTGTATCAACTACTAGGTTATTTAGCGTCGATGAGATTGGTGATAGCGAGATGATATTTGGCGAGATGAGGCCGAGGATTCGCCATAGATTACCTTGTATTCACATTACGGTTAGGGAAAACCTCGGATAAAACCCAATCAGATAATCAGCCCAAGCGGGGATCGAACCCGCGCCCGAACGCAACTTCAGACTGGCAGGCAAGCGCCTTAACCGACTGAGCCACGCCGGTGGCTACGTTAATAGTTTATACATCTGAAACAAACCTATATAGAGTTGTATAGACTATTAACATATTTTAGAACTAAAGATTACACGAAATTAATTAATTCAATCTCAGTCATGCTAACTGTTAAACATGCTAACTGTTACTCCACAGCGGTGGTCCAATAAAGAATACTATGTGTGGTACCTTGCCTGGTCGAATAGTTCAGGAGAAAATCATTTTCACAGACAGACGAACGAAAAAATCATGTCAACAGTAGCGGCTGGTGGTCAAAATAATGAGTGTGCTACAATCTCTATTTCGACCTACTGTATACACTTATATGTATTTATCTTAATTTGAGACTCGCTTAGTGATGAAATATGAAGTCCATACGACGTTCCTTACTACTGCAGAACTTGTCAATTACCCTGGAGTTAAACCCCTCCATCTTGGACATCATACTCTTTTCTATTGACAGTATTGCAAGAGCAGTGAGGCGATCCTGGGACATAGTGTTCCTTAAAAACGTTTTTATGCGTTTAAAGAAAGAAAAACATCTTTCTGTCTCAGCAGTGGTCATTGGTGTTGTAACCAAAATATTTAACAACTTCGTTACTTCACAGAATGGATCCTGTGAATTGTTGGAGGCTATGTTATGTATTGTAACAATTGAACAGCTCCATCTATATTTCGGAAATCGGGTCTTCCATATAGAACCCCAAGTTGTGTCTTTAACACTCTTTTGTTCAGTACAGTATAGCTGTTGACAGCAACTTCAAGTTCGCGTTCAGGAAAATTATGCGAAAAATTGTCAAAAAATTTGCTGTTTAACAATTTTGTTGGTCTAGGTAGGTTAAAGACTGAAACGAGAAGTAGATTCCTGAATTATACCGTCACATAATTCCTTGGCTTCAATTTTCTAGACTGATTGATTCAGGAGGAACCTCAAAAACCAGGTAGATGGCAGCAGCAGTCGGACACTTGAATTACCAAACAAATTGTATATAGTTCCGAGTTCTTCCACAAACAAGCATTCTTTCGTTACGTTTCACTTTTGTAATCTCCAAGCTGTGTTGTGCTGAAGCTGACTACAGCACTTCCCCGCGTAAAAATAGCCAATCAGAGCAGTGATTTCAGCTTCGCACATGCGCATTAGTTGCCTACATTCTCATATAGAGTTTTGAGTAGCACAACGTACCGCCTGAGGCACCAAAGAGAGAAGAGCGAAGACTAAATACTCTATAACTCGTCGTGAACATAACCACGGGAAATTGTCAAATGGCAGATCAAATACTATGGTATTGCAAATACATTATTTGAGCAAAAATTATCATTGTGCTGTAGCACTGTAGCACATAAGGACGTGCCGTCCCTGCATGTCAATCACTTTTCCAGTGTCTGGGAAGCTGAAAATACGCAGTGGTTAGTAGCGTTCGGGGCCGTCAGAGCTGAGCCTATACTGTGGGGATGTAGGCGCAATTGCGGAGTGAAATAAACACCGCGAGGCGCTGAGTAATCCCAGTCAATTTGGTTTAGAGTTTGTTAGTTTAAGTGCTTTCACGCCTATGGCAAAATGTTATCGCACTGGTCTTTCAGTCAGAAGATCCGGGTTCGATCGCCCGCCAGGTCGTGATGGAATTTTTAGTGGACAAATCAGACGTTGCAGAGGTGTTTTCTTGGGGGTACTCCCGTTTCGCCTAGCATTCCACCAACACACTCCACCTCTCCCTCATTTCATCTATCATCTGAAATAGTAAAAATAGGCAGGGGTGAAGTCTGAGGGTAATACGAGTTTCCGAGACTGATATACGAAGGGCTTAGGGCTCCGGACCTCTCGGACGCATATGACTACTCATATACAAACAGGATCTGGCTCTATCCGGGCTGAGGCAGGATGGCTCACTTGTCAGAGTCGGCTGATTAGGAAGGGCTTGAGGCTTCGGGGTCCATGGGGCTTCTCAGGCTACTCGTTCGCGAAAAGTTACCTGGCTCTATCGGAGACTGAAGTAGGATGGCCCATCTGTCAGCGTCGGATTCACGAATACCACCCAAAGGACAATCATCGCATATATAGGGCGCACAATCGGCCAAACCTTGCCGAAGTCTACGGACCCATCCCGGATCCAGCCTCGTCAATTCAGCCAGCAGAGTTGACGTGTTACTCAGTTCTGTGTTCAAATTGTTATAATTGTTCGTTGTTAATTATGCCATCACAGTATAGTTTAGAACAAAGACTGTTATATATGATATGTATGTAAAGACTAAAACACACACACACATATATATATACATATATATACACACATTTGTATATACAGGGACATAATTTTATTTTTACTTCAATTTTTATTGTACCTGAGTTTTGTAATATACTTCACTCTCATCCCCTCTACTAGTAAATTTCCAATCGTCCTCCACACAGAACCAAGGTCGCGTATGCAGTCAAAGTCACCTTACGGTCTTAGTAGTAAACAGTACTGAGTTAGTGAGTATAGTACGTTCCAGAAATATCTTCGCATTTTCCAGTGACGAAAGAGCTTTCGATATTGAATCATATTTTCGCACAGATTTGCCTGCGAAGCATCCCGGTTTCCCCAACCCGCTTCTGCTCGCCCCTCTGTAAAGGCTAGTGGCTGGGCTGTCTTAGCTCTTTTTTGAAAATATTAATTTCTGTTAGGAATTGGACGTCTACGTAATATGATACAACTTTTTTAAATTAACTTAAATAAAAGGGCCTCGTTAAGTAATTAACTGTCACGTAATTTCGCCCTTTCTACGACCCTGCGACAAAACTATTTGGACGGACAGTAGATAGCATTCTGAGTAATTTTATCTTTTCGGGTCGGGCAGAAGTGAAGATTGAATTTACAGTACGTAAGGTACTCTTTTATAGAGTAGGTACAGAATTATTTCAACATGAGTTACTAGTACGAAGGACGAAACTGGTAATTGAAATTAGATACAATAGTCTAGAGTGCGATAATATGCACAAAGGAACTGAAGTCTGTATCGAAGTGAATGACCATCATTTTCAAAAATGTGTTTAATATCTATATTATGATTATTTTTCAATTTAACTTCATTCTCTATATTGTACGCTAATGTACTGTAGACAGTATAATATACTCTGAATAATGAATACGTCCGGATGGATAGCTCAGTTCGTCAGTAAAAACATTTGTTGTTAATACTGTATTGTACTTTGATTACACAAAACCCTAATGGAAATTATCAAACTCAAAATCGCGATATTTCCTGGTTTACGTAAATGGATGAACTACTTTTCTTCCCTCCTATACCTAGTAAAGTGATTTGTTTGTATTTTACGCCAGTATCATCGAACTCCAGTCGTGGAAGGGGGTGGTAAACGGTGTTTCCGGTTCTCAAGCGTCAATTCAAAGGTATAGCAAGGTTAATATTAGAAATGGTACCTAGTAAAAATAAAATGATGTCCCTGTATATTTAAAGACTGTGAAGAATTTGAGTATTTGGGGGTTCGAATAGATAAAAAAGATAGACAAGAAGCTAATATTAGGAACAGAATTACTAAAGACAGAATAGTAACAGCAATGTTGACTAGTATTCTATCGGACAACATATAACAAGAGAAAATAAATTGCATATATATAATTCAATGGTCAAAAATACTGTTACATGGTGCTGAAACATGGAAATTTAATAAAAATTTAGCACCAAAACTCATGACAATGGAAATGGATTTTTAAGATCATCGAAACATTCCAAATTAGAAAACAATTAGAAATAAAGTTATAGGAAATGATATGAACATTCAACATTCTGTTTTAGATTATGTGAGATACAAGCAGTTGACCTAGTATGGGAATGTAAGAAGAATTCCAGAAGAAAGGTTACCTAAAATGGTACTAGAATGGTGTCTGCCTGGGAGAAGAAGGAAAGGGAGACCTCGAAATTCATGGTTACAAGAGATCAGAACAGGGATGAGCGTGTGCAGACTGAACGACATGGATTGAATGGACAGAGAAGAGTGGAGAACAAGGATAAGACTTGAAGACCTTAGGGACAGAAAGATATCTAAACATTAGAAATCTGTATATAAATAAAAATATGCATACATTGAGGTGCCAGTCAAATGTATGGTGAATTTTTTTTTCATTGATCTCAATATCTAATTTTGTTTATTTTTGTACAAAACTACGTATCTCTAAGTTTCCTTGCCATATCTCAAAATTTACTAGAAGCTGAAGAATATATTTACCTATGTTATGGCTGTAATTTTATTATTTTTTTTTCAAGTAAAAACGGCATCTCCAGCAATTAAGAACAATTTAAAAAACCATTGTGGCATTTGGTTGATAGGTGGGGCTAGTGAATTAATAACTGGAAACAAGTTATCCTCAAAGCACCAAGTTTTGAGGGTTTTTTTTTCTATATACACCTCCACGAAAAGCTAACTATTCATATTTAAGATAGTGCTACAGAGAATGCACGAGAAGTCCAAACTTCCTGGGAGAAAGGACGAATTTCAAGCAGAAAGGAGTATCATGTAAAAGACTTGCGATCTCTGTTGACACGCTTATGAAAGAATGCCTTTGGGGGAGGGGGTTATGTAACTGATTGATGTCCCGAAGCTTCCAAATGGGACTGGAATACCACAAGCACGTGTGGTATCCAGGAAACATGAGTAACAATGCGTGTGGAAATTAAAGCTAAGTTGAACAGAAGGAAACCTAATGTTTCCGCTTACTGCAGTACAAATATTGCACGTGTTGCCGTACGTAATATGTTCACATCCCTTCCTCCTCAGTCCGCTCTCGTCTTCTCCTGAATAACCGACAGTACACATACATACATACATATATACATACATACATACATACATACATACATACATACATACATACATACATACATTGATTTGTTACAGCTTCACAATACTTTCTTTTATTTATAATGAGAAAGTAGAAAAAGAATAAACATCATAGTAACAGTTCTGGTAATGGCGACAGTGATATGATGGTGAGGAAAGTACGTTACATTATTTTGAAGCTTATCTTCAAGAACATACTTCGTGATTACTTTTAAGTCATAATTTATTTGTGGTATGTACAGAAGAATACAAAATACTACTTATTAAATTTCTTCATAGTTATTGAATTTGTTGTATTTAAATGCTGGGTTGACACACGCATCAAGGCTGCCATCTATCACTCAGTCTACTATTCATTTATGTCTTTAAATGAATATGACATCATATAACTACAATAAGCCACATCGAGATTGAAGATACGTGTACAACGAAAAAATAAGAATTCTTCACTTTAAATGGGAAAAGTATGAAACTCACAATTGTGTTACTGTGTTAGTTAACAAGAACTAAAATTACTCGAAGTGCAAAGATGAGAGAAATTATGATGTAGAATTGCTTCATTGGCGGATAAGGAAACGTAAATTCTCCGACAAAGCCATCAAAAACTCATAGTTCTCTACCAAAAACAACACTTGAATTTGAACGTGGGCAACTGGCTTGCAAATTTGAAACTTTAACTATTCGTTAAGAATATTTATTAACAATAATTTTCTTACAAATCATTGCATTTCTATTTTATATTTTGTATGTATATAGTCAGTGTGGCTGCTCAGATCTGATGCAAGAAAATTAGGCTATGGAATGTACTTAGAAACATAGCTCAAATCACATAGTGGTCCATTATATTATGTCACCAGCTATTTCAACTAAATGCAGATCTGTTGTAATGCAAGTATTAAATGCCTTTTTCTCTCTAATTACACTCATCGAGGTCAGTCATATCATATAAAGTAGGTGAAATATGTGAGTAGATACAGGTGTTTTTTAAGGTAGCGGTGTTAATTTTATCCGCACATTTTTACATTGTTTGACTTAATATTAAGCGGAACTCCTGTAACATGAAGTAAGTACAACATCAACCTCAAATACAGTATCATAGCATAGGATATCACATTAGAAGTGGACATACATAGACTACATTCCCTAAACCAGACTGGAACCTACGAATACTAAGCTTGTTTTCATTCCTGCTACACGAAGACCGGACAAGTAGTGTTACTGGATCGGTGATAGTTTAAATTAAAAGAAATTGCCGGAAACATTCAAAGCTCGCCGCCTGTCGTCGATGATAGCGATGCGATAGTAAGTACTGTTGGCGCATCTCCCTGAGGTTTTCTTTAACTGCATTATGGTCGCGAGCTATGATATGACCTGTAATTAATATTTTTCTTGCAGACATTTACATATGAAGACAGCCATTTTCATACAGTTTTGGAACAGCAAATGGAAAAAAAATTCTATATAAAGATATAATTACATATACAGTAAATTTGAAAGATTAAGTTTCATTATTAAACTCCTTTTTGAAACAAAGGAGACGCAGAAATTTAGGGAGCCGTGGAGTAAAAATGTTTGAAAACTGCTGTTCTATATCATTTAAGGTGATGCTTCTTTATTTGATCTATAGCATATAAAGGACTTTCCCTACATTTAGCCGAGATTTATCTGAGTCCATACTTTTATTTCGACCAACAGAAATACAATGCAAATCTCGTGATGTGTGTTAATCATGACGTAGAACAGCACAGGATATCATATACAAAATAAACAACCATGTGCAGTTTGGAATTCGAAATCACTACCGATGTATAATTGAAGCTGAGTGCTTTTTAACCGCTGCATATACCAGTATTATAAGAGGATAACTATGTATTGTATAATTTAAGAAACTACTACATTTTCTTTTTCAAACGAAATAAGTAGATTCTGAATGAATGGATGCTCAATATTTGCTCCTTCATCCATTTGTTACATATTGCGTACTTAATGAACTAAACCTAGATGTATATATAACCATTAAAAGAATAATATACAGTATATAAACAGTTTAATTACTTCATATAAAATTAAATAACAACAGAAGTTTATCACATTTGCACAGATATTGTGTCGATTAAATCTCCATTGGACCCATCCACCTCACGCTTCCTTGTGGTGAATCTCAGAGTTCTTGCACAGACGATTACTCTATAGAAGACGAAGACGATTTCTTCTTCTTGTAATAGTAGCCACCACCACCCACCAACCCAACAAGGGCAACTACTCCCACTGTCGTGCCCACGGCGATAGCCACTGTGTCATCGTCCTCTTCAGCGGGTGCTGCATCAGCTTTGCAGTATGACACTGGAACTACAGTGAGAAACAGTTGACATCAATTGGTTTTTGAAACTACCCTACATAGTTTCTTAGAAACGATTTTTGTGTGCATAAAAGGTAACACTGTATTATCAAAACATTGAATTATCTGAAGAATTTAGTCTTCAGAAAAAAAATATATATAGCGATCATGGAGGCAAAATTTGGAAACCGTAATGTAAAACCATTTACTGAAACACTAATTTATTTGATATTACAATATTTGACTTCAAAATGGATTAAAGGCCATAGTCCACAAGTTTATAGATACTGACATGTAATGAACATTGGACAAACTGAGAGCCAAGTCACGAGCAAGTTCACTCTTAAAGCAGATATTATATAAAACTGCTGGAAAATATTTTATTACTGAATATTTGACAGTACCGCACGCGAAACCCAAATGTGTTTTTGTACTGATTACAAAAGCAAATGTTTCTCACAATTTTGTATAGTTTTTAAAGTTACTAAAGAAAATTTATTCCTCTGATAAAGTTAAGCCATCAAAGCTATGTTCATTCAGCATTAATAAAAACAGTACTTTTAACTCTCTATTATTATTATTTAGTAGGGGTATAACCATGAGATAGGGCAAGTTTATTTACGAATACAATGACAATCCTGCTAGAAATTGAGGACCATCACAAAGAGAAGTTATATATGCCAGTAAATATTTAGATCTTTCCATTATAATCTCCTTTTTTTGCTTAGTCAAGAGAATCATGTCACCTAACAATTCTATTCACATTAGACACAATCTATTACGAGAAAATAAAACGTAAGTTAATATTTTACCTTCGCCTGTTGTTTCGTTGCTACCTTGGGCAGTTAAGCTTTCCACTTTTAGATAAAATGAGCCTTTTTCTTTCTGGCCGTCGTAATACTCTCCATTGTTGCAGACGACGGAATGGCCTAGTGGTGTGTTCAAGACCGTCAAATTCGTAAACTCTACCTTCTGTCTACTACCCACATCTGAAATAATACAAATTACATGGTTAGTGCTGAAATAGGAATCTTTGGAGACTTGATAATAGCCCTACTACTACTACTACTACTACTACTACTACTACTACTACTACTACTACTACTACTACTACTACTACTATTAACAGAGAGCTGCAAAATAGCTCTTACAACTGGTTTAGATTCGACCGGTTAGAGAACATCCGTCAAGGTCGGGCTAGAACCCGGACAGTCTGCGTCTGCGTCAAAGGCTGATGCTCAAGGCGGCGCAGGCACTCAACGTTTGGAGATAGTAAAGGACATGTTTAGAATCATTTTTAATCTTGAGTTGAGGGAAGAAGATGGCGACCATTCGTACAGACTCGGGAGGGGCTCCAATAGGCCTACCCTTTTGAGCTTTACAAATCTATATTAATAAATCTGTAGCCAAAATTTTTCTGGTAATTTTGGATTTTCCAAAAATAATTTAAAATATATAATTAACCATCCTGAAACCGAAAATAGCTTTTTTTGAAATTTTTGTTTGTATGTCTGTCTGGATGTTTGTAACCTTTTCACGCGATAATAGCTGAGCCGATTTATATTAAAATTGGAATATAAATTAAGTTCTTTGTAACTTAAATTTTGTGCTATACGGCATTCAAAATACTTTATTTAAAAAGGGGATTATAAGGTGGCTTGAAATAAATAAATCGAAATATCTCCCTTATTATTGATTATCATGAAAAATGTTACATAACAAACGTTTCTTTAAAAATTATTTTCGATAAGTTTTATTCTATGCAAAATTTTGATAGGACTGATCTTTAATGATATAAATGAGTTTTAAAATAGCAGTGCGTTCATTATTGCCACCTAACTGGCTGTAATGAAATAAAAACAAATGACTTCGTCTATAAGGAGCCTTGGACGACAACAACAAACGGAAGCTATTAATATACAGAGAATATTTCTATGTTTGCATGAAGTAATCTCGGATTTGTAGGCCTATAATTATTATTTCACCATTGGAAAGTGTAGTTTCTCTAGATGGACATAATGCTGTAATGTTATTACAGTAACTTCTGAGTGAATCGAGGACAGGTAAGATTAAAATAGATTCTTATGCACAGAAAACTTGATATTCTGTCGAAATATTGTATAACTTGATTATTGGAACTTTATTTGGCTCACATAAAATACTCTAATTTTATACACTTAAGTTTCTTTTTGTTCACAGAACATAAAAGTTAAGAGTTTTGTCGTAAAGAGAAATATTTTACTGGACCAAAAATACAGCCCATAATAGGCCTAAATAAGTAGTTTACCATAGAGCTCACTGGAGCTGTGTTATTTTAAAAGGTGTCACGAAATGGCGTTCCTGCGCTCTTAATTTACTCATATTCGTTTCCTGTGTTTCTTAAAATAATATTTATATAGGGTACCTCATTTTTTTATTTGCATAAACAATGATATACATCCGAGCGAGTTGGCTCAGACGGTAGCGTTTAGACACGCATTCGGGAGCTTCCGGGTTCAAACCCCGTGGCCGACCAATCTGACTGGGGTGTTTCATGATTTCCCTTAGTCATAAAGGAAAATGCTGGATTGGAAAGATATATGCCATGATTCATTACTGCCTAAATTACCAATACCAAAAACATTAATTAAACGCTATATTCAATTACATGAAAACAGGCCATCTACAACACACAACAGGAACTCAACAAGAGTAAAAACGGCCTGCTCATATAATTACCCACACATTCTAAACACACAACATGACCACAGATGTTAAGATGTGAATAAAATAAACTTAACAAACAAAAAAAAAAAAAAAAAAAGATGCACAGTAAGATTAACATAAAAATTATCTTCGTACACAATCCACTCTATTAATTGGAGTGATTTATTAAAGGATGCATTCTAGACTAATTTAGAAAAATGTTAAACGAATTATCCTTGCACCAACAACGGATATTCTCTGAATCAAATGATCACATTTTAATTATTTGCAATTTTGCATGTAATAACAATTAAGAAACATGTTAAAGGAATTATCATTGCACCAAATGAGTGGTCTCTGGAACAAAATGATCACATTTTAATTATTTGAATACAATTTAAATTAAGTAACATATTAAACGATTTATTCTTCTATCAAACACGAATGTTCCCTGAACCAAATGTCCTATTTTAATTATGTAATTACTTTATATTTATTTCTAACAAGTGCAGCGGAGCGCATAGGTACGGCTAGTACAATAATAAGGGAAGTTATATTGAATACCCGAAGAAAGATTAGTAATTCAGGAGTGAAAATAGAAGCAGATGTCAGTTGAAGTCAGAAATAGAAGAAAGCGGCTACTACCATATATGAAAGCAGCAAGGTCGAAAGAACATTTCGCTAAAATGTACGACGATAAGCTGAAAGTAAATGGTAAATTTTATAATCTGGAGTTTTGCTTAAAGAAGAGAACCCTGAATTTGGGTTATAGGCACCGAAGAGAAAAAGGAATATAAACAGCGAACAGATTCCAAGGGAGAAAAGGTGAGTTATGCTGAGGGAGGAAATAGTAAGTCAGCAGACAGTCGAGAATAACCACTTACCCAAGAGGAAGAACAGGAATAGTGAAAAAAATCATCCCAACAGCAACGACGGAATATCAGATAGTCGACGGTCACCGCACGGCAACAGGAGATAGTAACGAGGTTAAGAAACCACATGATGAACGAGGAAGTACAGGGACATAATTTTATTTTCACTTCAATTTTTATTGTACCTGAGTTTTTGAATGTACTTCACTCCCACCGCTCTACTAATAAACTTCCAATCGTTCTCCTCACAGAACCAAGGCTGCGTATGCTGTCATAGTAAGCAGTACTGAGTTAGTGAGTAGAGTACGTTCCAGAAATATGTTCGCGTTTTCCAGTGACGAAAGAGCTTTCAATATTGAATCATATTTTCTCACAGACACTGTCGTCTGTTTGCCTAAGTCGCATCCCGGTTTCCCCCACTCGCTTCTGCTCGCCCCTCTGTAAAGGTTAGTGACTGGGGTGTCTTAGCTCTTTTCTGAAAACTTTCATTTCTGTTAGGAATTAGATATCTACGTAATGTTATAAAACTGTTTAAAATAACTTAAATAAAAGGGCCTCGTTACGTAATTAACTGTCACGTGATTTCCTCCCTTTCTACGACACTATGACATAACCACTTGGACGGACAGTTATGTCTGAGTAATTTTATCTTTTAGGATCGGGCAGAAGTGAAGATTGAATTTACAGTACGTAAGGTACTCTTTTATAGAGTAAGTACAGAATTATTTCAACATAAGTTACTAGTACGAAGGACGAAACTGGTAATTGGAATTAGGTACAATAGCCTATAGTGCGATAATATGCACAAAAGAACTGAAGCCTATATCGAAATGAACGGCCACCATTTTCAAAAATGTGTTTAAATATCCATATTATGATTATTTTTTAATTTAACTTCATTCTCTATATTGTACACTAATGTGCAGGCAATACACAGTATAATATACACTGCATAATGAATACGTCCACATGGACAGCTCAGTTCGTGAGTAAAAACACTCATTGTTAATACTGTATTGTATTAAACAAAAACCTATAATGGAAATTATCAAACTAAAAATCGCGATATTTCCTAGTTTACGTAAATGGATGAACTACTTTTCTTCCCTCCTACACCTAGTAAAGTGATTTGTTTGTATTTTACGCCAGTATCATCGAACTCCAGTAGTGGAAGGTAGCAAACGGTGTTCCCGGTTCTCAACCAAAGGTATAGCAGGTTAATATTAGAAATGTTAGTAAAAATAAAATGATGTCCCTGTATAAACATGACTCGACATGGGGAGGGAAGCAACGTTAAACTGCTGAGTAAGAGTTTGCTAAGAAAGCGTTGAAGGGGCACAAGGAGCATGGGAAAAGGAAAGAAGATGAGTGATGGGATAAACTAATCCGTGAGCCGGGATGTGAAAATAGGGAAAGAAGTGATAGTAATAAGAGTATGATTGAAAGAAGTAATTTAAAAGACTGAAATGCAATGTCTATTGGGGATATTGAAGATTTTAGAAGCATGATGGTAAAAAAAAGTCGAGAAATTAAATCAAACATTAAATAAGCCGTTGAGGATAACGAAAATTGATAAAAAAATATGATGGGGGTGAGATGAGATTTGTTAGTATAAGGAAGATAAGTGTCTGAAGAAATTGTGAGCTGCGAAGAGAGGGGAGGAGTGGTCAGTGAAAGAAGTAGAGATCAGGGGTGATAACGACCTCTTTTACTGAGGTAAAAAAAAGACTAGTAAACAGTATTTTTCGAGTTAATGAGTGAACTAGTAAAAGATCAAGAAAAGAGTATATGGAATAATTAATATTATGATATATAACATTAAGAAATATATTTTTTTACCTTTTATTTCTGTCGAATATATTCATGTTTTTATTGAATATCACTGGCTTCTGTCTGATTGTCAATTTATATTAAATGTGTTTTTTCTCTCTTTTTCTCTTTCTTCTTCTTTTTTTTTTGCTCTTGTGTGTTATTTATTGCTTTGAATTAAGTTATTTACTGTATTTAGTAAACTGTCCTTGTAAATTTTATGTTATATTATTGGCTAAGACCACACCGTACACGAGCTTGGCTCTTACGGTGGTGGCTAGAAACATTTTTCTTTTATAAATTTAATTTGTACCCACTAGCTACTTAAATAAATTAAAATTAAATTACATTAAATTAATTAATAAATTAAGGTATGAGAATAACGTAGGTGTAAATAGTAGGAATTATTTATGATGCGCATAAGTAGTAGCGGATAGTGAACTGAATAACAAATCGGCTGTAGAAGTGAACTGGTACAAACAGTAAGATATTTGTGAACTAGTGAATAAATTATGGATAGTAAAGACAAGGTAGGATAAGTATTAAATAGGCGATGTACTGATCACCAAGACGGGAGATAGTTAGTGGGATAATTGAGCCATTGGAAGGTGAAAGATCTTAACAGCCCATTACATATAATTATTGCTATATTAATGATTAATCTATTTATTTTATTTTATTATTTAATGTAATGCTGTTGATTGTAACATGCAAGTAGACCAAATCTAGTTTTATCAGAGCATACACTCCTAAAAAGAACTAAGAATTTCGTGGTTCAAAGCGTTCGTGAGATGTGATAATACACTTCGGTTGTAAAGTTTGTCGATGTGTTTCTAATATATTACATCTGTGACTGTTTGAGTATTCTATGTATTGTATATGATACTTACTTATTGCACCCGGGAAGCGTTCTTCATCCACTATTACATCTACTCCGATGTTATCTACATAGTATTCCTCCTCAGTCTTTTTGAAAGATAAAGTGACCGCATTATAGTCTGCTATTGCTGCTCGGGATGAAGGGGTTGTTGCCACGTCGCCTCCCCAGGCTAAAATTAGTATCTGCGAGTTATCTGCTGCTGAGCAAGATCCATTAGCGCGTGCATTTGCCGGCACTTCGACTTTGCCATATTTGGTCTGTTAAACATAACAAATCAGACAGGTAAGAAAAAAGCGTTGATTAATATAATAATATTAAATTGGGCTAACCGTCTATACTTATCTAGTTTATATTTGAATTTAAACATTAACGTTTTCGGCACTTATGTGCCATTTTCAAACGTATGGAATTGCCTTATTACACGATCAAATAGATACACCTATGTGTGTGAAATATATGGTATGTACCCTTGATCACATATCATAGTTCACAAAATAATATATAAATTAAAACTCTTACTTGTTACTAATGATTAAAATCTATACTAATTTACTATATCTACAATAAAAGTCCCTTGTTTTATGTAACATTATGGTTATCTTGAAGTTGTTATCACATATAGTTCCTATATTTGTTAAAATGTTTTTGAGTTGCACTGTATTGCACGTATTAAAATGTTAAAATTATGTTTTTTATATATTAACACACCAAAGATTCATGTTGTTTCACTTACACAAGTCGAAGTTGATTAATATGTTGGATCTCTCCTATCATCATCATTATAATCATCATCATCATCATCATCATCTGCCCTTTCGCGCATTCCATCCTCATTTGTAAAGATTATGAATCAACAATTTACACCAATGTGTAGCGGGATTCTCGTGTGTACTCAAAATGCTACAGAGTTTAAGGAGACTTTTGAAATTTGCACTTGTTCACACATTTAAGAAAGAAATCATGTAAGGAGACCTTGAATTTTTTACTAATACAGTGAAACCTCTGTATTTGGACACCTCTGTATATTAGACAACTCATTATGTTGGAAATATTATCTTGGAACCGGACAAATTTATACAGAATGTTTCCGGGCTAGTGTTACAAACTTTCAGTATCAATTTGAGATCAGGAACCCTGGTCCGGAAATGACTGAGTCGAAAGTTACAAGCAAAAATAGTTGTGTGGAACTGGAATAATTTTATTCCTCTGTACACCTTATTTATGTGTATTTATCTGTGCATCTTACACATACTGTATTCATCTGACGTTGTTTACGTTGTCTACTTACAGTATTCCATTCAGTGCGCTGTCTGAGGGATGGGGACGGAAACTACACTAAAGCAATGCAGATGGCGTAATGTGTAACGGACATGGTTGGTCCTGATATGCACGTCTGTAGACAGTAGTGTATGTGTACAAGTTGCAGTGTCCAGTCGATCAGTCCTAGTGAAATGGAGGACTACACGAGAGCGGAATATGCAGACCTGATTTTCGAATACGGATGAGCCAATGGGAACAGTAGACAAGCCCAAGTACCCACGTAGAGGACATCCAACCCATACCATCTTTCCATGACTGCTCCAAACGTTAAGGGAAGGAGGGCACGTAGTGCAAAATTACAATTCCATTCCCACACAACTATTTTTGCTTGTAACTTTTGACTCAGTCATTTCCGGACTAGGGTTCCTTATCTCAAATTGATACATGTGCCATTCCCCATCATCCCTGAAAGTTTGTAACACTAGCCCGGAAACACCCTGTGTGATTTTACATGTCCAACATATCCTCTATATTGGACACCTCTTATAGCTCTATCTTGGACGATTTTCTTGTTTTATTGTGTATTTCTGTTACCTGTTTAGAGCTGAGTTTCTTTGAACACTTGTGTTTTACATTACCATTTTACATTTACCATTAGCACAGTGGAATGAAAGGTAGGTTTTTCTTGTACAGTACAGCAACTGCAGGACTACTGGAATAATTTTACATCATAAAGTTTATTGTTCTGAAAAATAATACCCCTTCACTCTATACTCGAATTTAGCGACAGTACAGTTACAAAAGTACAAAGTGCGTAATTTCAGGAGTGTAGAAAGAGGTTTAGAGTCTCTGTATTGTACTTACTACACTTTTACAAGTACAACAACTTAAAACATTCAGTAAAGTGACTCTTCCCTTAGCATAGCAAGTTACTACCATAGCTATTTACTATTAACTCAAAAACGGTTTGAATTTGAACAACAAAGGACTACAAGCATTAGACAACCTATAAGAAAGCAAACTAATTTTAATATTTACCCAATGAGAATGTCGTTGTTAACATATAGAATGTATCTATAATTTTTACTTCAAAAAGTATTAATAAACATAATTTAAAAAATAATTAGTTGATTTTTATTAAAAAATTGATTTATGTCAATGATTTATATAATAAAAATCGAGTGATTAAAATCATGATGTAAATCATTTCACCCTAACTCAGACCTTAATGTGCCTAGTGTGGTTAAATAAGATTATTCAGATTGGATAATAATAATAATAATAATAATAATAATAATAATAATAATAATAATAATAATAATAGTATTCCACCGCTGTACAGTAACGGTTAGCATGCTTGTCCGTGAAACGAGCGGGCTCGGGTTCAAATCATGATTGGGGCAAGTTACCTGATTGAGTTTTCTTTTTTCCAGAGCTTTCCCTCAATCCGTTAAGAGCAAATGCTGGGTAAATTTCGGCGCAGGACCCTGGCTTTATCACCTTCATCTCATTCAGGCACTAGTTAACCATAGCAGTTGATGAAACGTCGTAAAATAACCAATTATAAAAACTGTGTAATAACTACTTAGCCTCTATTCAATTAACGAATGAAGAGTGCTTTTAACACACGTTACCTCGGATGGATGATACTAAACAAAGTGAGATGATCAATTAACTAGGACCTCATATAACTGAAATCAAGCACTTAATCCTTTTCAAGGACTAGTACACACAATTCCTTTACTATCTCTTACTTTATGTTAGCCCATCCTTCGATTATCGATTCGTTCAACAATTTTTGCCGTCGTTCATTCGTTCTATCTTCCACTTCCTTCGTAACTTATCCTTTTAATCTTTTACAGTTGCGTTTGTTAACTCTCTTCCTATACATTTGATTCATTCACACATTCATTTTTTCTTTTGTTCACTCACTCTTTCATTCATTGCTTCATTTATCATTTACTTAATCATTCATTCTTCCATCGAACAATCAATATTTAATTAATATTTTAATTCACTCACTCACTCCACTTTCTTACTCGCTCATTCATTCACTCACGCTTTCATTCACCCTTCCGTTCTTCCATTAATCTACTTAATTATTGATTCACCGTAATTCAGTAATTAATTTATTTATTCATTCTTACATGAACTATTCAATCATTTTTCCATCATTTATTTATTCATGAATTTTTCTATATCCTATTCATTTAGGCCTATTAATTGAAGACCTCCCTCGTAAAAGGGTGTAACATCAAATTAATTAAATGTGTGACGTCGGTAGAAAAAGTAATTTTGATCCATTCATTTACAACAATAAATGAATGCATCCGATAGCTGAATAAATTTGTATCCTTGTTAATCAAATGGTTCTGCTGGTAAATACAAGCCCAACGAAATATGTCCCTGAAATTATTTTTTTTTCTCCCGAAACATGTATTATAGATTTGTTGGTTACATCCTTATTCGTGAGAAGTCTTCAATTCTTGTACTATTTATTTCATCACCTGTTTATTCATTAATATCTCCGTTTGTTCCTCATTTTTATCATCTGTTTATTCATTAAATTTTCTACAATCTAATTATGCATTCATTTTTCATAACGTAGGCCTGTTTAGTCGTCCATTCATTCATTCATTCATTCATTCATCAAATATTCATTAATTTATTCAGCCATGACATATTTATTAATTTATTTTTCCTTTATATATTTATTAACTTAGTCGGTCTGGGTGGCACAGTCGGTAGAGGTGTCTGAGGTTGCGGGTTCGATCCCGGCCCCGATAGATGGCATTTAATTGTGCTTAAATGCGGCAGGCTCGTGTCAGTAGATTTAGTAGCATGTAAAAGAACTCCTCAGGGACAAAATTCCGGCACACTGACGACGCTGATATGACCTCGGCAGTTCCGAGCGTCGTTAAATAAAATTTTTATTGAAATATTCTTCCATCATACATTTATTCCTTCATTCTTCCATTTGTTCATTCATTATTTTATTCATTCATTCACTCATTCCTTTATTCATTAATTTATTCTTTTTTGATTCCATTTTCGTTTATTCAGTTTCCATTGATTCATTCGTTCGTTAGTTATTTCATTCCCCCGTTCACTTGACCTTTAATTTTATTAACTCAATCACTTGTTCTTACTGCTGTTCTTTTTTATTCATTTATTTTTCTTTCATCTGTTCGTTTATATTCTCATCACTAGACTTCGTTGAATTGTCACACGCAGCATGCTATCAGGTTGCCGATGTACGGTAGTATAGAGGAGGTGAGCGACCGCCCGGTCTCGTAGTATAAGCAGTTCATGTTAAGAGTTGTGACCGGTCCAAATAGATAGAGCAGCTATAGCTAATGTATACCAATGTAAGCACTTGTTTTTGCATTTACTGTGGTTGGAATAGTCAAAGCTTAACATTTGTTCAGTGCAGACAAGAATTATGCAGAACATTACAGTAATATAATGGAGGTAATTGATGCATTGGATAGCACAGACAGTTCCGCTGTTGCAGCTGTAAAATCATTGCCTTCTGAATATTGGAAGATATTGTGTTCACTGACTCTAATTTTAAAATCGTGTCCAAAAGCATCACCCTGTTAGAATCGTTTAAACTACAACTCTCAGAAGCCCTTAATATAGTGGATAAAGTATCACAAACCGTCATCCAAAATAACAATTCGCTAATTTCAGAAAAAGTGAAATGTAATTTAAGAAACATTATTGCTAAAAATTCTGCCTATTCACAACTTCGTATTATAAATGATGTGGTATTAGGTCACGACAAGACGTCTGAAGTTGGTGTACTAAAAAGTTGTGACTTTCCGTTCTTCAAATATGCACGTATTACATCGTGTGATGTTGAACGTACATTTCCCAATATAAAAACTGTTTAAGTGACCATCGGAGGAGATTACTTTGCAGTCGCTCAAAATGTACGTAACTCTTCACTGCAATGCACATATTCAAGAATGATGTGAATATCTTACGTTAAATTTTAAGTGGTAATATATCTCACTATAAAATAAATGTGTATTTACATGTTTAGACATTTGCTACTTCAATGATCATTCATTATATTTCTTGAATGCAGGATACAGGTTTTATTGTAACCACAGTATACTGCTCGGTGTTTATATCAGAGGCATACTCCATCCTTTGCACGCCCCTTTCTCATACAGTCTATACCGCATGCGCAGTAAACCTTGCGATTTTCGTGGCAATTCCACGAAGTCTACTCATCACTAATTCACTCATTCGCCATTTATTTGTTTTTAATTAATTGTTTGTTTACCTATTCATTCATTTATCTAATCATTCAGAGAGTCACTGGTTAATTTGTATTTTTACTTCTAACGGTCCCAGTGCACTGCAGTGTAAAGATTTCCTTCCTTTCGCTCACAACACCATATCACACTCTCTATTCCTAAACACAGAACATCCTTCTACTCTTCATCTTTCACCGTCTTTGCAGCTCATGTCTGGAACTCTCTACCAAAACATATCAGAGATTGTCGGACATTATCTAGTTTCAAAAATAGACTAAAATTGCACTTCTTCAATTCAGATTCCTTTCAATTATAAGCTCTTTTCTCTACGATAGTTTTGTAAAAAATTTATTTTCCTTCCTTTCCTCTTTTTTGTTCTCTTGATCACCAGATGAATTTATTATCATACTCCTTTTTATTGTGGATTTTATTTAATTTTCGTCTTTTTTATTCTTTTTTATTATTATTTTACTACATTCCATTTTGTTGTATTCTTCCTTACGTTTTCCCTATAAATTATTTGTACTAACTGAGTTGCTTTTATTATATTCCAATGTATTTTACTTCCTTTTTTCTATTATGATATTATTTTCATTTTGTTTAGTGTCTATTTTGTTATGCTATTATTTTTTTTGTAATATGTTAGTATTCTCTTGTTTAATTTTCTGTTAAATTTTTACTGCTTGTATACTTTGTGACCTTGTAGAGTGCCTATGGCCCTAATTCTGGCAGTATAAATAAATAAATAAATAATAATAATAATTTATTATTATTATTATTATTATTATTATTACACAAATCGTAATATATCTTAAAATTTCTCTTTTGTTTACATTGTATATACAACATTTTTTTAAGACACAGAAACATTGTATACTTATTTACTGGCATGTAAAAGAACTCCTGCGGGACACAATTCCGGCACATCCGGCGACGCTGATATAACCTCTGCAGTTGCGAGCGTCGTTAAATAAAACATAACATTAAATACACTGTATACTTTCAATATACGTACATGATACACTAGCACCAATACCACTGCTGAACCAGTAAATTATTCTACACCGTCCAGTCTGGGTAATAGGGTCTGAAAACTATCTCGGCAGTAGTTTTTTAAATCTTACAGAACCGATCTTTGCTAACAACAAAAATCTTGCACTTGTTTAGTAGTCTACTAATTTAAAGTCGTCATTATACTCACTTCTCCATCGGTGTTTTGATATGCAACCATCAGGACGATGCCCATTTTTGCTTGGATACAGGCTTCGCCAGTCTCGGGGTCCCCTACACCGAAATCCCCAACGTCTGGATCTCCATGGTCTACTGGTAACTCTGGTGCTGGTTCATCCTCGTGATTTTCACACGGTTCTGAAATTAAATAAATAAACAGTGTCATTAATATGAAAATACAGTACTTTCTGTACATTTCGTAACTATTTAGATTCCCATGTTATTAGCTACATTTCTGTCTACTTATATAACCAATTCAGACATTGTAGTTACATTAGATTCTATTTTCGTTACTTCGCTCGATGGCGTAAACACGCACGCACTAACACATACATAGGCACTCGTATTATACACTGTATGTACATTTGCATGCCTTTAAGGAATTATACAAAGTGAACTTGTTGCTTAGAAAATTATTCGATTATGTAAGTTAAGTAAGAGTAGTCAATTGTGGAAGTAGCGCTTATCTCAACGGGAATAATATTGTACAGGTGATGTCTTCAAGTACTTAATATATAATGCTTACGTCCGCGGTGCGAATTAACGGGGAGGATGAGGGAGATTTCTCCACCTGTTGGAAAGTTATCCCCCTCTCATAAATTCATATTAATATCCTTGCCAGGAATAACTTCTATCCTCCTCACAAAATATAATTGTTTTAATACGAGTATACTTTATAAAGTATAAAGTAAGCAAAGAAAATATTATCTCTGTATTATCATCACCTGCAAGATGACAACAATCAATAACTTAGGAATTACACATCTTATTTTAAGTCTGCTGATGGATATAATTATTATTATGATCATAATGCAAGACAAAAACTCAGTGCGACCAAACGTTGAGCCATAAATAATAATAATAATAATAATAATAATAATAATAATAATAATAATAATAATAATACAGTGATAATTTTATGTATGGTATTCTCTATAAAGGATTCATATCCCCCTCATCGAATAATTAAACTTTAATTACTGTAGTTAATAATGTTGAGATTTTTCCATTTTTTTTTTTGGTGTCCCGCTTTTTTACAAAATGTCCCGTGTTTTAGTGAGGTATTTTTCAAATAAAATAAAATGGAACCCTAATAACGGTCAACTCTATCATCCCCAAAATTTTGAAACAAAGTCACAGAATTATACTGTATATTATAATTATTTCTAACCTTATTTCTTTATTTACGATAATCGAAATCTAAAAGCGATTTATGATATATTGAGAATCCCATACCGTAGCTGCTTTTTCGAGCGCTTCATGCCAAGGAATTAGCTGTACGGAATAAGCTCTGGTTCGGGTCTTCATGGAGGAAGAAATTTTCTCATAAAATTTCGGGCAATGTATGAAACCGGTGATGAATTTGGAGAGCTACAATGAATAGTGAATAGCAAGCCGTCTATAACAGCTGGAAGATGGCCTTCTTGTTGACCACATGTAATCCCCTTACTGATTGGATGATCGTTCACAAGTAGGCCTGGCTCTCCATGTGCTGTCCCGCAACGGATTTATTTATTGAGATTCCTTACTTTTAATTTCGTCTTTCACTTGTGCACCCACGCGTAACAAATTATGTTAAATATTTGGGATCATAAGTGCACTTACTATTGCTCTCCTCGTGTGTTATATATAATAAATATTGCATAATTGCAACGAAAATTATAAATAATTCTGTATGTGATAATTAATATCTCCGAAATATAGTACACAAACTAGGCTGCTCGTTTATTATACAGAATGTTCAGAAAAAAATTTTCCAGTACTTAAACAGGAGGTAGTGCGCATCAAAGCTAGAAATAAAAGTCCTATAAACATGGATTCTAAAATTAATATTTTCTGAGAAATGAGCAAATGTTATACCATTACTATAGGAACAACATATCTTCCACTGTGTGCTCTTGAGCAAGAAACAAATGAGGAAACAGAAACAGCCGTTTGCCACTACGTATTACACAGCATATCTTTGTTCACGTTTGTATAAGAGGACGTTCGTAATCGTACTATTAAACATAAACTGCACATTGCAGTAATTAAGGACCTAACATTCTAAACGTGCTAAGTGCCAAAAAACGTTCTGAGATCTTGATTAAAAACACACTGCGTAATGCATGTTGAGATAACTAAAACACCGTCTTTTGGCGCACGAATGAGTCACAGTTGAGCTACGACAAAGACAATTTAGTAATTGCAATGGGAATGAGAACATCAATACTATATATCCTACTTTCAAAACTTTTTAAAAAATACAATATGAAGTGATTAGTTGTAATGATAAGTGATTATCCAAAGAGATTCTGTCGCGACTATCTTGCTGGTCGCATGACGGAAGCCGCTAGCATAGTTGTGCACGTGAAAATGCTGCTTAGTGGTAAGGAAATAACATAAGACACACTACAAAAGGCAAGTGGTGGAACACCCATGACATCAGCAATACGACTGGCTTCCACATTACGTATTTACAAAATATTTTATACAGAGTGATTCAAAATCTCTGCGACAAACTCTGAAGGGTGATAGATCTAACAATAAGGAACTATTTTTGTTAAACAACCTATGTCTTTTGCCGTGTCATCGTTTCGAAGTTACCGTTGAAAATGTTTTTGCGCGGGCGTACGTCAATGTATGCGAATGTGTGCACCCCTGTTTGTTTGTTTGTTGAAATGTTTGTAAGAGACGAGAAGGGTTGTTGTTTGTTTACGTTTAATGTTCAATACCTTTCCCTTTCACTTCAGTGTAATCATCAATTGAGAATGGATGTCTACGCGGTCTTCCACCAATGCGCCGGGGACGAAGAGACCCATCGTCTCGAAGGCGCTGATAAAGTCGAGCAAACACTGTGTGGTGAGGGTGATTTCTGTTTTGAAATTGTTGTTGGTACATGTGGAAAGCTCTTCTTCCGTTTCCGCGAGCCTCCCCATAACACATTACCATGTCGGCTAACTCGGGAAAAGTGTAGACATCCATTCTCAATTGATGATTACACTGAAGTGAAAGGGAAAGGTATTGAACATTAGACGTAAACAAACAACAACAGCCCTTCTCGTCTATTACAAACAAGCAGGGTTGCACACATTCCCATACATTGACATACGCCCGCGCAAAAACAGTTTCAACGTAACTTCGAAACGACGCGTCAAAAGACATAGGTTGTTTAACAAAAAGAGTTCCTTATTGTCAGATCTATCACCCCTCAGAGTTTGTCGCAGAGGTTTTGAATCACATTGTATATACGGCCTATTGAAGATACCAGTGCAAAAGGGGGTAGCTCCAAACCTGAAGGAGTTGCGTCAGCTGGTGCAATTACGATGCACCTTCTAATGAAGACTTACATCTTTACTCTGCATCTGTACCGCTCAAGTAACCAAAGTTCCTTCAAATAAAAGAATTAGAAACAACATACGTACCATCCAAATGTGTATGCTTCTAAATGCCAGTGAGTAGAATAGTCTCACCATTCTGATGAGAAGTTTTTATTTTTTTTTATTTTATTGGGTTATTTTACGACGCTTTATCAACATCTAGGTTATTTAGCGTCTGAATGAAATGAAGGTGATAATGCCGGTGAAATGAATCCTGGGTCCAGCACCGAAAGTTACCCAGCATTTGCTCGTATTGGGTTGAGGGAAAACCCCGGAAAAAACCTCAACCAGGTAACTTGCCCCGACCGGGATTCGAACCCGGGCCACCTGGTTTCGCGGCCAGACGTGCTGACCGTTACTCCACAGGTGTGGACTTGATGAGAAGTCTAATAATATTAAGCACTAAAAATAAACAGAACTATACCAACTTCTGAAAGTAGATTTTTCTATTATGTAATCATATTTACATTATTTTGAAGTTTTTAGGCATAAAAACTTGAAAAATAACATTTTCTGATGCAAAATGGAGGCAGTACCATCAGTATCATTACAGATTATTACAATAACTGAATCATATACGTGGAAAAGTTGAAAAAAAAAAAAACATTGAGAGTGGTGGATTTTTGCTGAACTACCTCATATCAGTCCAAAACGTTTGTGTAAAATAATACATCCCTTCACTTATTCAGTTTTGTTATTTCTTCTGGAAAGTTCTGAAGAATGGAGCTGGACTCATTTTACACCAATATCTTCAATTGGTGTAGGCTATACAATGTGGTGTCTTATGGCATACAATATTTTGCTGTATCACATGGTAAATGATATATGCTGTATGATATCATATAATTACACGATATATGATTTATAGTATCCATGATATTATGTATTGTAATATATAGATATATGATAAGAGATATTTGATATGATAGGAGATAATGATATGATATGATATGATATGATATGATATGATATGATATGATATATGGTGTGGTATGATATTATATAGGCCTATGATATGATATAATATATGATATGATATGTGTGTGATGATATATGATATGTGGTGTGGTATGATGTAATAATATATGAATATGGTGTCATATGACATACAACATGATGCTGTATGACATGATATATAAAGCTGTATGATATCAAGATATGATATGGTATGGTATGATATAATGTGTTGGATTCATAGAAACGTTAATGTCCCTGTCTTCGAACAAAGTGTTTAACTTACGTAGTTCAACATTTTCGTCGTTTGCAAAGGCGAGGAACTCCACTCGTCTGAAGGAGACTGTCATATCTCCGTCCTTTACTTCAACACCTCCGCTGCACACGAACTCTGATCCGACGTCAGTTTTGAGTATGTCATCTTTGGTAATGCTGTACTCCTTCCCTGAAGATATAAGATATAAGAATAAGACGTTTTGTTATTCCTTTTTTTTTTATTTTTTTATAACTCTTACAATTAAAAAGAAGTTAATTCATTGCATTACTTTTACGTCTATTTATCCATGCTTTGTGCAGAAGAATACAGAACCTAAACTTTCACACCGTAATAATGTAGAGTTGTGTTGTTGATTGAATATTAGAAATGTGTTGGAAAAAGTATAATGCATTTCATAAACTCATTGTTGTCGATAGTCCTGTATTTTTACAATTTTCGTCTTTAGGTTTCATTCCAACACTGTCTTGAGTGTATGAACTACTAAAGACAGTGTTGTATTTTTAAGTACGATATAAATTCTGGGAATAATGGAACCAGTGTTGCCAGGTTGAGGGATTTATCCCTCGGCGTAGGGATTTTTTGGTTGAAAAGGGATTGAGGGATTTTTTGACAGAATGACATAAAATGTAGTGATTTTCACACCTTTCCAATTTTTCCATTTTCTTAATATTTTTCAAATTATTTTTATTTTTCAGATATAAAATGAGTCTCTTAATTTTTATTAAAAGCACATAAAATGATTTAACACTGAAAACTCTATTATATGCTTAATAAAATGAGTCTCTTAATTTTTATTAAAAGCACATAGAAATGATTTAACACTGAAAACTCTATTATATGCTTAATATATCTGCATTGCTTGGGAAAAGTGGCATGTCAGTTTCTACAAACATTTTTTATTAATTTATTGACAACTTACGGAACATCTGCTCGCTTGGGAAAAGAGACATAAATATTTTTCCCATTACAATAATTGAATCGGTCATTGCAGAAAGGGGATAAGTCATGAAAAACGCGAAAATGAGTTAAGAGTGCCATTGCTTTCTCCAGACCTAGACACACATTTCTATACAGAAATGGGACAAATTTGCTCATTCTCAACGCAAAGCAGAGTACCACAAGCAGCGCAGTCATTGCAGAAAGGGGACAAGTCAGCGACTTACCTTCTTTCTGCACTGACTGACGACGTGAAGCAACAGAGTGCCATGGATCTAATAAGTTACGCGCCCATCAGCTGATAAGGAAAATGACAGATAAGCTAGAAGTAGTAAGTGACCCAGGGGAAGGAAACTGTGTTATTAGTGGTAAACGTAAACGCAATGAAATTAACTACCGCAGAAATGTAAATAAGAAAAATAAACTGAAGGCATTGGAACGTCAATTCCGTTGGGAAGTCTGTAGCAGCCCGTACGACAGGAGAACAATGTGGGTAAGAAACTAATCATTGTTTGTTTAGACGCAACTTTGGGTCATCAATTTTCAACATTCACAATTTCAAAAACCATACGGCGCACTTCTATTCCTATCATGGAGGTATAGGCCACAAATCTTCAAATGAAGTGTGTTCCTTCTAAACTACATTGAAAATAATGTCCCTTCTTCAGTCAAGGAATTGTATCTTTTCTCTGATAACTGTGGAGGGAAAAATAAAAATCATATTACCTTAATTCGATTGTTGCTTGCACTGACCCAAATGGGGAGATTTAACAAAATCATTCATTATTTTCCACAACGAGGCCATTAATTTCTTCCCTGTGACCGCAACTTTGGTGTAGTGAAGCGCTAAGGAAGACAGACAGGGTATATGTGCCAGACCAGTACAATACCTTGATCCACCAAGCAAACACAACAGATTTTCTACAGAATAAGTTACTACTGATGATATTTTGAATTTTAAATACTATTTGTCAGAGTATTACAAGAAAACCACCTGCTTATTAGACACACTGAGGAAGAAAGGGAAAGATAAGAATATGTTTTCTTCAGCACAATTCAGTGAATTTGTTTACTCTAAAGATGATCCAGTTTGTTCATTGGTAGTGAAATGAGGAAACACAGATTCTGTATGAAAAAACCAGGTTCTGGACGCATAGTAATGCCTATACAAAAGCAACCAATGGGAAAATTCCCATTAATACGAAGACGTATCGAAAGTTAGGCAATACATTCCATTGGAACACACTTTCTTTTACGAAGAGATCCTGAACTGGCCACCTTGTGACAAGGAATTTAAAAATGACGTGGTTTCCAACGTCCAACAATACACTCTATAACAATTGAAACAAATAATTTTGTGTAGTACTTTAGTGTATTTTTATTGTGCTCTCCTATATGCAGTTTTTAAGTATTAGTTTAAAAATAGAGTTTTGATTTAAAACTATGATATAAAATCACATATTGGTACATTTCTGTAGTAGGAATAATAATTAAAATGCAAAAATAATTATGAAATGGTGACAGTAATGTAGTAATTACACACAAAAACATCATTATCATTGTAATTATTAACATTTAGTTTGTTTTCAAATACTACATTAGCCCAAAATTGTAAATTATATATTTTTTTCTTTTATATTTAACAATTCCTTGCAGAAAGGGGATAAGTCATGGTTCGATTAAACAATTTTAAACAAAAGTGTTTGAGACGTCAGATGTCTAACATGAAGTATTATACTTCACTATTCATAAACAAAGTAAGAAAAAATATTTATAATGATTACTCCAGTATTGGAAGAAGAAAACAGTTTTTATTGATTATCTCAAAAGTAAGATTTTATGACTTATCCCCTTTCTGCAATGACCGATTCAATTCATATATAAGAAAATCAAATCGACATAAACTAGTGTGAAGACAGTTTTTTTCCTTCTCCTGTAAAATTAACATTTTTTACTTGTGCCACTTTTCCCGAGCACTACAGATATGGTTAGTCAACAATGAGTTGAGTGATTCAGATAGAAACGACCAATGAGATTTATGTTTTTCTTTTTTAATTTTACTGCTTGTTGGCTGCCATTTACCATTGTCGTTTACGTCTTTCCGCTTTATATTCAAATCGAATCAGTACTTCAGTAGAGAATAGATTGTTGCGAACATGAGTACGTTAGGAATATAGGCCTACCGTAAGTTAAGTGCTTGTGTTAACAGTCGGGAAAAATGTACATATTTTACATTATGACCATAGTTTTAAGTTGATATTTTTTAGTGTCTGTTTATTTTCTTAGTTTTAAATTACCGATATTTTTAAGCGTGTGTTTATTTTATTGGTACAATGAATGATTCTCAAGAAGGATCGTCCACGCCGTTAAAAAAAACGTGAAATCAGGAAATAGTTATCTAAAGTGAGAAATCTTGGAGGAAACAATCATTCGTTGAATCATGGTAGGAGGAACCTCATTTTGAAGGTTAGTTGGCTAAATCTAATGATCCCTATAAAGTAAAATGTTTGTGTTGCAAAATGGAACTATCGGCCGGTAAGAGTGAATTAGAAAGACACAGCTCCACGCCCTCGCATAAAAAATCCATTACAGTTGAAAAATGTCCCCAGAATTACCAGTGTTTTTACAAGAAAGTTATCTGATGACAAAATAAAAGTTCAGATTACGATGTTTAGAGTTCTATCAAGTAACTTTCAATGAGTCCTTGAAAAGATTGCCCCTTCAACAAGATGTTATAAGTAATTTGACTTTTCTACATCCAAAAATTGCATTAGGTGTCAGTAAGATTGTTGAAAGGTCTAGTATCACACTTACTTCACAATTGATAAATTCAAGACAAAAGTAAACCAAGAATCAGTATTAAATGAATGGAGCCTTTTACTCAATTATTTTTCTTCTGAAGAGAAAACTGCTTATCTAAATTTGCCTGTATTAGAAATTTGGAAGCGAATAGAAGAACGTCACAATTTCAATTCTGAATTTTTGTTAAAAAATTTAGGAAAACTAGTCAAAATTTGCCTTTCTTTACCCCATGTTGTAGAGCGCATATTTTCAGTGGTTAGTGATATAAAAACGAAGAAAAGAAATGGACTATCAGCAAAAACAGTGTTGTCTCTAGTGCGGATGAAACTAGACATGAGCAACATGAACAAATCACCGTTGAAATGTTGAAGCTGTTCAATGAAAATATGTAGCCTACAACAATGATTCAAGAGACATCAAAATAGCTGGGCTGCTGATTGCAGAAGAAGAATGTGAACAGGATCATCAATAATATGCCGATCTGAGGGTGAGTGCCCTGTTGCACTGTGATATTTATTAGGAACATTGTCTTGTTCTAATTTATTATTTTAATTCGTTTTTAAAAAGTGTATTTTGGAGTTTAGACCTTACCACCCCAAGAGGGATTTTTGTCTAAATTTGGGGGATTTTTCAACCCATCTGAAAGATTTTCTTCCGTAAAAACCTGGAAACACTGAATGGAACCGACAACTTCCCAAGTATAAGCAATGTGTCGCAGAGGAAATTGAGAGGGAAGAATAGAGAGAAACGCAAATTAAATTTCATGGGCTATGGCAGTGGTTATATCAACATGTGAATCATAATTTCAATCCCAACAACGAAAATACATTACTCAAATTAGAATTAGAAACTTGGTTTTAAGAGCTGTTAAAGAATGTTTAAAAAAAAACAGGTAGAATGTGAAATAAATAAGAAACGAACCACGTTCTACAATAACAGAATAATAATAATAATAATGGCAATAATAATAATAATAGTCTAATAATAATAATAATAATAATAATAATAATAATAATAATAATAATACAAAACACAATAGAAAGCCCATGTTGATTGATTCCTTTGTTGGTAATTATTCAAATATGGTGATTTAGACCTTCCTGGATTCTGCTAGTCTAATGTTATTAGGAAAAAGTCATTGCTTTTGTGGTACTACTGAATAAAACACGCCATTTTTATTTACTGTTTATGTATATGTTCTTTATAAAAGATCTTATTAAATGGTGTGCTTACACTAGTATATAATTGCTCAATTTCACTCACCGGTGTTCTTGTAGTAGCGTATGCTGCTCAGACTGTAACTCGTATCCACTTTTTTAACTGTGAGTACGAGATTATACTCATAATCCACTTGTGCAGACACGGAACGACGATGACGTCTGTGAACAGGGGACTCCTCAACACTCCAATCTAAAGAGCGGACATCAATTCTGCCAGATGATATATCCCTGTTAGCTGATGGCTCTTGCTTCTTGACTGATGTGTGCAGCGTGTTGTCTGGTGAATTCAGCATGATGTGTGATGGGTTCTCCGGGTCCGTCGGCGGGTCTATCGGCGGGTCTATCGGTGGGTTCGTAGGCGGGTCTGTCGGCGGGTCCGTTGGTGGGTCCGTTGGCGGGTCCGTTGGCGGGTCTGTCGGCGGGTCCGTTGGTGGGTCCGTTGGCGGGTCCGTTGGCGGGTCTGTCGGCGGGTCCGTTGGCGGGTCTGTCGGTGGGTCCGTCGGCGGGTCCGTCGGTGGGTCTGTCGGCGGGTCTGTCGGTGGGTCTGTCGGCGGGTCTGTCGGCGGGTCTGTCGGTGGGTCCGTCGGTGGGTCTGTCGGCGGGTCCGTTGGCGGGTCTGTCGGCGGGTCCGTTGGCGGGTCTGTCGGCGGGTCCGTTGGCGGGTCTGTCGGCGGGTCTGTCGGCGGGTCTGTCGGCGGGTCTGTCGGCGGGTCTGTCGGTGGGTCTGTCGGCGGGTCCGTTGGCGGGTCTGTCGGCGGGTCTGTCGGTGGGTCTGTCGGCGGGTCTGTCGGCGGGTCCGTTGGCGGGTCCGTCGGCGGGTCTGTCGGCGGGTCTGTCGGTGGGTCTGTCGGTGGGTCCGTCGGTGGGTCTGTCGGCGGGTCCGTTGGCGGGTCTGTCGGCGGGTCCGTTGGCGGGTCTGTCGGTGGGTCTGTCGGGTCCGTTGGCGGGTCTGTCGGCGGGTCCGTTGGCGGGTCTGTCGGCGGGTCCGTTGGCGGGTCTGTCGGTGGGTCTGTCGGGTCCGTTGGCGGGTCTGTCGGCGGGTCCGTTGGCGGATCTGTCGGCGGGTCCGTTGGCGGGTCTGTCGGCGGGTCCGTTGGCGGGTCTGTCGGTGGGTCCGTTGGCGGGTCTGTCGGTGGGTCCGTTGGCGGGTCTGTCGGGTCCGTTGGCGGGTCTGTCGGCGGGTCCGTTGGCGGGTCTGTCGGCGGGTCCGTTGGCGGGTCTGTCGGCGGGTCCGTTGGCGGGTCTGTCGGCGGGTCCGTTGGCGGGTCTGTCGGCGGGTCTGTTGGTGGGTCCGTCGGTGGGTCTGTCGGCGGGTCTGTTGGCGGATCCGTCGATGGGTCTGTCGGCGGGTCCGTCGGCGGGTCTGTCGGGACGGGCGTGGTGGTCGTCGGTTCCGGCGTTATCTCAGAACCCCATCTTATTATCAGTTGGTTTTCATCCGCGCTACTACAATCTTCAGATATGAACTCACCCTCCTTTTCTACGTATGGAACTTGTATGTCATTCTGCAAAATTGTATTTGGTTTTAAATATAATAACTTATATTCAATAATTCTGTGAGTAACAAGAATAGTACCAAAATCATTTTGAAGGGAACTGTCAAAATGATTTGTAACAGAAAAGTCCTTTATGAAATATTTCCATTACAATAATACACTTTTAAGAATTGGAAATCTTGTCGCATTGCGTCCTCGTTTGTATGACAATTTTTAACAAGTATTGGACATCCTCAAGGAGTAGGACATCACAAGACATACACGAAACAACACTTGAACAACCAGCCTTATGCCAAGCATCTACTGAGCCGGCAGTATTTTTATATTCAGATGTGCTACCATTGGAACCACAGCTGATGAATGTGTTTTGTATGTATGGGCTTCGGCAGAACATTCTTATTTTCTTTTGATGATTTGTTAACATTTCGTATAATTTATAGAACTTCATAAAAACTTAAAATTGTAAAGTGTTAAAATTGTAAAAAGAAATGTAATATAACTTGTATAATATTATAAAAACTTAAAACTTAAAAAAAATGTTACAATTGTTAAAAAAGGTAATGTAACTTGTGAAATGGACGGCTCCGTTTCTACACAGCTCAGATCAACAGTTGACCAGACGCTGACGAAGACACGAAACCAGTGTCGAAACGGAACCGTCCGTTATGCAATGTGCATTACCTTTTCTGTGAAAAATTTTAACACTTGCAAATATTCAGTGTTTATTTCGTTCTATGCTGGGTAGAAGAGTGAGCATGAAGGATCCTATTCTAAGATTTGCACAATGAGTTTTTGTCCACGTAAAAGCAAGATGATGATGATGTGGTGTTTTTCAGGGATAAATTTCGTTATAAATGGAAGATAACTATTTGGGGAAAAAAGTATTTTTTGTGTAGGAAGAGAAATATCGATTGAGCAAATATTGATCGTGATAAGCAAGTACAAGAGAAAAGTCTAATTTCAATATTATGGACTAACCGTTAATAAAATGTTCCGTGCCACATTTTCCAGGAAATTGTTCGTGAACCCAACTCTTTTTCTATCTTAATCTGACGTCTTGAGTTCAACAAATGGGCCATTGATACTGGAGAACATAGGCTATTCAGCGGATTACATCTGATGTCTGGATTTGATCTGCGTGCAGTAAATCCAACAACATGTTCAAGAACGATCTCGTTCCATTTATATTGTTTCATCTTCAGATCCACCAATTTGGATTTGATTCGTTGTGCATCTTATCAACAGCGAATAAATAATTAGGCAGCTCAAAAGCAATCACAATCTTTCATATGCAAACTAGTTTTTACCCCTATTAAACTCCTAAGAAACGAAAGCAATAACAAGAATATTTATACGTGAATCTGTGCAATTCAAGACATTGCGTTACGATACGTGAAGAAGTTACTTCATTTTTCCCAAAACATCTACACAAGGAACATCAGTGATAACCAGTTACAGAAGTTATTGAAGCTGTGCCGTGGGCTCTTAAAGAGTAATTTAGCTGTGTGATAGTAGGAGAAAGAAGAATAAAGTGCATAAGATTTTTCGATGTTATGGCATTAGCAGAAGAGGAGATGATAGTAAAGGATATGCTAGTGGAGCTAAATGACAGCTGTGAGCAGTATGGGGTGAATATAACTGCAAACAAGACGAGGACTACGAGTATGGTTATCGGAAGAAAAATAATAACGAAGGTGAACGTGTGAATTCAAAATTAGGCAATGAAACGAAGTGACAGCTTCAAATACTTGGGCATACTATAAGTAATAACATAAGCTGCTGATAAGAAGTCTGAAGGAGGATAGCAATGATAAAGAAAGCTTTAATAAAAAATGAGCATTATCTACGGAACTTTAGAAAAAGAACTAAGCAAGATACTAGTGAAGTGCTGTGTGTAGAGTGTGGAATTATATGACACAGAAACATGGACATTGCGAGTAAGTGAAGATAAACAACTGGAATTATTTGAAGGCCAGCACTATACCGACTACGCTACCCAGGCCGACGAAAAGTATGAATGAAAATAATTTGTGTATATATGTATATTTCCTTTATTTATTTATTTATTTATTTATTTATTTATTTATTTATTTATTTATTTATTTATTTGCTTATTTGTTTGCTTATTTATTTGTTTGTTTATTTATTTGTTTATGTACAATGTTCGTTAATTTTCGAGCTCTCTGTGCTTTTATGGCGAATTGTAGCCTACTGTATCTTCCGATGTTGACTTAAGAGGTGATTAAGAAATTTATTCTCTAAGTCACATAGTCAAGTTACACTTATAAGTTTTACAGATCTATACCAACAACTGGCTTTATACTGAACTTAACTCGTAAAAGAGAAGTGTTTCAAATGGAAGTTGGCTATAATATTTAAAAAAAGTACCTATAGCAACGACAACTTTGTATCCATAATAATTCCCATTATACGTGAAAAATGAAGTTAAGATATGTTAAAAAAATTTTATTATTATTGACAGACATATTTTCTACTAAATTGATAATTTCTTGTAAGGTAGCTTTGGTAAAGAGTAAGATAACGTGTTCGGGAACACAACGTCTCATTTTTCAATGCAAGTTCTTCGAGTTATTACGATGAGTTTCCTTCCCATGGAGGCTGATGCTACGCGATTTTAGGTTTTATGGTGATTGTGTTCAGAGAAATATTAGGTATTATATTATTATTGAATATTAAGCTCTAGCGTAGGTGGAATATTAAATTATTTTTCTGATAATTAGTATGATTTCCCCGTAAAATAAGTGATGTTGATCTTATCCGTTTCGTAAATTTTTAGCATACAGATCTACAAGAAAAACTGTCCTTGAATAAGAAGACTTTCTCGTAAAATTTACTGCTCACATCGAAATTCAATTCTGGAGGTTGCACAATGGGCTGTATGAGTGGCACATCTCATTGAACTGTTGTGTGGGTATTACTCGACCGAGGCGAGTAGAGCGGCGGGCATAATGTGAACTATAGCGATAACGCTATACGAACGCAGGAGCAGTACAAGTGGCGCTCAGGACTGCGGGACTCCACTGGCCTCGGTGGAGTAATAATTGAGCCATTCAGAGCAGAAGTGGTGTAAGTCAAGATTGGGTGATGACGTTTAAAGTAAAAATTCTGTAAAATACAGCGCAAAGTAGCAATTAATATGTCCTTCGTGCTATCCACTGATTACTAATAGTTTAAATAAATTGAATATTAATTGCTACTTTGCGCTGTATTTTACAGAAAGTTTACTTTAAACCTCATCACCCAATTTTGACTTACACCACTTCTGCTCTGAACGGCTTCAATTGATCTCGCTTTGTACCTATTCTATTGGCCCTCCATATCGAGAATTGTAGGGCCTATATACTGTTTTCGCCTTCGTAATTTAAAAAAAAAAAATTAACTCCTATTTAACAAAGACATTTAACATTTTGTAAGCGTAATACTCATAGAAAAGAAAATTAAGATGGACATACAAAAATATACTCACTTGTCCGGATATTTGGATTGTAATTCCTGCTTTGAAGTAAATACAATCCCCAGTAAATGTGTTGACCACTGATTCTTCACTCGCACTGGCTGCTGGAATAGCTCTTGGTATAGTGGATGCATTTACGGCTGAAATAACATTGTAAAGTGTTATTATTTACCACTATAATTTACCGTTATTAACATATGTTTCCTTATACAAGGGAATTTTATTTCAACTTTGTCAGGAATCGAATACGATAACACGAATATTCTAGATTTATACCAAGATACGGTACCATTTCGGCTACATCGGAGCGTATTATTTTATTTTGTATTAATGTTTGTATTGTCTGAAGATGTGGCAGCAATTTATTACTGAACATTTATAGCTGCTTGCATTATTCGTTGTTGCTATTAATGACTTATCTTTAATCTATACCTTATTTTATTTCAAGGAGTGCAGTTCGGTGGCTCCTTTGAACACCGAACTGCACTCCTTGAAATAAAATAGGGTATACCTATTGAACTGATTATTTATGCTGATGTTATCACTCTAGTGGCTTGTAATTCTAATTTAAATCGATTAAATTTACTTAAATTAAGTGCTTTTTCAATAACTAGGCTCCAGCTACCTATAAACTGGAATGAAGTTGTCTGGTTCGAAGTATATGTGACGTCACAGCGCAGGCACAAGTAAGCTCGTATACTAAAAGTTACACATCCTCTGCCCTCTTCCTCTAGAGCAGCGTTGTCAGACAGAGACTAAACGGAGAGGAGCGCTCCACTAGACTGGTTGCGTGCTCCCGTGTTTCCACAGACATAAGCAAGTTCACGCTCCGATCTAGCTCCACAACCGGTTTTGGAGCTTACAACTCTGACACTACTGCTCTAGAAAGTCAGAATCGGGACGCAGTCATAGTGAGTAGTCTTATCGAGCACTGCTCTTACTAGTCGTATTATTTAAATAATACTTAATATTTTTAGATGGTTGAAGGTTCATTGCAGAGGTAAAATGCCTCAGGAAAGACGCTCAAGCGTGTAATATTGCAGGGCATAAATGAGGATATTTAAACTAATATTTTCACTGTCTATATAGACAACATTACATATACATTGTGTAAAATAAACGTAAAAGTGGCAAAAACAGTGCACTGAAAGACACTGCAATACCAAAAGACACAGAAAGTGTGTTGAACGTAATCAAAAAGAAACAGTACCATCACAATCTGATAATTATGTAGATATTAAATCGACGTTTAGCATGGATTTGTGTAGCGTACCATGATGTTCAGTCAATAAATTAAATAATCTACATTTTAGGGAATTTCTAGACAAGTACATAGGAAACTAGTGGATAGTTCAGTCGGCTAAGGCACCTGCCTGCCGATCCGGGGTTGCGCTTGGCCATGGGTGCGATTCCACCTTGGACTGATTACCTGGTTGAATTTTTCTGAGGTTTTCCCTAACCATAAGGCGAACGTCAGGTAATCTATGGCGAATCCTCGGCTTCATCTCGCTATCACCAATCCCGTCGACGCTAAATAACCTAGTAGTTGATACAGCGTCGTTAAATAACCAACTAAAAAGAATGAAGTTTGTAAATATCTACATTCTACAGTAACTTACATTGGTGTCAACTATCCTGGCATATGTCAGAAATATGTAGTATTATGATCATGTATTACTATCGTTGTTTTATACTAGGGATAGGAACAATGTTCCCGCGCGGGCACTGTATATAATAATCCGTGGCGCTAAAGCCCACGAAGGGCCAAGACCGACCAGCCGGCTGCTGGCCTCACGGCAACATGCCGAAGCAGAGGTGGACGATCATCCAACCAGAATGGCGGTATCGTGGGCACTGTATACACCGCCGCTTAATTTCTCCCTCCACAATATTCTATCTGCCTGTGTGTGCGTACAGCAAGAAAGGTTGCACCGATACCATAGCGTTCTAGTCAGGGGTGTGTAAAGTGGTGGAATATGGCCAATAAACTGTTTCGTTTTAATTTCCAAGAAACATGTGAACAAGACTATTTTGTTGTTATGAATAAAGGTGAAATTTAATGTCTCAACTGTTCAGTTGAGATTTATATAAAACCTACTAACAGAAGGCAATTCGATCTTGAACATAAGAAGAATTTTGGCGAACATAAACTTGTAAGTAACAATTTAAACGGGATTGTAAAAAATGGTTTGTATTAATAAAATAGTTGTTACATGTGATAAAACAGTGTGTTATTTTAATGTACGGTAATTTGTTGTGCAGGTTGAAACTGAGAAAGTTTTCAAGAATCTACAATAATAATTTTAATGGAAAATCCAACCCACAGTCACTACTAGTTGTAAATGCAGTCTGATCAATTTATCGCGAGTCATAGAGATAAGTACCCTTTTTCAAATGCCAGGTAAAACCAGCAAGGTATTGTATGAATTATTATCTAATGACAAGTCTCCTAACTTACATAATTTCGCTGCTAAGATGCAGGAAGTTCTTTAATCCATTTATGCCTGCGAACATTTTTTTTTCTAAAGTGAATCTGATGAAAAATATTGCGCGTACCTACACGTCCTATCATCTCGTAACTGCTTTACGTTTATGTAGTAAGCCTAATACAGGGACATCGTTTTATTTTTACTTCAATTTTTATTGTACCTGCGTTTCTAAATGTACATGATTCCTACCCCTTTCACTAATGTCCTTGCTAACGTCAGTCACACAAACTTACGGCCGCTGTTGCTAGCAGTGAAGTAATCAGTACAAAGTACAGTGTGTTTCAGAAATATGTTGCGTTTTCTATAGGAGAAAGAGCTTATATTATTGAAGTTTATTTTCACACAGGTATGGTGTGTAGCATAACTGAATTTATCTGTGTGGACTGAGCACAAGTGAAGATTAGAGTTACCGAAAGTACGGTACCCTATAATATGGTACGGTACCTAACAGCATTATTTAAACAAGAGTTTTGTTTTAGTGTTTGTAGGTATGAAGGACGATGATGGAAACTGGAATTACAATATAACCGAATATGAACAACAGTTTTTTTATACAATTTCCTGATTATATCATTACGGAATATTTTCGTAGAAATGTCATTAATCTGGTAGACAAATTTAGAGCAATGGAGTGTACAGAAAGGAAGAAAAGTGTAAAATGGCCAAAAAAGGTGACAGAAGATGCTGTAGAAGATGCTAGAGAAAAGATGCAGCGAGGTCGTAATAAGTCGGTCAAGAAGTTAGCTGTAGAAATTGGGGTTTCTTACGGAAGTGCTCACAAAATTCTCAGTAATAAATTACGTTAGTAATATGTTAATAAAGTAGACATTACATAATGTATATAACCGCCTGAAGACTTGAGTTTGTGAAAAAAATTGTTACTATTCCACTGTTTTTTGATAAAATACTGTAAGGTAATGACCAAACTGAAAATCGTAATACTATATTTCCCTGTAACATAAATGGATACACTACTTTTCTCTCCTCCTATAGCTAGTAAAATGATTTGCTTACATATTGCACTAGCAACTCCAAACTCCTGTAATGGAAGGGAGGTAACAGTGTTTCCGAGTATAGCCAGGTTAATGTTAAAAATGTTAGTAAAATAAAGTGATGTCCCTGTAGTATTCATCCTAATATAGATAGACTCGTCCTGACCAAACAGTATAGGCCTATATGCAACCTAGAGCTTGTAAGTGATTTTTTGCAGTATAATGAGTACTAAGTCACAGTGATCATATAGCCTGTTATGAATGGATATATTATTTATTTAACTTGATTTTAAATGTTTAAAGTAATGGCATGCCGCATTAGTTTTATACAGCCCTAAGCGGAAGAGAAGCCAAGTTCATGTGATGGTGACACGTTCGAAATATTGTGGAAGGAGTAAACTGGATCACATTTACCTCCCCTCCGTTATGCCCATCCCTGTTTTATACACTATAGTTTGGCCATTAAATTCTCACTTTTCGCACAATAAAATTTATCCAGACCGTAATTTAGATCTGGAATCATATAAACTGACCACGTCACTATATCATGCGATCAGAAATATTGCTGTGTAAGACGGCTGAGTCGAATACTGCATATTATCTTTTTTTTTTTTCTTAATTTTACCGATCGGAGGCCATTTTCCTAAATTTTTCCCTTTTTTTATCTCCTTTTCATTTTTCTTGAACTAATTACAAACATAACACCCATGCCCGAAATGAGACTTGAACCCACAATCTTTCGGACCAAGCGTCGAAACATTCCGTTTGTCTACCGCTTGCGTCACTCAGGCTGACATCGTGACAATTACAATTGAATATTTTAGTCATATATCATTCAGCTTGATAGTGTACTATTTCCAACTGAAAGTAGGTATAGGAAAATCTTAACCTCCGGAGCCAATCCTGAGGAATCTGGATGTAACACTTCATACACAAGTGAAAAATTATACCCTATTTGTCAAAAAACTAAGTAGATAATAATACAGCAAAAAAAAAAAAAAAATAAATAATAAAAAATAATTAGAGGCGATACAGATTATTGTAGACTCGAAAATGTCAAGAAATTGTTAAAAAAATTAGTACGTCACTGATAGGCCTAACGTGTATATATATATATATATATATATATATATATATATATATATATATATATAGAGCGTTCGCCTAAGGGTGGGGCCAGGAAAGCGGCCTGCCTGCGGTGTCGCTTGCGGGAATCGTCTATCCATAAGCTTTCTATACTAATAGCATGCACACGAGAATTTTTCTACGTAGTACTAATCTTGTTATAGGCGATGTTGGTAGTGATGTCCATCTGAATGCACACATTTCTGGCATAGTTTAATAAAATTAGCATTCACACGAATAAGTTCGTCTTCGGTAATTTTTCTAATATCTCTTGTTATATTTCCCTTCAATTCCCATTATGATGTGAGAATTATTCCTATAGACATTATTTTTTAGAGTTCCCCACAAATAAAAATCGCACACTGTAAGGTCGGGGGAACGTGACGGCCATAATTCCTGAGAAATAATCCTTTCTCCAAAAACGTCCCTTAAATCGTTCATGGATTCATGGGCTGTATGGGCTGTTGCTGAAATATGGCGCGAGTATTAGAGTGCGATATCTTTGTGCATTTACTAAATCTTGAAAGAAAACGGGCCCAATAATTCGCTTTGCTGTAACAGCACACGAAACGCCAATCTTTTCGTCATGCAATGGAACCTCATGAATTAAATGGGGATTCTCTGTACTCCAATACCTATTGTTCTGTGAGGCAACATGACCTCGTAAATGAAACCACGCCTAATCAGAGAAAATTAATAAATGAGGATCCACAATACCGTCCACAATACTTTGTAAAATCCAATTACAAAACCGAACTCATTTTTAATCGTCTCTAGGCCGTAATTTATGCACGATACGCACTCTGTAGGGTTTTAATTTAAAAGTGAGCAGCAGTAAAGATGGTGTTTTCGGAACACTAACTTTCTGTGAAACACTTCTTAGAGATTCATTAGGAGAGCGTGTAAAACTGTAAATGATGCACTGATTTCATCAATTTTTTCTTCCGTCAATACTCTTCGTTTTCGCTTAGGAATTGTAGCATTTAGCGACCCTGTTGTCCTTAATTTGTTGACCCGGAATTGGAGCACCCGGATATTTCACTTCAAATTGCCTACGCACCTCTCTATATGACTTTGTTTTCACTTATGCATCATACATTAAAACTCTCTGTTCAAGAGTGAATTTTGCGTTTTGCATTGTTAACAAATTTTACACACACGCTGAATATTTAAGCAATTGTGTCAAGAAACTGCACTGTACGTAAAAACACTGTAACAGCTGGCTCACAACTGATAACTTGTCGACCTTGATTGTCGAGCGTGTCTCAACAACTACGCGTACCAAGCGGCGTACAGCACATGCCGCTTTCCTGGCCCCACCTGTAGGCGAACGCTCTGTATATGTATATATATACATACATACATACATACATACATACATACATACATACATACATACATACATACATACATACATACATACATACATACATACATACATACACTGGCTGCTTTGATTGTAATACTTTTCTTTGTAAGTTTCATAAATAAAAATTTTGAAATAACTTGAAGTTCATACTGGAGACCCGAATTCAGAATTTCAGCGAAACCAAAGTGGATAAAGATGATATTTCAGATAGAGGCAGAAAAACTCCAATGTTCCCTGCCTGAATTCCACCAATCGCTCCACTGATCATCGTCATCATCATTATGTTCTGTTTTCTTTATGTGACACTCATTATTATTCCATTGTGTTCCATGAGCAACGACTACGTCGATAAGTGAGCTACAAATTTCGGCATTCTTACGGGAAAACTAGAGTTCAGTTATTGATGAGAATAAAATTATTTGTCGTTGATTGAGTAATACTAGGGAGGATCGGAAAGTAACACACAACAATTTTTTGCGATAGACTATTTTGGTTAGGACGTTCAAAGTTGGCAGATAGTTTGAATCTTGCGTTACAGACAGCAATGGCTCAATTAGGTGTCACCCTGGCGGAACGAGCGGTAACTACTGAGTAAAGATGGAACGGGTGCTAGCATCGTCTACTTGTGAAGAGCAGCGAGGTGCAGTCCGTTTTTTCTGAGCAAAACAACAAAGTTCGAATGAAATGCACAGGGAAATGTTGGAGGTACTCGTATATGGTGCTGATTGTCTGGGGCGTAGCAACATCTCCAGGTGGTGCAGGTTCTTTGAATAGGGCCGAATAAATTTTACCGATGAAGCACGTTCCGGCCGACTAGTGACCGTTGCAACTTCACCCAATATCAGAGGCATTGAGGGGGCAGTCACTCACCCTACAGCCCAGACCTCAAACAGTCTGAGTTTCATCTCTTCGGACCAGTGAAAAACTTCCTAGGAGGCCAAGTGAAATCAGTCGTGCGCAAGTGGTTATACGCCCAGAAAACGGGGTTTTATGAACGATGTGTACTGAATCTGGTGTCACGATGGGGGGAAATATGTCGAGAAACTTTGTTCCTGTGTTGAAAAATAGGTAAAACCTATAGCTTATTTCTACATTGTTTCGTTTTGCTTCCCTATTAAATACGTTGCCACAAGAAGTTGTTGTGCATTACTTTTCGATCCTCCCTCGTAATTGTTGAAAATACAGCTAGTTCGCTGGTTTGTTCACTATACCACATATCATTACCACGAAATGTTTAAATAAGTACCCTTTTGGTTCCGTCACAATTTACATTACACATTTTGTAGCAGGTGATCACTAAGGTGTTTTTTTTTTTCTTTTCTTTTTTCGTTGAAAATTGTGAAATAACATCTTCAAATAAGTCATCACCGCTAGTAATAAAACATCACCCTTTCATGGAATAAAAATAATTTCAACAGAAAGAAACACCCAAGTTCAAAAACATTTTACCGTTGCAAAGTAACTTCACTAGATGGAAACATTGTTAGACTTATATGAGCACAAATGTACAATGAAATTATATTCGTGTAGGTACAGTACTACAAATATTTATGAAATGTAGTGAATAAACACAAATATTATAAACCATATAGGGCAGTTTTATATTACTATGTTTCCATTCCTTAATTCACAGCTTAGCAAAAATTAATTTGTTGAAGTTATTCTCATCTTCATTGTAACTCACCACAAAATGCTAGCGTGCAAAGCGCTAGCGCGCTCTTCAAGTTCATGCTCCAACCAGAGAGATCTTCAGTGCACAGAATTCAAGTACAAAGTGACGATTTGCGAACAGATGAAGCGGTACTTAGCTAGGCTATTATCTCCATATCAATGCCCACACACTTATTGATTGCGTTGGTCCTATCTTTCATCTGAGATAAGAACAGAGAAACGGATTAAATTACCTCCTCTACCGTCACGTAGCCACGTGATCAAGCCTTGAGCCATGTACCAAATTCCAAGTTAGATAAATTATATTGTTTATTCACATGAGATTTAGATTGTAATGTATACACGTCAGCTAATTGCAATTTGGTATGCCCATGGATGTGCAACATTTTTTTAGCCAGTCTTTTTTCTCTCATAATGTTTGAAAATTTTTGTAGAAGTTTTTCAAAATCATCACAACAATACTGTAATCATACACACAATGTTGTTTAGCACAAGAAATATTTAGGGAATCTTTGGGGAATAGATAGAGAATCTAAAAACAAGAAAAAGTTCATGTAAATTTATAGCTAATTTCTCTTTAATTTTGTAAAATTACAAATACTTTTTAGTTTATACAAGTTTACTTATTACTTGACTTCGCAGTTGAGGCACATGAACTCTGAAGTTACGTGCATACGTGATAAAGCAGTGTTTACAGAGCAGCTGGAAAGGTAGTCCTCTCCCATCATACACACAGCGTATCAGTTTGAAATATAGGCAGAGCAAATAAGAAAATAAATTTTGCGCCCGAAGGACAAACGCAGATATTATGTTGGCCAGAAAAAAGTGTATTATCGTCTCTCAGGTATAGAAACATAACATATTTTTAGGCGTATAAAGAATTATACAGAACAAATTATACGGAGGTAATTTTAACAACTTTAATATTATTATCCGAATATACATTTTAATTATTAAAAGAAACGACATATATAAAGTAATTGTAAAGTATGAATCACAGAAATGAACTTATATTCAAATAATAACATTACTATAAAATACAAAACATTTAGATAAACGTCGCCCTCTGTAGCGTATTTGCTATACCGCTGGCCTTCTATGCTCGAAATTGCGGGTTCGATCCCGGCCGAGGTAGATGGCATTTAAGTGTGTTTAAATGAGACAGGCTCATGTCAGTAGATTTACTGGCATGTAAAAGACCGTCTGCGGGACAAAATTCCGGCACATCGGCGACGCTGATATAACTTCTGCAGTTGCGAGCGTCGTTAAATAAACCTTAATTTAAAATTTAGATAAACATTTGCTATAAATCTAACTCCCGTATGAGTAAAACTCAGTTCGGAGGGCAAATTGAGCACATAGTACGAAACTTAATAAATTATTACGAAGAAAGGAAGATTTGAAATGAAAGTAACTCAAATATTATACTAGTGAGAGTTTAACATCAGTAAAAAGTCGAAATGAAAGTTTTGTAGGTTAACTTAATAAAAGAGTATAACTTATTGCGAATCAAATGAATTATAATAAAAAATCACCAAATTAAAAGACATATATCAGTAAAATATATATTAATACTAATTTCAATAACGCATTTAAATACATCTTTCATTTTTAATTTGAATTAATACATTTTATAATCCCTTAATAATTAATATATATTTCAAAATCACGTTATAAATCCTCACTCCACTTAAGGCCGTGTTTTTTGCCAACATGTGCTGTATTTTGCATCTTCTTGTAAGATTTCATTTCATTTTATTTTATTTTCTTGTGGAAGTTAATAATGTACCAGTACGTATATTTAAAAGTTTGTTTCGATTGCATTTCGTTTTCGACATCGCAATGACTTCACGTCAACCCAAATGTTCTATCTTCAGTGCTAGTACGTACGAAACCTTCAACGACATCCTCATGTTGTGGTATAAATTTCTGCCTTTAATTATCACACAGTACCATTCGTCCATTAATATTACTACATAAATATTATTAAAATATCTTTAAGAAGAAAACTTGATTATTCAACTCATTTCATATGCAAAGAATTTAATGTTTTATATATCAAAGAAATTTATATTTTGAACTCCTACCATAAATATCAAACTAAATTTATATCATTCGATCATGACCACAATACATGAAGATACAATATTTCACTCTCCCTCATTAAACCAAAATGTAAGACTAAAGCAGGTCTAAGGCACAGTTCTAATAACGGCCCAAGATTGTATATTGATTTTATAAAGAAGAATCCAAAACTGAAATTATTAAACAATAAATTATTTAAAAAAAACCGTATTTAAACTGTTTTTAAGAATGTCGTATTCTTATCTTTATATATATATATATATATATATATATATATATATATATATATACACAGTCAATCTTACTAATAAAAACTCTATATGCAGACGTTTAACTATCTTATACTTATACAATGAGTAGCTCGTTTGTACGTCGTATGTATATTCTTTGCTAAGAATCACTACACACGTCGTGTATAACAGTGCAACTGTTACACAGCTACGTCATAGTTTCGTCATGACTTCGTTACGAAAGATAATAGAACATCTGAGGTTCCTTATTGCATCCGGTAGAGCGCTCTAGTGTGGCGTGTTAAGTATCGATAGTACAACTGGCTCTAATCGATTATCGTACTATATTTTGGTCAAAGAGTACAAGCTACAGCAATATTATTCTAATTATTCTGTGCTCTTTGGTTTGTTCTTCTTTGGTTACCAGGCAACCATCATCATAAAATGACAGTCGATACGAACAGCTGTTAGAGGGGCGGCCATTTTTTCTCTATATACAACGCTTAAACAAGGGGTTTCGTGTATATAACTACTGCAAAGCAATTCCCATTGTATAGTTACAGGCTGTTTATACGTCCATCGCTTCTGCATGGTTTATTAGTAAAGTTTACTGTCTCAACTCTGCATAAGTCTAGTATAAAAACTATACACGGTTTATTAGTAAGACTGAGTATATATATAGTGTAATGTGTTTTTTTTTATTTTACCTGTAATTACATTAACAGTTTAATCGCAGTTTTGATTATTATTACTATTTTTTCGATAGAGTTTCAATATTTTTCATACCCGATCTCAATCATCTTGCTTTTTTGGGTATGACCTAGTTATAATTTCATTAATACAATTATTGTAATGTTATGTAGTATGTATTTTCATTAATCATTATATAACCTACAACAGTGCTTCACAGAGTGCATTGCACTGTGGGGGTGTCAGTGCAAACTGTATACGTGATGGCGAAATAAATAAATGTAAGTTACATATTTATTAACAATTTCTGTTTTAATAACTAATATCTGACAGGAAGTGTGTTGAAGTAACTTGAATGTTTTTTATTCACACAAACAGAACACTTAATATAAAACGTAGCCTATTGATGCTTCTTTGTTGTTTTTTTTTTTTTGCGATGATATCAGTTATATCAGGTGCAATAGTACGACTGACAGAAACCCTGAGAATATGATTTAAATTAGCATCTGAAATACTCGACCCCATTTTTGTTTTTGTGCACTTGACGACAGAAAAAAATCGTTCACATATACAAGTTGAGTCAAACTTAAAGTAAACAAAGTTAAGTTCCGTTCAGAGATCGATACCACACAATTGTCTTTACATGTTTTCAATTAATATTTGAGGAGAAAAATTCGCTCCGGCGCAGGGAATCGAACCCGGGTCCTTGGTTCTACGTACCAAGCGCTCTGACCACTGAGCTACGCCGAATTCAATCCACAGCACCGGACCGAACCTTCCTCCTTCAATGTTTCCCTTTATGGCCTGACTCCAAGTTTGGACATATACGTCAACATATGCCTATGTTAACTGCCATTATATTAGGAGCGCACTCAGTTGAGTGACTTGTTTGGTCGGGATTCCGCAGTTAAGTGTACAGTAATCTCTACAGACATATGCACTGCAGCTATGAGAATATTATAGATTTTTTATTAATTATTTGTCCTACAGAATAATATCTGTAATATTGACAATTAATATTTGAGGATGGCAGTTGATATTGGACATATACGTCAACATATATGCCTGACTTGGAGTCAGCCCACAAAGGGAAACATTCAAGCAGGAGGGTTCGGTCCGGTGCTGTGGATTGAATTCGGCGAAGCTCAGTGGTCAGAGCGCTTGGTACGTAGAACCAAGGACCCAGGTTCTGTCCCCGGCGCCGGAGCGAATTTTTCTCCTCAAATATTAATTGTCAATATTACAGATATTATTCTGTAGGACAAATTCATAAAAAAAACTATAATATTTACATGTTGTGCCAACCTAAGAATTTATTAATCTAATGTAGCCTAACCAAACATAACAAACGTATTTTTTATTTATCTAAACAGCACTATTCTTAAGGTTAGAACAAAAAAAAAAGATCGATAGCTAAACAGCGTAATCTTTCGACTCAGTCTCCGCCATCTAGTTCCGCCCCCTAGACTTAATGCAGCGGTGGCGAAAATGCTATCGCGCGCCGAGCCGCTGTGTAAGCTGCAACGTGCATAGCACCTATGGAGGGAGGCGATACCCGAAGGGGAATTGAAGCAACTGTCTGACATTAACGGTTTTTCATTTTCCTTACGTCAAGCACTTAAATAAAATATATACAGTACAAGGCTACAAACTAATGTTTAGTACGTGTAACGAAGAAAGAAATTAACAAAAAAACATAGGACACTTTATCACAACCTAAAATTAATTGTCTTCAGAATGTCTCTGCGGCAGAGTTTCAAAATCAGGAATTATGTCGCTTACTGCCAGTCGTAGTTCATCACGAAGGTAGTTGTCTGTCAGTCGTGATCTAAATTTGATTTTTACTATTTTCATTGTTGAAAATAATTTTTCACAAACGTAAGTTGTAGCGAACATGGCTTCAACAGAGCAAGCGAAAGAACGAAGCTTCAAATATTTATTTTTTGCCAAAGATTTGAAAAGTTCAACATTTGTCAAGTCCTTACATCTAGCTTTCATTTAACACCACATTGTAAATATGTGAGTTTAAATTGAAGATCTAACCGCATTATTCGTACATCTGCTGAAAAAAGATCGACGTACAGCGATGATGATGATGATGATGATGATGATGATAATAACAACAACAACACTTAACCTTTTAATGTTTCATCAGTAACATGTAGTAACTTATAATGCCGTTTTATGTTATACAACCGTTTTCCTAGTAATACTTGTGAACAAATCATACATTTAATATTCTCATCATATTGTCAGCAAAAAATGCATCCTCCCATCCTACTTGAAACTTTCGTTTTTATAGAGGTACATGGTTTCGAAAGAGACATTGCGACGATACGCCACTCGCAGGTCAGAGACAAATATACATGGAACGGAGTTTGATTCCAGTGAGTGAGAGGGTGGGGGTTGTAGGTAGAAAGCAAGGGAAATGCACTGCGAGCCACAATGTGCTCGTGAGTCGCATTTTCGCCGCGGCTGACTTAATGCAATAATCGCGGAAGATGTATTTGAATACCTCACAGCAGTAGTCTTTACCTCGTTACACTGTTGCACGGCTATTTGCGCGCGTGTAATTTTGAACATTTGTGAAGCCCTGGCCTACAATATTTGTGTTTTTAATTTTTTCAAATAAAAAGAAATAAATGTTTTCTACTTCGTTTGTTACTCTCTGTATAATCCAATAAACTTAAAGATTTGAATTACGTTGCGTTATAATGTAGTTTGCGCATTGACTCGTTAAATTTGTTATTACCCACACAGATTTCAATAGCAGCTGCATCGGGGTTGATGTAAGGGGTAGAGATCGATCTGGTCGATTACTATCCGCATCCTTCATTGAGTAGCTCTGCAGGGTGCCTAATTACATGGACAGATGTACGCAACGAGCGCATCCCCTCAAGCATCGTGGTTATTTGAGAATGAGTGCACGTTTCTTGAGAGTGCATCATCTGTAAAGGCCTACACATTTTATGCGAAGCACTGAAATAGTAATATGCGTTACAAGAGCGGTATGTTGAAGTTTTCATGTTCGAGGAAAAGTTTGAAAAAGCGAAACGTAGTTGAGCTTTTTTAATTTCTGAGAATTCAAAGAAAACATACCGCTCGTGTATCGTACATTATTTTGTGCGAAGATCGTTTATTACATACCTGAAAGAGGAATTTCTAATTAGTTGCAATGAAATCTCCATCTTGGTTTCTGTTCAATGACGGCAAATTTGCAAAACAAAAATATCTATCTTCAACATTGTTGCTTTAAAATGTTTTCTGTGTTTACTATACTCCAGCAGGCCGTGATATACGTCTGTCTTTTTTTCCCCCCAGTCTGTGATGAGTCTGGAATCTTGGTGATTTTTTCACGGCTTCCTTAATGTTACTTGCATCACGAATGCAGTAACTTTAGTGGAGTTGTAGAGTTTACTTAATTTTTGCAAATATTTAAAAACAATAATTAACAGTGCAATTTAGGTGAAATTGCAGTGGTAAGTTTCCAATTTATAATTATTACCATATCGAACGTCTCTAAAAATAATATGTTAAAAGCCTAAAGCAGTAAAATCAATATGTCACTTACGAGGTAAGAAGAGGGAAATTGTTATGTGTGTTAGATTGGGAATAGTGAATGTGGAATTTTAGACTTTCCGCGGATTGGTTTTGTGCGGAAACCAAGCAAATACGCACGATCTCGCACAAAATTAATTACATATACCTGCTCACAATACTTTAAAAATGCACGTTTGCAGTTTACTTGTGATACTATTGCGTTTTGTTTCGTAAAGATTTTTAGATAAGGGCGCAAATGGCCATAGTAGCTGACGCGTCCTACTAAACATCATCATCATCATCATCATCATCATCATCATCATCATCATATAATTAATTAAACTACATGCTTTATAAATTCAGTCAAAATATATTTTTCTTTACTTGTTATATAATTCTTACTCTCTTCCATTCCTTCTTTATTTCTTTCTTTCTTTCTTTCTTTCTTCTTTACTCTTTTTTTTTCCGTATGAATAGCTTTTTCATGCGAATTTGCGAGTCTGTGCTTGCGTTCGGATAACGGAAATCAAAATGTGTAAAGTATGGGCCGAATGTAAAGTCCATTGCTGTGGAATAAAAGTTAGTAAGAGTATATCTGACTGTGAAACGAACCGGTCCGAGTTCAAATCCTGGTTGGGAAAACTTCTGGTGGTTCTTTTCCTTTTCACCGAGGTTTTCCTTCAATCAATTGAAGCTGAATTGCTGGGTAACTTACAGCGTTGGATCTCGGACTCATTTTGCCATCACAATTACACTTTCCCTCTTTCATCATCATATCTATTTCATTACATATTTCGGGGTTACTCCAATATAGAGTCGACTGCGGGACGCCACCGAAATTGGACTTAATGGTATGTGGTCATTAGTTGCTGGTGGTAGTATTATGTACCGTGGAGTCTACCCTTGGCTCATGGTAGCTCGTGGAGCCGGAGTTGAGAGATCGCGGTAATGACTACGCGGGGAGGTAAAGGGATTCTGTAGGGGAGTTCGGGGGCGGCCCGCAGAGAAGTCAGTAGCATTGGGGGCCTTAGGATAAGCGCATTATTCTTTTCCGGGTAGTACAATGGACCTACTACAGCGACCTATGTGTGAGGGCAGTTCCCAACCCGTTATCCTCCCCCCAGGAAATTAATAGGTAGGCTGGCAGGCAGACTGACTGACTGACTGAGACTGACTTACTGACTGACTGATTGACTGACTGACAGATAGGCCTAATGTAAAAATGCGGTTATCTAGACAGAAATCCAACTGATAACATGAAGAGCTTAAGTAGTTTCGGAATGAACAAATCGTAAAATGTGAAAGTGTGTGTCACTTTCGTGACACTGTTTATTTACTAGAGGTATTATATGAACCGTTCAGAGCAAAAGTGGTGTAAGTCAAACTTGGATAATGAGGTTTAAAGTAAAAATTCTGTAAAATACAGCGCAAAGTAGCAATTAATATGTCGTTCTTGCTATCCACTGACTACTAATAGTTTAAATAAATTGAATATTAATTGCTACTTTGCGCTGTATTTTACAGAATGTTTACTTTAACCCTCGTTACCCATTTTTGACTTACACAACTTCTGCTCTGAACGGCTCATATATTTCATATGTGTCACTTCCAGATAAATTGATTTTTATTATATATCCTGCTTAATATGAACAAAATGCTCTCATTATTTCAGGAGAAATCGCTGTACGTTTTAGACAAGCAGACTGACGACGTGCCCCTAGACCATCTTATTGGTATGAGGAATGCTGTACATACTGAACATATATATTTCCACGAAAATCTGCAAACAATTTATTTTTACATTTCGTATAATATGAAAGTAGATATAAAACTGTCCCAGAAAGAACTGCAAAAATTAGATATAAAAAGTTGCATTGCATAGTAACAGTATTTGTTATCAAATCCGAATTTTGAAGACTATAATTAATCATGATGTATTAACTTTTTTTTTTATTTTGCACAACTTGAGTGAAAGCTTTCCTATGACATTTGGTTTGGGGATCAGGAACCATGTTGAATGACATTTTTATGGTTCAGAAACGTAATGTCAGGTGCATAGCGGATGTTGATAATAGAACCTCTTGTAGGGAATATTTTTTTACATTATGTTATCCTTACTCTTTATGGTATAGGCTATATATTTTAATGTATTGCAATTAATTTATTCAAATCTTTCTGACTTTCACAAAAATAGTGACTTTCATACTTATGATACTCGTAATAAAAATAGTTTAATTATTCCAGTATACTACTATTAGCAGAACTTGTATTTGGTATTGAAATTTACAATAGCTTGCCTGAGAATATTAAATATACAAATAATACTCTTAAACTCAGGAAATATATAAAATTGTGTCCCTACAGTCTACAAGCCGCACGTGTGTGCCTTTGAACTCTTGCCTAATGTATTTTATATTTGACTTTATTGTAATTTTAATTTACGTATTTAAATATATTTTATAGGTAATGTCTATGCATATTTATGCCTCTGACAATAAAGTTTATCTTTATATTATCTTATAAGCTGACACGCAAAATTTCAGCGATAAAAATGTATTCCATACTGGAGCGCAATTGTTCCAAAAGTAAGGAAAGAAATAGTATTCAAAAATAAATGTTAATTTTATTGTAAACGATAATTATGAGCTTATTTTTTACGTGAACTCTACAAAAACATCTAAAAGAACACATTCATGGGTGAATGAAAGTTGTACTGTTATGCCTTCGGTGCGTGGAGAGGGAAGAACCCATCTTCTCTGCAGGGAACTGGAATTTACTTTGCTCTCGGAGAACAGTATTGCTGTTGCAGTTGTGTTTAGAGTTGGTTTTTCATTCATATTAGTTCTCATTTATATCTAAATCTACGCTCCAATCCAGAAAGAAATGTGCATCAAAAGCAAAGGACTTTGGAACATTGGGAGATCTTGATATGAAATTTTTGCCAACATATCCCTATGTGATTAGATGTTTCTTATTCACTCGTCTTCATCTGAAAGAACCTTCAGCCGATTTGATTTATGAAGGAGTGACAAAAGGAATAGGTGAAACTTTGAGACGAGCATCAATTCCAAAAGTGTCTACATTTCTAATGACAACCATGATACAAAAGTGTGAACCTTAAAGAGCGAAAAGTACTTACTAAAATTGGAGAAGAAACAAAAGAAAAGCTTTGTAAAAGACATAAAATTAAAATAAATGCTAGCAAACTATTCAACGCAGCTGCTTATAATGCTCCAAATCATACAAATGCAATATATCGAATAAAGTTCCAGAACTTGAAAGAAGCTTCCTTATCAATCAGAGGATTATCAGGATAATTGTTATTAGTGGTGTGGATGCTGAGATAACAGCTAAAATCCAGGAAAATGTAAGGAGAAAATCCAAGAAACGAAATTCCACGGAAGCTTCTAACAAACCTTCAATCATTTAAGATATCCAGGATCTGTCAGAAATGTAATCAGACATGTAGGGAACGAGCACACTTTCTTCAGATAGCGATTCTGATTTTTCTTGCAAATATCCTTTAGAAACGCAGGCAAGATCTTAAAAAAATGAGATGCACCTTACAGATGAGATTGCCCTTGTGTACATCTGAGGAAAGTTATAACAATCACCACAGAGTGTTGGACGACTTCAATATTGTATCAGAATATAGTGTTACCAGTGTAGCTGATAATAGTAAAATTCATAGAGAAGTTGTAAAAAATTGCAGTGCTGTGACAAATAGAGATACAGAACTAGAAGTAAAACCACGAGGCATTCAGTTTGATAGTAGAAAGAACCAGTGATTAGAAGAAAAGAAGTCATGGACTATTGTTGTTTAGTTCCCCCCTCCCTTTATGCATTTTACATCACGTCTCATTGAAAGGGTCCTGTGGGATAAACAAATGAAGAGACAAAAATTAAAATCTATAGCTTAACTCTCAAGTCTGCTTTATGTGATTCAAAAATATGACAATTAAACAGTCAAGAAGAATAAATACAAGACCTTGAGCGACATGGAAGAGGAAATTTTAGAAGCTGTGCAAGAAAGATAACTAAGAGAATCTTTGTTAACTTATTGTTTCCAATAAGTTAGTAAATAATATATATAAACTATTTGAGATCCGTCTGTAACTTATTAAACATTAATTTATTAAAATACAGAATATTGTCACATATTATAAAAGGATGAATGTATTTTATCCGCATTGGTTTGGTAATGGGTACTTATCCATTGTCATATCACCATGGCAATGACATTCATTACCGCACTGAGTGCGATATGTAAATGATTACCGCACTGAGTGCGATATGTAAATGATTACCGCACTGAATGTGGCAATGACATTCATTACCGAACTGAGTGAGGTAATCATTTACATATCGCACTCAGTCAACAATCGTATCGTGAACACATTAAACGCATTATTAAATAAACGTGGATAAAATATTGTATGCAACTAGTGGGATGAGCATAATTACCGCTCTCTGTAATTACATAACTCGGCTTACGCCTCGTTCTTGCAAAACACATTGGAGTGGTAACGATGCTCATATCCTACTAGTTGCGAGGATGGCGAAGTATAATATGTAGAAAATTAGTGAGATCGGAAAATGAAAGATACACATGAAACAGACATAATAACGAGCATATTGGACAATGGTGTAATATGTTTTAGTATCAAGTATTATTAGAAACAGTGTGTGTTCGATATAGTCTAAGTGATCTGAAAATCTAGAACAGAGTGATAAAAGTGTCAATTCTGAATGAATTAGAGAAGTGTAATAGGTAGTTAAGTAAAACGAAAGAGATAATTGAAAATAGGTGAGGAGTCTGGCGGAGGAGGCTAGCTAGGATAGTAAGCATAATATGTAGAAAATTAGTATGATCTGAAAAATGAAATGCACACAACAAACAAACTTATTGGGCAATGGGGTAGTATGTTTCAGTAACAAGTATTATTAGAAACAGTATGTGTTGGAGCAACAGTATCAAATATAAATGACACTCGGGAAGAAATTAAACGCAGAATAAATATGGGAAATGCGTGTTATTATTCTGTTGAGAAGCTTTCATCATCTAGTCTGCTGTCAAAAAATCTGAAAGTTAGAATTTATAAAACAGTTATATTACCGGTTGTTCTGTATGGTTGTGAAACTTGGACTCTCACTCTGAGAGAGGAACATAGGTTAAGGGTGTTTGAGAATAAGGTGCTTAGGAAAATATTTGGGGCTAAGAGGGATGAAGTTACAGGAGAATGGAGAAAGTTACACAACGCAAAACTGCACGCATTGTATTCTTCGCCTGACATAATTAGGAACATTAAATCCAGACGTTTGAGATGGGCAGGGTATGTAGCACGTATGGGCGAATCCAGAAATGCATATAGAGTGTTAGTTGGGAGACTGGAGGGAAAAAGACCTCTGGGGAGGCCGAGACGTAGATGGGAGGATAATATTAAAATGGATTTGAGGGAGGTGGGATATGATGATAGAGACTGGATTAATCTTGCACAGGATAGGGACCGATGGCGGGCTTATGTGAGGGCGGCAATGAACCTTCGGGTTCCTTAAAAGCCATTTGTAAGTAAGTAAATGTGTTCGATATAAGTGTACTGAAAATCAAGAACATAGTCGTAAAAATGGCAATTTTGAATGATCTAAGTCAAGTTGTTAGGTTTTTAAAGGTGGGAATAATGACCTATTTAAATGGGGTCTAAAGTCAAATAATAAGAGCGTCTACAAAAGATATATCTGTAATGAATGTAATTGTGGCACCGGATACAGACATTTTGAGGTCCACATTACATGGATATAAATGTTGGGAATCAAATACATACATACATACATACATACATACATACATACATACATACATACATACATACATACATACATACATACATACATACATACATACATACATACATACATACATACATACATACATACATACATACATCCTACTAGTTGCATAAATAACTATTAACTGAGACAAAATCAGTGGACGGATCGGGTAGAGTGATCTTAAATATCGCTTACACACTTGGCCTGAATTATAGTTGTGAAAATTCAGGACAGGGTTACTTCTTTAACGAACTATTTTATCTAAAGTTTATTTTCACCTATTAGAGGATTCCACGTTAAGAAAAAAGCATTGAACATATGGGGCTATTCCATCAAATGACCAGTTGCCATAGAAACACCTACCTACCACATAGACCTAGCTTGTATAATGTACAGGGACATCATTTTATTTTTACTAACATTTTTATTGTACCTGAATTTTTTAATGTACTTCACTCCCACCCATTCTACTAATGATGTTCGAACTGTCCTTCACACAGAATCAAGGCTGTATATAGTAAACAGCACTGAGTTAGAAAGTATAGTACGTTCCAGAAATATGTTCGCGTTTTCCAGTGACGAAAGAGCTTTCAATATTGAATCATATTTTCAAACAGGTACTGTGCCTACGTCGCATCCCGATTTCCCCCACCTGCTTCTGCTCGCCCCACTGTAAAAGCTGGGCTGTCTTAGCTCTTTTCTGAAAACATTAATTTCTGTTAGGAATTGGACGTTTACGTAATAGTATACAGCTGTTTAAAATAACTTAAATAAAAGGGTCTCGGTAAGTAATTAACTGTCATGTGATTTCCCCCCTTTCTACGATCCTGCGGCATAACCACTTGGACGGACAGTAGATAGCATGTCTGAGTAATTTTATCTGTGCGACTCGGGCAGAAGTGAAGATTGAATTTACAGTACGTAATGTATTCTTTTATAGAGTAGGTACAGAATTATTTCAACATGAGTTACTAGTACGAAGGACGAAACTGGCAATTGCAATTAGATGCAATAGTCTATAGTGCGATAATATGCACAAAATAACTTAAGCCTGTATCGAAATGAACGGCCACTACTTTCGAAAATGTGTTTAAATATCCATATTATGATTATTTTTCAATTTACTTCATTCTCTATATTGTACGCTAATGTGCTGTAGACAGTATAATATACACTGCATAATGAATATGTTCGCATGGATAATTCAGTTCGTGAGTAAAAACACTTATTCTTAATACAGTACTGCATTTTGATTAAACAAAAACCTAATGAAAATTATCGAACTCAAAATCGCGATATTTCCTAGTTTACGTAAACGGATGAACTACTTTTCTTCCCTCCTATACCTTGTAAAGTGATTTGTTTGTGTTTTACGTCAGTATCATCGAACTCTAGTCGTGGAACGGGATAGGAAACGGTGTTCCCGGTTCTCTAAAGGTATAGCCAGGTTAATATTAAAAATGTTAGTAAAAATAAAATGATGTCCCTGTATAAGGCAAGGCCTATAAAACCAATGCTTTTTTCTTAACGTGGAATGCGCTTACATTTAATTTTGTTAAATGTTTAAAGACTGAGCAAAAGTAGGTATCACATTTTTATTGTATTTGGTGTGATTGTATTTGTACTTGACTGCCAGAAGATGTTGACGAGCATTAGAACATTATTAAACTTTACTAGCCGTACCCGTGCGCTCCGCTGCACCCGTTAGAAATAAATATAAAGTAATTACATAATTAAAATAGGACATTTGATCCAGGGAATATTCGTGTTTGATAGAAGGATAAATCGTTTAATATGTTACTTAATTTAAATTATATTTAAATAATTAAAATGGAATCATTTTGGTCCAGAGAGCACTCATTTGGTGCAATGACAATTCCTTTAACATGTTGCTTAATTTTTATTACATGCTTCCATAGTTCAATGAACATTGACATCATTTACATTTAATGTGTATACTTTATTTTACTTGTTATATGTTTCCATTGAATTATGGTAATAACTTAATTTTAACTCTTGTTTTCTACGTATTCAGTAAATGGCACTTAGCCCACTATGGTTCTGAACTCTTCAAATAACTTAAATTATATTATATTATATTATATTATATTATATTATATTATATTATATTATATTATATTATATTATATTATATTATATTATATAAAAAGTTTGTTGATAACGGATGTACCCCGATAAGTAAGTTTTTAATTTGTTATGGGGGCTCTTGAATCTCAGGAGGAACAAATTTTATTTTACAACAGGGCAACATAATCTGCTTGGCTCATTACCCAAATTTTTTGCATTGCATTTAATGCATATGTATTTTATGTATTTTAACTCGATTCAATTGAGCATAGTTAAAATTTGGATTATAAAATAATGAAATGCTAAGCTAACATATTATTACTGCATGCTAAATCAATACACTCTCGTTGTTCGTTAATTCTCTGAGATAAACATTATTTTAATAAATACAGGAAACGAATACACAGAATTGCCTATCAAGTTTTCTGTGCATAAAAAGCTATTTTAATCTTACCTGTCCTCAATTCACTCACAAGTTACTGTAATAACATTATAGCATTATGTCCATACAGAGAAACTACACTTTCCAATGGTGAAATAATAATTAATTATACAAATCGGTTAATTTAATTTCCGATATTGCTTCATACGAACATAGAAACATTTTCTGTAGGCTATGATTCTTAGCTTCGATTGTTGTTGACCAAGGCCCCTTATAGACGAAGTCATTTGTTTATTTCATTGCACGGCCTTAGATGGCAGTTATTTTAATTTTAAAATTCATTTATCTCATTAAATATCAGTCCTATCAAAATTGTTCAAAGAATAAAAATTATCGGAACTGATTTTTAAAGAAATTTTTGTTATGTAACATTTTTCATAAAAATCAATAATAAGCGAGATATTTCGATTTATTTAATTCAGGCCCCCTTATAACCCCCCTTTTAAATAATGCATTTTGAATGTCATATAGCCTATAATCTAAGTTGCAACGAACTTAATTTATATTCCAATTTTCATCGAAATCCGTTCAGCCATTATCGCGTGAAAAGGTAACAAACATACAGACAGACAGACATACAAACAAAAATGTCAAAAAAACGATTTTCGGTTTCAGGGTGGTTAATTATATATGTTAGGACCAATTATTTTTGGAAAATCTAAAATTACCAGAAAAATTTCGGCTACAGATTTATTATTAGTATAGATAAAGAATTATGGTTTTGATTAGTATATCTTTATTTCAAGCCCTGTTTCCAGCATCGGAAGCCAGTAATGCGTTGATGTCGGCAAACGTGATGAAAACATATGGCTACTATTTACTCAGTTAATCGATCCAACCATCTATTGCTATGGGAACCAGTGTTAATCTCTGCGATATTAATATTTCAGATCCAGTTAGTTCTCAGTAAGCCGCAGATTTGTTATCTGTTTAATTGACTTCTTAGATTAGATTCCTCCTCCTGAACAGATGACGGTTGTCGTCGTGGCTGTCACCGACTCGACAGGTAACATTATCAGAGTGTATCTCTCTTACGCACTTCCAGTCTATAATCATCTTCAAAGAGTCTTCATAAACGGTGTCCCGGGACTTCAAAAAATTCCGCAGTTCCAGAATACTTGACACTAGATATGGTGGCAGATACGAGTAGGTAGTGACTCTAAAAAATCACTACTCATTATGAACGTTTAAATATTAGCTTATCAGCCATGCCGAGTGTCGTAAATTTGCATGAACAGAGTCGTGATTTTAATTTAGGACAAAAAGTGGGACGTTTAGAAGTCTCTGGGATCAATAATAGAATCAAATTGGACATGTCAATCTGAAATTTTGAGTAGAGTAATGCAAGCAAGAGCTTTTTTTTTAAGTAGAGATCTGCCCAAAGAAACTAAAAATAATATCACTAACACAGTTATACAAATCATTCTCACATACGACAGAGAGTTGGACGGTTACAGAGAGAATAAAACATGTGTGTATGTAATGTACTGTATGTATGTATGTATGTATGCATGTATGTATGTATTCACACTGCAAATGGGTAAATACCTGGTAGCAGTGGTAACTAATTACACTCATCATCATCATCATCATCATCATCATCATCATCCAAACAAGTACAAGGCCCAAGGCCCGTTACGGTCTCAATAATTACAATTAATAATAATAATAATAATAATAATAATAATAATAATAATAATAATAATAATAATAATAATAATAATAATAATAATAATATTTACGGCTCTTAAGGAACACGGAGGTTCATTGCCGCCCTCACATAAGCCCGCCATCGGTCCCTATCCTGAGCAAGATTAATTCAATCCCTACCTTCATATTCCACCTCCTTCAAATCCATTTTAATATTATCCTCCCATCTACGTCTCGGCCTCCCCAAAGGTCTTATTCCCTCCGGCCTCTCAACTAACACTCTATGCATTTCTGGATTCGCCCATCTCAAATGTCTGGATTTAATGTTCCTAATTATGTCAGGTGAAGAATACAATGCGTGCAGTTCTGCATTGTGTAACTTTTTCCATTCTCCTGTAACTTCACCCCTCTTAGCCCCAAACATTTTCCTAAGAACCTCATTCTCAAAAACCCTTAATCTCTGTTCCTCTCAAAGTGAGAGTCCAAGTTTCACAACCATACAGAAAATAATAATAATAATAATAATAATAATAATAATAATTATTATTATTATTATTATTATTATTATTATTATTATTATTATTACTATTATTATTATTATTATTATTAACAAGGAGCATTCTAAATTAAAGGAGCATCCTAAATTAACATGGAAACAGTGCTATAGGAATAGAAATATTGCGTAGAAGTCTCAGAATATAATAAGTTGAGTAGATTTCGAAATGTACCCGTAAATATCGGATAATTAATGGAGACTGATGAAACTAACGCTTTGTCTTGGAAAGCCTGAGGTGGCTTGCACATATTTAAAGAATGCCAAATGGCCTAGAAAGATTATGTTTTGGTCGTATCCAGGACGCTGAAAATGACGAATACCACGACTTACATGAAAAGGTCTCTCAATGCCAAAGTCACAAGACCGTCTTCGTTGTTCCTGCGATAACTCCTATGTGCATATATAGTAATATAAAATTTTTCAGTAGGAAGATAAAACACATTTATTCATTCTGTGGCAATGGTACATAGGAGATTGTGAATTCTTACATTTTCGAAAGAAAGAAATATAATTACATATAGGAGATTTTATTATTTGCTGTATCATTATTTAAGTTATTTAATAGAGCAAAAATCTGAAAGTCGATAAATATGTCACATAGGAGTTATTGCAGAAACAACGACAATATATTGATAATGGAAAAGTGACGAATAGACAAAATTGGCTTTTGGGAATATCTAGTAATCTCTGAAAAAAGCGGAAAGTTGTAAAAATAAATAATTAAATGTTCATAGACGAGGTAAAACTATGAGCAAATATCCAGTGAATTATAAGTTATTTATGGCCATGTTTTAATTCGAATGCACGCCATATTAAGCTGTTTCTGTGACTTGTTACAGTTCACGCGACAAACGCGAGTTATGTGTTTTAATTCGAATGCTCGCGATATCAAACTATTTCTGCCAGTTAGTACAGTTCATGCGACAAACACGAGTTATGTGTTCTAATTAGAATGTTCGCGATATTAAGCTGTTTCTGCGAGTTGCTATAGTTCACGCGACAAACTCGAGTTATGTGTTTTAATTCGAATGTTCGCGATATTAAGCTGTTTCTGAGAGTTGCTACAGTTCACGCGACAAACTCGAGTTATGTGTTTTAATTCGAATGCTCGCGATATTAAGCTGTTTCTGTGAGTTGTTACAGTTCACGCGACAAACGCGAGTTATGTGTTTTAATTCGAATGCTCGCGATATTAAGCTGTTTCTGTGAGTTGTTACAGTTCACGCGACAAACGCGAGTTATGTGTTTTAATTCGAATGCTCGCGATATTAAGCTGTTTCTGCGAGTTGCTACAGTTCACGCGACAAACGCGAGTTATGTGTTTTAATTCGAATGCTCGCGATATTAAGCTGTTTCTGTGAGTTGTTACAGTTCATGCGACAAACGCGAGTTACGTGTTTTAATTCGAATGCTCGCGATATTAAGCTGTTTCTGTGAGTTGTTACAGTTCATGCGACAAACGCGAGTTATGTGTTTTAATTCGAATGCTCGCGATATTAAGCTGTTTCTGTGAGTTGTTACAGTTCACGCGACAAACGCGAGTTATGTATTTTAATTCGAATGCTCGCGATATTAAGCTGTTTCTGCGAGTTGCTACAGTTCACGCGACAAACGCGAGTTATGTGTTTTAATTCGAATGCTCGCGATATTAAGCTGTTTCTGTGAGTTGTTACAGTTCATGTGACAAACGCGAGTTATGTGTTTTAATTCGAATGCTCGCGATATTAAGCTGTTTCTGTGAGTTGTTACAGTTCACGCGACAAACGCGAGTTATGTGTTTTAATTCGAATGCTCGCGATATTAAGCTGTTTCTGCGAGTTGTTACAGTTCACGCGACAAACGCGAGTTATGTGTTTTAATTCGAATGCTCGCGATATTAAGCTGTTTCTGTGAGTTGTTACAGTTCACGCGACAAACGCGAGTTATGTGTTTTAATTCGAATGCTCGCGATATTAAGCTGTTTCTGTGAGTTGTTACAGTTCACGCGACAAACGCGAGTTATGTGTTTTAATTCGAATGCTCGCGATATTAAGCTGTTTCTGTGAGTTGTTACAGTTCACGCGACAAACGCGAGTTATGTGTTTTAATTCGAATGCTCGCGATATTAAGCTGTTTCTGTGAGTTGTTACAGTTCACGCGACAAACGCGAGTTATGTGTTTTAATTCGAATGCTCGCGATATTAAGCTGTTTCTGCGAGTTGTTACAGTTCACGCGACAAACGCGAGTTATGTGTTTTAATTCGAATGCTCGCGATATTAAGCTGTTTCTGTGAGTTGTTACAGTTCACGCGACAAACGCGAGTTATGTGTTTTAATTCGAATGCTCGCGATATTAAGCTGTTTCTGTGAGTTGTTACAGTTCACGCGACAAACGCGAGTTATGTGTTTTAATTCGAATGCTCGCGATATTAAGCTGTTTCTGCGAGTTGCTACAGTTCACGCGACAAACGCGAGTTATGTGTTTTAATTCGAATGCTCGCGATATTAAGCTGTTTCTGTGAGTTGTTACAGTTCATGCGACAAACGCGAGTTACGTGTTTTAATTCGAATGCTCGCGATATTAAGCTGTTTCTGTGAGTTGTTACAGTTCATGCGACAAACGCGAGTTATGTGTTTTAATTCGAATGCTCGCGATATTAAGCTGTTTCTGTGAGTTGTTACAGTTCACGCGACAAACGCGAGTTATGTATTTTAATTCGAATGCTCGCGATAGTAAGCTGTTTCTGCGAGTTGCTACAGTTCACGCGACAAACGCGAGTTATGTGTTTTAATTCGAATGCTCGCGATATTAAGCTGTTTCTGTGAGTTGTTACAGTTCATGTGACAAACGCGAGTTATGTGTTTTAATTCGAATGCTCGCGATATTAAGCTGTTTCTGTGAGTTGTTACAGTTCACGCGACAAACGCGAGTTATGTGTTATAATTCGAATGCTCGCGATATTAAGCTGTTTCTGTGAGTTGTTACAGTTCACGCGACAAACGCGAGTTATGTGTTTTAATTCGAATGCTCGCGATATTAAGCTGTTTCTGCGAGTTGTTACAGTTCACGCGACAAACGCGAGTTATGTGTTTTAATTCGAATGCTCGCGATATTAAGCTGTTTCTGTGAGTTGTTACAGTTCACGCGACAAACGCGAGTTATGTGTTTTAATTCGAATGCTCGCGATATTAAGCTGTTTCTGTGAGTTGTTACAGTTCACGCGACAAACGCGAGTTATGTGTTTTAATTCGAATGCTCGCGATATTAAGCTGTTTCTGCGAGTTGCTACAGTTCACGCGACAAACGCGAGTTATGTGTTTTAATTCGAATGCTCGCGATATTAAGCTGTTTCTGTGAGTTGTTACAGTTCATGCGACAAACGCGAGTTACGTGTTTTAATTCGAATGCTCGCGATATTAAGCTGTTTCTGTGAGTTGTTACAGTTCATGCGACAAACGCGAGTTATGTGTTTTAATTCGAATGCTCGCGATATTAAGCTGTTTCTGTGAGTTGTTACAGTTCACGCGACAAACGCGAGTTATGTATTTTAATTCGAATGCTCGCGATAGTAAGCTGTTTCTGCGAGTTGTTACAGTTCACGCGACAAACGCGAGTTATGTGTTTTAATTCGAATGCTCGCGATATTAAGCTGTTTCTGTGAGTTGTTACAGTTCATGTGACAAACGCGAGTTATGTGTTTTAATTCGAATGCTCGCGATATTAAGCTGTTTCTGTGAGTTGTTACAGTTCACGCGACAAACGCGAGTTATGTGTTTTAATTCGAATGCTCGCGATATTAAGCTGTTTCTGCGAGTTGTTACAGTTCACGCGACAAACGCGAGTTATGTGTTTTAATTCGAATGCTCGCGATATTAAGCTGTTTCTGTGAGTTGTTACAGTTCACGCGACAAACGCGAGTTATGTGTTTTAATTCGAATGCTCGCGATATTAAGCTGTTTCTGTGAGTTGTTACAGTTCACGCGACAAACGCGAGTTATGTGTTTTAATTCGAATGCTCGCGATATTAAGCTGTTTCTGTGAGTTGTTACAGTTCACGCGACAAACGCGAGTTATGTGTTTTAATTCGAATGCTCGCGATATTAAGCTGTTTCTGTGAGTTGTTACAGTTCACGCGACAAACGCGAGTTATGTGTTTTAATTCGAATGCTCGCGATATTAAGCTGTTTCTGCGAGTTGTTACAGTTCACGCGACAAACGCGAGTTATGTGTTTTAATTCGAATGCTCGCGATATTAAGCTGTTTCTGTGAGTTGTTACAGTTCACGCGACAAACGCGAGTTATGTGTTTTAATTCGAATGCTCGCGATATTAAGCTGTTTCTGCCAGTTTGTACAGTTCATGCGACAAACGCGAGTTATGTGTTAGTTTTGTAATTTTGTATAAAGAGATATTATTTGTGTGGTTTTCGTTGTTACCACCACTATACACTATAGGCCTATAGTTTATTGTTTAGGTCTTCACTGATTCAATTAGAGCTTTTGGTTTTGTTATGAATATATTGTCCTTGTAAATCTAGATTGTTTATCAAACAAGAGGTAAGTTACAACACTTTCCAAACACTTCTATTCCATCTTGTCTTTTAGATAATGTTGTTCAAGTTGCTTATATGCTGGTGTGAAGTAGTATTGAAGGTTGTGAAATTATATGACATACCCTGTTAGGGTTTTTTTTTCTTATGACCAGACTTGTGGCGCAGGGTGCCGAAACGCAGTAAGTTACGAACGCACGGACCATTGTGTTGTGTAGATCGAGGGGAATGAGAGATTGAGAGTGCAGTTAATCCTTGCCTCAACATGTAAACATTCAGTCACAGTAGGACACGAAATAAATGTCCACGTTTGCTGATATAATATATACAGTGCATTTCTAGTACAAAAAATAATTGCCTAACATAACATGTTTCAATGGATATTATACTGTACAAGTTTTAACACTGTAAAATAATAATTTGTGTGTGAGCAGAGAGGAAAAAAAAATATGCAGTAGGTACTTACATAAAATACATTTCTTCACAATTCAATGCACCGAATTACAAGGTACTGTACATTCGCAACATATCAAAGAAAAGTATCTCCTACTTTCACGCAAAATACCTTTTTTCAAGAAACGCTTTGAAATATTGTTGAAAGGGATGTTGGCATGTACCAACACTATATACAAATCTCGATTAATTTTTTTTTTTTCATGTTTTATGTCTGATTTTGATATTGAAGGCCAGTTGTGACTGTATAATTAAATATTTTCCCTGTACTTTTTGCTATTATATTGCTTTTGAAATAATTTTTTTAACAATTTGTAAAATTCAGTTTTTTTTCCCCCTTTAGACCATGAGTTGTCATCTCAGTGCACTGTGGTGCAGACACCGTTTTCTCGCTGCTCAGTTCTGTCCCTTAGACATCAACTGTGCAGCAGGAGTTGGGGGGGGGGAAGGAATCAGGTGATGACAGTGGCGTCCGTTCACTTGTTCAACCCTTTTAATCAGTTTCTAGTAATTATAATAAAAATAAACATGGAAGAAGCATGTACTTAATTTATTTTAAGAGGAACTGTGTAATAAGTAAATTACTTTTCAGTTTAAGACAAGAAACAAGTTGTATTTTTCCGTTATGTATTGTAAGAGTTTGGAAAGTAAATAGCTTTTTTCATATTAAAGTAAATAGGAATATACAGACCTATAATGCATTTTCACTGTTACGAAATATTACACAAATCAAATCCAGTACTAATATTTAAATCATGTTATACTATTCCTTTATTCAAGTGTCGTCACTAAAATAAATTATCCATCTTGTAACCGACACTATATATAACAAAACCATTATGTATAACATGTGAAACATATTATCTTTTCTGTTACAAGACTGAAGTAAATTATTTTATTACAACATAAATAAGAAATCATAAAAATTATTTTCGCTGTTCATTATCACTTCGTTTTCCTGGATTTTTAAATCACTTTTTAGTTTAAGACAACAAGCAAGTTGTACTTTTTCGTTATGTATTGCAACGGTTTTCAAAGCAAATAGTTTTTTCATATTAAAGTATTTGAGAACATACAGACCTATAATGCATTTTCACTTTACAAAATATTAAACAAATCGAATCCATGACTAATATTTAAATCATGTCATCCCATTCCTTTGTTCAAGTGTCGTCAATAAAATAAAATTAATTATCCATTTTTTACCTGTCACTATATCACAAACCAATTATTTGTTATTATGTATCACATATGACACATATTATCGTTCCTGTTACAAGACTGAAGTAGGCCTAAATTATATTACAATGTAAATATCAAATTATAGAAATTATTTTCCCTGATCATAAGCATTGGTTTTCCTGGACTTTTTAATTCGTTTTTCCCTCACTAACTGGTTTATGTTAGGTGTCAATGCTCGTGTAGAACACAATCGAAGAAGACTTTTAAATTATGGTCAGAAAGTTTGCTTCTGTGATGGGATGCGTTGGCTTGACTCGACACACTGCACACTACTACCTCCTCAGCCAGCGTCTCGGCGCTCCGAACTACTATGCAGGCCAGTTGACAATGGCTACTTTAGACTAATAAGAAAATAATCATTTACGAACTTCTCTATAAGTTTGTTCTGAAGGGAATGCTTGGTGCTCTTAATTTTCGACATGCTCCTTCGTAGTGTGAATTATGAAACAGTGAAATTAACACTAACACAAATATGCATGTATAAATAGTAAAAAAAATAATAAATGAAAACAAATAAAATGTACTTGTTTAATCACAGGATGTCAATTATGTGTGGTGATTGCAAGGACACACGCCGAGCAGAATTAGGAAGGCGGTAGGTTCAACGCGGACTATCGATTAAGGGACAGATTCCTCTAAGAAGACTAAAACACCGCCAAATTCTTTAAGTTTCAAGACTTTAACTAATACTACCGAAATTAAAAATAATTTAAATCTAAAATAGTAGGATATCTAATCCTAGTTTAAATCAAAGATTTCAATGTAATTTCTTATGAAACCAACTGTACTCTAACAGTGCCATCCCACCCCATGGGTCATGATGTGAATGTATACTCCGTGCGTTCCAAACTTCAGTCTCGCGAATCGGCCGCAGTTTGCTTATAACAAAATATCGCAATCGAAAATTATGAACATTATCATTATTAAAATTTTACATTTTAAGCAACAAATAAAAGTGATAATAATCTCAAATCACAGTTGATTCTTTGTAACTTATTTATTCAGATGGTACAGATAGGCTATTTCAGTATAAATTATATGAAAAAAAAAAATTAAGAAAAGGAAATGAACTAATGCTGTTCATTCGGCGATAAATTATCCAAAGTGAATTAATAGCACGAGTAGTGTCTGTTGAGAGCAATTTCACGGATGTAATAATACTATAACATTCATAAGAACACACAAAATAACAGATTACAAAACAACACAACTTGACACCTATTAGATTGCATATAATAAATTGAACAATTACATTTATCAAGATTAGTCTTATTTCAAAAAGGCATATGACTCAGTTGAGAGAGAAGTTTCATATAATATCCTTATTGAATTTGGTATTCCCAAGAAACTAGTTCCATTAATTAAAATGTGTCTCAGTGAAACGTACACCACAGTCCGTATAGGCCAGTTTCTCTCTGACGCTTTTCCAATTCACTGCGGATTAAAGCAAAGAGATGCATTATCACCTTTACTTTCTACTTTGCTCTAGAGAACAGCGTTTCTCAAACTATGGTCCGCGGACCACCTGTGGTCCCCGAGGTCTGCCCTTGTGGTCCTTCAAAAAGGAAGAAGAAAAAATAAAATTCAAACGAATTGCATATCACACTATAGCTGAAAATCTCAGAGTTTGGAAATGACACATGGCAATCACCTTTCACTTTTTCTCCCAGTACTGACATTTTATGAAATTTATTACCCTACCTGTCTACCGATTTCCCACTCTACTCTCAGCAACAAAAGAGGGATTTAAAGCACTATGAACGTGGTGTTTCTCGCCATCTTTTCCCTGCACATCAGTTGATGACATGTGGCTAAGTACATTGGCATATCTTCCAGATGTGTTCTCAAAACTAAACGAACTATATCTCTCTCTACAAGGTAATTCCTTGACTGTTTCAATGCGCATGAGAAAAAAGTGTTCTAGAGGAAACTTGGTTTGCGGGTCAGTTCCGTAAAACAGAGAATTTTTTTCACTATTTCCAACCCTAGAGTCTTCTTTTGATTGAAAATGATTTCGTTATTGGAAAAGAATTATACAATGACGTATGTTCGCATTTCGAAACTCTGAGGTCACAATTTGAATCTTATTTTCCAAGTAAATATGACGAATTTCCATGGGTTCGTGATCCCTTTCATTGCGATATTGAAAATAACAAACTTTCATTGAGTGAAAGAGAACAGTTAATTGAACTCTCGACTTAAAATAAAATTCCAAGCGGAAGGTATGGTTAATTTCTGGACCTCATCACAAGTAAAAAGAGAATATAGTGAACTGTACAATGGTGCTTTAGAGATTAGAATTCAGTTTGCTTTTATGTATCTGTGTGAAAAAGAGCTTTCATCACTAAATCTAATAACACAAAGTACCGAAATCGACTCGATGTATGTGACGATCTCCGACTTAAACTTACCAGCATACATCCAAATATAGAACTGTGCAATAATCGGCAGGCTTATCTATCGCATTAATGTGAGTACCAACGTTTATTTATTTTGTTTAGTTAGTAAGTTAAAGATAATCCAAACTCTAATAGCCTTGATTTATTAAAAAACGAAAATGATTTTTTTTCTATTACCATTAACTCAATTAGTTAATACTAATATAAAATTGCGTGAATTAAATTAATTTTAATTAATTAATTCTGTTTCAAAATATAATTCTACTGGTATTAAAATATGCTACAACAATGATAAATTTGCTTTCGAAGGGAACAAGAGTAAGGTGGTCCGCGGAACTGTTCTGACTTAAAAGAAAGTGGTCCCCACTTCTAAAAACGTTTGAGAAACGCTGCTCTAGAACATGCCATTAGGAAACTCCAGGAAAACAGAGAGTGTTTGGAATTGAACGGGTTACATCAGCTATTTATTTATTGGGATAACTTGAATATGTTAGGAAAAAATTCACAAACTATTAGGAAAACACGAGAATTTTACTTGAAGCAAGTAAGGAGATAGGTTTGCAAGTAAACCCCGAAAAGACAACGTATATGATTATGTGTCGTGACGAGAACATAGTAAGAAATGGAAATATAAAAAACGAAAATTTATCCTTTGAAAAGATGATAAAATTCAAATACCTTGGAGCAACAGTAACAAATAAATGACACTCGGGAGGTAATTAAATGCAGAATAAATATGAGAAATGACTGTTATTATTTGGTTGAGAAGTTTTTATCATCCAGTCTGCTCTCGAAAAAGCTGGAAGTTGGAATTTATAAAACAGTTATATTACCGGTTGTTCGGTATGGTTGTGGAACTTGGACTCTCACTTTGAGAGAGGTTGAGTTGTTTTCCTTTTGAACTGGGCCGTCGATATGTGTTCGTTTTTTTTTCTTCAGAAAATGTTTCATTTCTTTTTTAAACTTTAACTTACTTAATTTCCCGACCCTCTTGATATAGCAACACGACCGTCAGTTTGAGGAACGCTTTGTAAAAGTGACGGAGAGAAAATGCATTATTTGCTTGAAAAACCTTTAGGGTGCTATTTATAGGCATTTCGCAGCACGCGCTACGAGCGTACTAAGATAGCCCCGGCTATCCACTGGTTACTTGTACAGAATTCAAATCATATCCCATCGCTAACACTGGTTTATGAATACGAAAAACGCCGATCATCCACCGGAAACCCGCGCTAAAAATGTCTATGAATACGGCCCTTATCGACGGACCAGTTCAAAAGGAAAACAACTCAAAATTTAAAGTTTTGAGAAACCTGAAATTTAAAGCTTCATTTTGCTTTGAAAAATCCAATTAACACACTCTAATTTTAAACTTATAGTATATATAAAACATCACTAACAGAATTTGGAGTAATTTCAACGATTCTTTGATCCTGTCGTTTCTTTGCCGATAAGTACTGAAGGAGAGGACACGACTTTGCAAGACTAAAGGCTGGTTCACAATAAGCCGGGAACGGAAACAACGAGAACGAGAACGGAAATAACGTTAAAATAAATGTATTTAAAATTATTTCCGTTCTCGTTCTCGTTTCCGTTTCCGGGTTATTGTGAACTAGCCTTTAGTTTTCAGCCTCTCCAGAAACGTGTGGTTTAGATGGGAATCCGAAGCAATGAAGGGTCTGTTATATCTCTCGAATAAGGATTGAGGCAGGTAAAACCTGGTTGTAGGGGAAGTTTTCGGGATGTAAAAGAATGCAATTACGCGTTTTATTATTTGACAAAACTTTATTAAGATATTCACTATTTTAGTTGAAAAGTAATACTGTACTTATGAGAAAGTTTGTGTCACAATATTACACCATCATTCGCTTACGGAATTAAGTAATATATTAATCTGAGAGTTCTGAAGAAAATTGCCTCACGAAGTCTTGTGCTTAAAATTTTTTCACAACCTGTAGAAGCCATCATATCTGATCAAGATTGACATATTATATGATGAAACCACATTGTTTCCGTAAGAGATAAAGACGCAATATCACGCAAGTACCGAGCAAAGTGCATTTGGAAGAATTCATGAATTCTCTAATTACACGTGTTGTAAAAAATGTGTGGTCATGCTGAAAATAGATTTACAGAATTTACAGAAAATTAAATACTTCAGCATTCGCGATACCAGTAAAGACTAACGCGATGCTAACGTTTTTAGTTCGTTGTCAAGGTGATATCCTGTGTTAAGGTTGACTACACATCACGAGAGTCCTGCATTGTCAGACTGAGGAAATTTCACGTAATAACTGAAACAGATACCGTTTCACGATTGTAGAAGCTAGAAAAAACAGTTTAATATTATTGAAGAGAAATCTTTGACATTTCAACTTGGCTGTCGCTCTGCTTTGTTTGAGATTCAACGTATTTGTACTTTCTCAACTTCCGCCAAACTCAAGTATTAAAAGTGTTGTAGGCCTACTGTTTTTTTAGTGTAGACCTACCAAACTCTGTAAATACCCCATGATATACCTTTAAGTGAAACACGTTGTAACTCAAATTTAAAGATAAGAAAGATAGATCTGTACAAAGTATAGGAAAATATTGTAATGCTGCAAAAATCTGTTCCCAATTTTTTCAGAATTCCTGATACTGAAAAATCTACAGGTCCAAAGCTTTCCTATGCTGGAAATCTTTACGTAGAACTACGTGTGGGTGAGATCATCTGCATACAGGCGCATAATTTTATCGTGCTACACATCTTTATATAGATCTACGTGTAGGCGGTGTAAGAGATGAAACAAGAAGAATACAAGGATAACGGGAAGACAAGAATGAACAAGAGGAATACAAGGAGAAAGCATGGAGAACAGTGGAAAGACAAAGATAACATGGGGAATGTAGGAGAAGAAGGGAAATACGTATGTGTAGAAGAAAGAAATATAAAGAGAAGAAGGGAAGGATAAGGAGAATATAGAGAAGACAAGGAAAATAAGAGGAACACAAGAAGAGAAAGAGTAACACAAGGAGAACATCAATGCATAATGGGGGCCTCATTATAAATTCAATGGATATTCTTATCTTTTAAGTTCAATTTCAATGTTTTGATATTTTTATTCAGTTAGTTATTCAATATAGTTCTGTAATAGAATAATTTTACACTGTGTGTATGTTTTGAGTAGCTAAATATGATAAAAATTTCTCTATATACACAAGTTCTGAATTTATAATTCCATTATATAAAGTGGTCCTGCGCTGTGTCGTCGTGGTCTAAGGCATCCTGCATAGGACTCGCGTTACGAAATGCGCGCTGGTTCGATTCCTCATGAGGAAAGTAAATTTTTCTTGAAATTTCGGCCAGAGTATGGGACCGGTGACCACCCAAACTTGTGATGCACTTGGGGAGCTATGATAGGTAGCGAAATCCAGTTATGAAAGCCAGCTGTAACGGCTGGGGGAATCATCGTACTAACCCCAGGATACCGCCATTCTGGTTGGATGAGCGTCCACCTCTTCTTCGGTATATGGACGTGAGTTCAGCAGCCTGCTGGTCGGTCATGCTCCTTCATGCACTGTCGTGCCTCGGATTATTATTACATAAAATGAAGTCCAATGCCCTTTTACTGAAAACAGTCTTCCCAAACAAGAATGCTTTGCTTATTGCACCACATTCTTAGAACATTTTGAACAACACTGAGCAATTTTTATTCCTAAGTCACGTAGGCACAAAAAGCATCTTCTTTTTGGCATTATTCTTGGATGAAATCCATATCCACCTCCTGGGGCCGTTTGACTCCACACCGGGCAAATGCTTGAAGGACATTCATGTTCAAGTTTTGATTGTTGACTCTGTGCTTCATATGTGGTCTTATATGTTCAAGGTTGTAACAGCGTGCCAAGCTTGTTTCTTATGGCTGCTAAACGTCGTCCTTCCAGATTTGTACAGTATACTCGTACAATAGGCTACAATATTAGTTGTGATGAAGTAACTCCATCCATGCTTCGGTATTGACGAATATTCCTCTTACGACACCTGGAGAAATGTGTATAATATTATGAGTAGCACCCGGTTAGAAGGTGATAGTGTTTTACTCCACTGAGTTCCATCACTTCCGATCAGAATGTTCGCAGACAGGGAGTATTTTGTGTATGAGTGATGTCAGACGCTTCATCACTACTTATGTACAATGTATTCTGAACTATCTGATATAGACCTGTATTCAGGTTCATTCCCTGAAGCTTTGCTAGATTCATCCAACCATTCAGAAATTGCGGTTGAAGAATTGTAATTATCTGTGTTTATTGTAGTACTTGAAGTAGGCCTTTCTTTAGAAACACTAGTTGATGCCATACTCTATACAAAAGAATAAAACTTTCTAAGTTCAGAAATAAGTGTGTAAATAGAAGTAAGAATAAACATTTGCATGATTTCTATTTTTTTTTCTCTCTATGAGGCCGGGAGGGGAACATCCCTATACACCGCGAACTGAAGCCTATTGTGCGACCCTGAAATCAGTTGCAGCCCAACGACCGCACCCACGCCGAACCGACCTAAGCCCTAACATCCTAACGACCAGTCCCGTCATCCCTCTACCATTCCACCACAACAGCCTCCACCACATTCCCCCCTCAAACGGTTTGAAGTATACGCCACCCGTCCCGTCTGCCCAACGGTCTGAGGTGTAGGCCACCCCTTCCGTCGGGAGGGGAGTGGGTTCCTTTGCTGGGTCACCAAATACAGTTCTTTGAGATATCCATGGAGGCCGGCCGAGAGCATCAGGAGTATCGAAGGGCCGCCGCAGGCGTGATCTGAAGGCCAAGAAAGACAACCGGAATAATAAGGAAAGGATGATGAGGAGGGGGAAAGGAAGTGGCGAGAATGAGTGGAGTTCTATACGCCTGATAAAGTTACCTGATATTCATCCATAGGTGTGAGGGAAAACCCCCGAAAAGCCTCACACAGGCAACTCGTCTCAAGGGGGGAATCGAACCCCGGTCCAATGGGTTCGGGAGCGAACACATTACCACGAGACTACAGCGGTGGATGTTATTTCTATTAGTAAGACATAAAAAAAACACAATTAGAATAACAAAAATACTTGCATTTAACAGCACTGAGAACAGCAGCTTACTCTGCCAATGTTAAATCCAAAAATGGTTATAAAATTAAAATGTTGCAACAGTGCTACTAGGATACAAATGCCAGAAGTGTCAACATTCACATATTAACGGTAAAACATAAAATTGTATGGCTGTATAATGAATAAAGCAGGACAGGCCTGAGAGGCCCCTGCTGTGCATTATACGTGTAGCATTAACAAAAATTAATTTTAAACAGTTTATTTTAATGTATCTCCTTAAATGATCTTACAACATGTTCTTAGATATATTTCAGAAGATTACATGAAGTTTGATGCAATTTCATAATATTTTAACACTTTTAAGAGAGTAATAAAATTGATGAAAGGCCTCAAAGACCTCCGCCATCCATCCTAGGGTTAATCCAAACCTAGAAGCGCAGAATATATTATTGTACACTCCCCCAGCTAAGAACTGGTAAGAGTAACCCTTGAATGTTGCAGTCCGCACAGACCGGCGATCCGCGCACATAACTGCACATTCAGAGTCTGATTTCTGACATGCCTGCTTTAAAATTAATGAATGCAGGAAGATATGCGCACAAATGAAGTTTATCACTCCATACAGAACTCCATTATGGGATCTCATCGGTAAGGACATAAGCTCGGTATTTGGTTCGTGATAGATCTTGGTTCTGCAGAGCTTGAAATAGAAGCCATGTACAGCCATTCGGTTGATTAGATACCTCAGCTCGTAGTTAGCGCGCGTCCATTCGCTTTTTATCATGGCATCTGTACTGTAGAAATCCTCCCAGATGCATTCTTTCTTTTGCTTTTCTTTAAAATTAATTGAATATGATTATTTATTGACCGTATGCACACTAAACAACTGAAAAGAAGGAAAGAAAAAAGAGTAAATAAATGGGATCCGGAATTTTCGTCACCGATTTTTCGTAACCCGGTGATTTTGTCACATATTATATTTTGGCAATGCAACTTTTGTCACCGATTCACTTTTGTCACCACCATATTTTGTCACTAATTTAATTTCCTCATCACTATTCGCCGCCATAATTTTTCTCTCCTTCGTGTCGCTTCCCTTGATAATACTTATATAAAATGATACGCAATAAAAATTCCTACTTCATTGTGTTCATATTGTTCATTTCGTTTCCAAGGATACATTGAGTTTTTTGTTTCGAAATCTTCAAGTACAGGATTCAGTATGTTTATATTGTTCATTTCGTTTCCAAGGATACACTGATTTTTTGGTTTCGAAATCTTCAATTACATGATTCATTGTGTTAATATTGTTCATTTCGTTTCCAAGGATGCATTGATTTTTTGGTTTCGAAATCAAGTACAGGATTCATTGTGTTCATATTGTTCATTTCGTTTCCAAGGATATAGTGATTTTTTTTTTTTTTTAGGTTTCGAAATCTTCAAGAACAGGATTCATTTTGTTCATATTGTTAATTTTGTTTCCAAGGATAGATTGATTTTTTTGGTTTCGAAATCTTCAAGAACAGGATTCATTGTGTTCATATTGTTCATTTCGTTTCCAACGATACATTGATTCTTTGAATTCGAAATCTTTAAGTATAGGATCCATTGTGTTCATATTGTTCATTTCGTTTCCAAGAATACATTGATTCTTTGAATTCGAAATCTTCAATTACATGATTCATTGTGTTCATATTGTTCATTTCGTTTCCAAGGATACATTGATTTTTTTGGTTTCGAAATCTTCAAGAACAGGATTCATTGTGTTCATATTGTTCATTTCGTTTCCAAGGATACATTGTTTTTTTGGTTTCGAAATCTTCAAGAACAGGATTCATTGTGTTCATAGTGTTCATTTTGTTTCAAGGATACATTGATTCTTTGGATTCGAAATGTTCAAGTTACAGGATTTATTGGTTTCAAAATCTTCAAGTTAAGATATGGTGGTATTATTTTGATTCGTAAAAAGTAATAGATCAAGAGATAAGTTAATCTATAATGGACTTAATATACAGAGCACAAGTTACAAAGACCGAGATTGTATGGAGTTGTGATCACCACGACATTTGTAATTCACTGGGGACTATTTCCTCAGATAAAGAAAACCATTGTAAAAGAACCTACAGAGCATTCGAAACACTCAGCAAATTGAGGTAGAACTGGAGCTGCGGAATGTGTCGAAGCAACGAAAGCTGAAGTTGAAAATTCAGCGAAAGCTTCGTCATCCAATTTATAACGACATACAATACAGTTATTATTTTGGTGACGAAATCTCCTCGGTGTAAAAAATGATGACAAAATGTATATGATGACGAAATATCTTCGGTGACAAAATCTCCTCAGTGACAAAAAAAAACGTGATGACAAAATGTATATGATGACCAAAAAATACTGACGAAAAATAGGTGACAAACTATAACGGTGACTAAATTTCCAGTTACGAAAAGTCCTAGACCCGAATTAAATAAAGAAAGAAAAAATGAATAATTTTAAGGGAAAAATTGTTCCGGGGCCGGGTATCGATCCCGGGACATCTGGTTGAACGTACCAGCGCTCTTTCCAACTGAGCTACCCGGGAACTCCACCCGACACCGTCTCAACTCTTCCCTTTATATCCACACAACTCGCGTGGGCTTACGAAGCGCCAGAGACACACATCGAGTGCACACAAACTCTATGTGACTTGGAATTGTGAAATTATTCAAATCTGCTTTACAGGGAGCCTTACCTGAAAGACTAGAGTTGCATAATATATACGTCACTGTGTACGTTAACAGAAAACCACAATTCCAAGTCACACAGAGTTTGTGTGCACTCGATGTGGGTTTCTGGCGCTTCGTCAGCCCACGCGAGTTGTGTGGATATAAAGGGAAGAGTTGAGACGGTGTCGGGTGGAGTTCCCGGGTAGCTCAGTTGGAAAGAGCGCTGGTACGTTCAACCAGAGGTCCCGGAACAATTTTTCCCTTGAAATTATTCAAATCTGCTTTACAGGGAGCCTTACCTGAAAGACTAGATTTGCAAAGAAAAAATGGTTTTTATCTCATCTAAACATTCAAAACTTTGTAGCAAGCATAGTACCTATTAGCCTACCAAGAAGGACGTATAAAATTACTAGAAGGAAGTCTTTCTTGCAGATTCTTTAGGTCTTACAAGCATTGTGGATTAATGAAGTAGTATCTTTTCATGATGTTATACTGCAGATAATAATTACTGACAAAATTCCTTGTATCTTGTTTATTGCATACGTTGTGAAATTATTACAATGTGCTCTTCAGTTTCAGTGAACAGAATCTTCTATTGTTCTGTCAGTTTTATCAGATTCCTTGGTAATTGATCTGAAAGGAAATTGTAAGTTTCTTTTCCAAGATAGAAAGATAATATTTTGAGATCACTATGTTTACAGACTCCTTAATAGCTAGATATAAATGGATTTAATATTTTTGCCACAAATCATGCGATACAAAAATAGATAGAATCACATCAAATTAATAACTTCCATTTGGTCTTTGCCTTCAAGCCTTTTTCATCCTCCTGTATTTGAAAGGGACTTCAATCTTACCAATTACTTGAATTGGAAACATTGGCCCAATTACTTGAATTGGAATTGGTCATGAAGTCTTTTTAGTCGGTATTTACCTGAGCTGCATCAACTACAGTACTAGGTTATTTAATGTAAATGGTTGATGATAGCGAGATGATGTTTGGCGAAATGAAACCGATAAATAAATGATCACTCGATGAATTTATTATCATACCCTTTTTATTGTGGATTTTATTTACTTTTTGTATTTTTTTTCTTATTTTTTATTATTATTTTATTACATTCCATTTGTTGCATTCTTACTTACGTTTTCCCTATTAACTATTTGCACAAACCGAGTTGCTTTTATTATGTTCCAATCTTTAGATCTGTATTTTACTTTCTTTTTTCTATTATGGTTATGGTATTATTTTCATGTTGTTTAGTGTCGATTTTCTTATGTTATTATTCTTTTTGTAATATGTTAGTATTCTGTTCTTTAACTTTTTGTTACATTTTCACTGCTTGTATACTTTGTAACCTGGTAGAGTGTAAGAGAAGACCCTATGGCCTTAACTCTGCCAGTATAAATAAATAAATAAATTATTATTATTATTATTATTATTATTATTATTATTATTATTATTATTATTAACACTGGATTTGCTTATATCAATCTCACGAGAACATTGCCTCATTGACTTCTTTGGGGATTGTGCAAAAGCCTGCATAATTGTATCAACACTCTCGTTATCGGTGGAACTTCTCTTTCTTCTGCACCGCCCTTTCAACACATCTTGCAACGTTCCGTCGACTTCAAACTTGTCTCGGATTGTTGTGATAGTTAACCTTGTTGGTGGTTGTGTTCCAAATTGAACCCTCCAACGTCGTTGAACCTCAACAACATTCTCCACTTTCCAATAACATTTCAGTATCCACTTACGTTCATCGAATGATAATTGCACCACCACGTTTGTTTATAAACATGCTTTCCACTGCCTTCTGAATCATAAACAGCAAAAATCGTATTTCTATCTCATTTCTCTGCTGTGAAATAGTATTTCAAAGAGTGTATGCATCAATTTGGGACACTCCGTATATGCAAACCGAAACGTGCTCATCCATCATTCATTTTCTTCCAGAATCGTCATATTGAAATATATGATAATCATCTTTACTTCAAATTGTGACAAGAACAGTGTTGGTGCTGTTTTTACAGTGTGTAACCATAATTATATATATATATATATATATATATATATATATATACATACATACATACATACATACATACATACATACATACATACATACATACATACATACATACATACATACATACAAGCAGCACTTCTACATTACACGAAATCCATACTCTTCATAAATACACTAAAAGGGCCGTTATTCATAGACATTTTTAGCGCGGGCTTTCGGTGGATTATCAGCGTTTTTCGTATTCATAAACCAGTGTTAGCGATAGGATATGATTTGAATTCTGTACAAGTAACCAGTGGATAGCCGGGGATGGCTTAGTACGCTCGTAGCGCGTGCTGCGAAATGTCTATGAATAGCACCCAAAAAGTTTAAAATTACATGCCTATAATCATTACGATAAGAAAAAAGCGGACTGAATATAAAAATGATTACGTACAACTAATTTACTTAATAGATTATATTAGTATGTTTTCGAAAACTCCAACAACACTCCCTTACCATTAAAAATAGTCTGTCACGTTGTCAGGACAGGCTTTGTTATTTGCAGCAATATCATCTATCACCAGTTTGTACTACAGTTCGCATACATCGTGCGCAGGTGATGAAGCCTTCAATTTTCCCTCACCTCCTGCTCCGAAACCACCAAAGCATGTGAATATCAGTTGTTGGAAATAATATCGGAGTATCGGTAACAATTAATACACTTTAGCAGTAGATATTTCATCCCCGTGACGTGTTAGGGTAGCATTCCCCCTCTAATAAGCAGTTTCCAGCCAGACGAAGGATGTTTGGTGTTAATGGATCCGGATCCAGGGATGTAATATTTTAAAAGGGTGAGAAGATGGGTTCTAACAGTAGCACCTGGCTGCTACCACAGGCAGATGCGTTTCCACTCCGTGATGATCACAAAATCATGCAGCGTGAACCCACGTGATTCTGCTAACACATTACTGGACATAACTATGGCCCACGGGCTATATAGATAACTCTTCCAGGTGTCAGAACTTTTCCGAGAAAAAGTGAGGTAGAAGAATTCTTGTGCGAATGTGTAGTTATCTTATTATTCAATTTTTTTCCCTTGTGTGATTTTTTTTCTGTTCATCCTCTCTCTTACTCTTTTTCGTTTTCTTATTCTTCTTTACTTCCATTATCGACACATACAGGGTTGTTTCCGATCTCTGATAACGAATTTGAATGACGTCATGTGCGTCAGGAATCACACCGACAGCTGAACTGCGGCGAAAGGCGACAGACCAGTAGTGAATGATTTTTCATAATCAGAGTGCACTGTGTATCACAGTAGCAATGCCCAAGAAAATCGAGCCTTTTTGGGAGGGTACATAACAACTCTTTCCGATACCAAGTACAGTTACGTAAAAATCATAGGAACATGTAAAAAACATGGTATCGTTATTTCCAAGAAAGGCATTTTGTGTGTACCTAATAAGACTGGCAAAGCTCGGATGGGATAAATTCCAGAGTGGAAAAAGCAAGCAAATCCACTCCCCGTCACAAGTCACCGCACTCCACGAGATGATACAAATTAATTCCATTCAAACTTTACCAATCTTATTAAGTACACAGAAGATGCCTTTCTTGGAAATAACGAAACCTCGTTTATTACAGGCTTCTTTCATTGTCACTTAACTGTACTTGGCATCGGAAAGGGTTGTTATGTACCCCTCCCAAAATGGGTCGATTTTTTTTGGGAATTTCTGCTGTGAGTCGCCGTGCACTCTGACTATGAGATCACTCACTACTGGTCTGTCACCTCGCGCCACAGTTCAGCTGTCGTGTGACTCCTGACGCACATGATGTCATTCAAATTCGTTATCAGAGATCGGAAACAACCTTGTACAATTTTCTTTTTTCTGTATCTTTCCTTACTTCGCACTACTCTTCTCTTTTCACTTTGTTGGTTTGTGACTTTACTTTGTTGTTTTATTTTTCTTTGTTTTGTTTTGTTTGTTTGTTTTTTCATTTTTTATTTGGACATAACTACGGTCTGTAGGCTATATGGATAAGGCATCAAAATTTTTCCGAAAAAAAGTGAGGTAGAAGAATCCTTGACGAATGTGTGGTTACCTTATCATTCAAATTCCCTCCCCCCCGTATGATTTGTCTGTTCCTTCTCTCTCTTCCCTCTCTTCTTCGTCTTTTTGTTCTTGTTTAACTCCTTTTTGACACACAATTTTCTTCGTTCTGTATCTTTCCTGACTTTGTACTACTCTTCTCTTCTAACTCTCTTCGTTTGCGACGTTTCTTTGTTGTTTTATTTTTCTCTTTATTCATTTGTCCTTCCTCATTTTTGCGTGCTTGCTCTTGTTGCTACTCCTAATCCAGTTCATATTCTGTTTCATAAGTCTGCCATTCTTAATTTTCCTCCTTTTATTATCTTAAGCTATTTCCCTTATGTACAGTACTGATCATTCTAGCCTGATTCCTGTTACGTTTTTTTATTCTTAATTTTTTATTTTCTCATATTATTTCCTTATTATCACCTCTTCGTCCTTTTTTCCCTTCGTCTATGTATTACCGTTTTCCTTTTCTTCAAAGGTCTATTTTTTTTCTTCCTGTTCTCCTTTCGATAATGTTTCTACTTCTTCAGTTCTCACACTCCTAGCTATAATTTTTTTTCCTTTTATGAGAAAATTTTCTTCTTTCACCTTTTTTTTGACCGTTTTTGTTCACTTTCTTTTCACTTCCTTACAATTTTCTCATTTCGCTTTTCTCTTCTTTTCTTCTTTATTTCCTGTCTACATTCTTTTCTCTTCTTTATTTCATATCTACTTTTCATTCTTTATCTTTTCACTTCTTCTACTGTTTTATTGTCTTCGTTTCTTTCTTCTATTCTTTCATTTTTACTATTTAATCTTTCCTTTTTTATGTTAAATGTATAAATTCGGCCTCCGAGGAGGAAAATAATGTAATATTTTGATATAAATTTAATTCAAGTCACTCATGATGCAATATAAATAATAATAATAATAATTATTATTATTATTATTATTATTATTATTATTATTATTATTTATTTATTTATTTATTTAATCTGGCAGAGCTAAGACCAGTAGGCCTTTTCTTCCGCCCAGCCAGACTCTGATTCGAATTAAGTACAATTGGTTACATAGTTATTACGTTAATATCTAGACCAGCGGTCATCAAAACACTGCACGCTCGGGCTAGCGTCTCTTACCCGCGGACAAGACACTGCCCTAGCGTGCAATCGTCGCTGCTTGCGGGTATGCTGTCTCTCTACCCCTTGTGCAGGACGGAGCAGAGTTCCTTACCCTCCATGACTCTACCCATTTCAGCGAGTGCTGACGACCACTGATCTAGACCATAAAACAACATGAAAGTAAATAATGAAAGTTGGATAAGTAATGTTAGTGAAACAATAATAAACATTGGTAAGAAATAATAATAATAATAATAATAATAATAATAATAATAATAATAATAATAATAAGATAATGTAAATATTTATTCTGTGATGTATATAACCATTAAACATTGAGAAACTTGAAACATCTATTACTTTTAACTATATACATTTATACCGTATATATATATTTTTTTATATATATATATTTATATATGTATATATATATATATATATATATATATATATATATATATATATATAAATTGTCCTACTTTTCACGTGCGATATTATTCTTGTCTAGTGTTAATATTATATTATATAATTCCATTGCCGCTGTAATTTAAATTTTAGTTCCTATTCTATTTTATTTATTTATTTTTTATTTTCTATATTTCTCTTGTATTAATAATGTACCGGCATTATATAATTTCTGTAACTGTAATTTTAATTTTATTTCCTATTTTATTTTATTTTATATTCTCTTATAGGCCTATTAATATTATATCTGAACTGCGACCGAACACGAGCGCTGCTCATTCGATCTCAAATTTTGTTAATACTACTGTATCTCCTTTTTTATATTGATTGTATTATTTTATTTCTGTTTCTCTTGTTTGTAATTATATTCTTTATTCTGCATATTTAAATTTAAATAAATAAATAAATAAATAAAATAAATTTTAAGAAGAATTGTTAGAAAAATATTTTCTTAGTCTATTCTTAAATTGGTTTGAAATGGAAGGATAAGATCATATCGTCATCTGAATGCAAGAACTAGGTAACTCGAAATTTGCGTTTTTTTGTTATCTCTGTTAGAGCATAGCAAAAATCGCACAGAATGTAATGCAAGAACTAGGTAACTGATTGAACGATACCAGCGACATCTATTTTTCCAATATAACAAATAGGTAAAAGAAAACGAGACATTCCTTAGTGCAATAAGTAAATAAATAGGCAATATCTCAAAATATGACAAATTTAATTAACTAGTTCTTGCATTATGACGATATTATGTAGAAAAATAAGGCATTATCTTATATTATTGTTTGAACAACAAGCTAAAGGAATACAGAAAATATATACGGGGAGGGGTACAATTCATATACACAGGTTGAAACGGAAAAATGTCATTAATTTCAAGGGGTTATTCTTCGAGATGTTTCAAACAAAATAGTTTAATACAATTTTGCTCGCTTTGCTTCCTTTTCGAATTAAAAAAATTTTTGATATGACTAGCGACAGTCATGTCTCGGAAGGAATTCGAACTCATGACTGTTTCGTCGGCGCGAGAATAATGAATGGTGATGATGACATCATTGTCAGTACAATCCGGTCACACGTTACGCATTCGTATTTAAGTGTGACCTGACAGGAGGAAACTGTGACAAGGAACACACCGGAAGTCAGACAACCTGGCGCGGAAAATGTGGCAATAAATCAAGGCAGAGGATTCGCATCCTCTCCCCCATTAGACAGACGGACATGAGACAATACTCGTACTGTGGGGATGAACACGTGTTGCTAAGATGTTCAAGTGGGGTGATCTCCCAGGAGTAGGAGGGCTGATGTCGCAGAGTGAATGTAAAAGTGTTGTAACTAATATGAACTTTTGTTGTTATTAACTACTGGTATTGCTTTTGTCCCTCTTTAAAAAATTACTCGGTTTTGTGTCTAGCATATAATCCCTATAACGGAAAAACTTATTGAGATTTAATAACAAGAGTGTAATTTCTTCTATAATTAAAGATTCCAGATTAGTTACACATTTTTCATTTTATTTTTTATGCTGTGATACGTTTTTCAAGGAGCACCATATCTTTGTGGTTTAATACAGTTAGAATTCTCATTGTGATTGGCATAAGATTTATTTTTTTAATCGGTTACAGCAACTACTAGATTATACAGGGTGTTCAAAAAGTATCCAATATTTTAGGAGGTGATAGTATGTATCAAAACAAGAAAATAATGTCTAATAAACATGAGTCCTACAACACATACTTTCTGAGATCTGAACACTTGTTCATAGGAGGTTTTTTTATTTTATTGGGTTGTTTTACGACGCTGTATCAACATCTAGGTTATTTAGCGTCTGAATGATATGAAGGTGATAATGGCGGTGAAATGAGTCCGGGGTCCAACACCGAAAGTTACCCAGCATTTGCTCGTGTTGGGTTGAGGGAAAACCCCGGAAAAAACCTCAACCAGGTAACTTGTCCCGACCGGGATTCGAACCCGGGCCACCTGGTTTCGCAGCCAGACGCGCTGACCGTCATAGGAGGTGCTCAATGTGACGTCCATTTATGGCAGTGCATTCCTCTGCCCTTCGGCGTAAGGAATCACGCACTCTTTGAAATTGACCTGGTTGTTGTTGATAACCAAAAAGTATAGGGGATTTATATTTGAGGAACGAGCAAGCCAAGGTGTGGTGCCTCTCCAATCAATCCAGTGGTCCTGAAATGTCAGCGTCAGGTGTTCACGCTCATTGCGGAAAAAATGTGCTGGTGTGTCATCGTGCATGAACCACATCTGTAGTCTTTGCTGACATGGCACATACTGCAGCAAGGTAGGCAATACGTTAATAAGAAAGTCCTGATAACGAGCCCCAGTTAATCTCTGTGGTAGCACGCATGGCCCTATTAATCTATCGCCAAGAACGCCTGACCATACATTTATTGAGAATCGGTGCTGATGCCTTGTTTCTTCAACTGCATCGGAATTTTCATCAATCCACACATGCTGATTACGAAAATTCACAACACCATCTCTGCTGAACCCCGCTCATATCTGCAACCAAACTTTTATTTTCAGTATTCTTTGCTACGTATCAGTATTCCATCAACTACGGTATGATTATCTGGTAGCCTGCTGTATTGTAGGGCAGAAAAGTGCATTGCCATAAATGGACGTCACGTTGAGCATTTCCTATGAACAAGTGTTCAGATCGCAGAAAGTATGTGTTGTAGGGCCCATGTTTATTAGACTTTCTTTCTTGTTTTGATGTATACTAACCTCCTAAAATATTGGATACTTTTTTAACATTCTATATAGCGTCGGTGATGGTTGGTATTTAACGAGATGAGTCTGAAGATTCACCATGGGATAACCTGACATTCGTTTTGCATTTGGAAAAGCTTCAGGAAAGAATTCAACCTGGCATAGCGTCGAAGTGCGAATTGAGCTCTCTAACCGCTAAGCTACGCAGGAGTCTATTTGAGTCGTCATCCTCAGAATTCGCTTCGTCTCAATTTTAAGGCTCTTTTTATTTCATTTTAGTTGTGTTTTATCCTTCCTGAACATAAATCTCTAATCGCACGATATAGAAACCTCAATTACTGGCACGATTTCACATCTAAATTACGGATTGCATTGTCCAGCTTATTTTCTGTTCAGAGCAATCAGTGGGAATTTGCTGGTTATCAATGCAGTGTAATAATTCGCAGAACCAATTGATTTTTGTTACGGTTTTATCATTTAGTACTTAGCGACATATTCCGTAGGCTTAATGCCAATCTCTAAAAAAGTGCATTATTATTATTATTATTATTATTATTATTATTATTATTATTATTATTATTATTATTAGTATTATTATTATTATTATTATTATTATTATTATTATTATTATTATTATTATTATTATTATTATTATTGTATACTGGTCTGAAGTGGTCATGTACAGTGCCTGAATAAATTGAACTTTGAGAAGGGATAATTACGTTTAGGAAATAGTGTTGTCACTTCAGACCAATATACTGTAGTTTCGTTAATTCGGCCAGAGAATACGGTGATATTATGTTAGTCATACAGAGAATGAAATACATGACCGTAAAAAAATGCTGCTAGAAAGCAACATCATATAAATAGCAAATTGTATTTGTAATATTGAATTATTTCAACGTTACAATTGCTTGTTTGTTATAATGTGTAAGTATATGATAACGTTATGCAATTTGTGTTCTTTTGTTTTGTGTATTTTTTGAAAATATAATTTCAATTCATGCTTCGCCATAAATGTTGTAACTAAAACCTTGTGCATCCCTCGTCTTTATCGTACGGATCGTTCTCCCCCCAGGCGTTACTTGCACTTTGTTTACGTTTTCACGTGCCTAAACGGGACGCTCTACTGTAGATGAAATACACTCATCAAAATTATCTAAGGAACACAGTATTTTTCATTTAATTCTCAAAGAAGAAACGTAGTACATGACATGCAAGTATTATTCTGTATTATTTATGTACAGAAAAACATTCTACACGGTATGAAAGTGTGTAATAATGTAAAAAAAAACACGCATAACCTTTTCTCATGATGAAACGATTAAAGTTTTAAAATCTCGATGGTTTCGAGTAGCAGCATCTCTTGCATTCAGTACTGCTCGACACCTTCTTGGCATTGAAGATATGAGATGAAAGATTTCATCTTGACCAATGTTCTGCCAGTGAATTTTGAGACGTGCGAACAGCTGATCGAGAGTCTCAATGTTTTCAATGTCCTCTATAACTCTTTTTTTAAGGTTACCCCACAAATTCTTAATTTGTTTAAGATCCGAGGACTGAGCAGACCACCCTAGAACTTGAATATTGTCTTCAAAAACATTGTGTTGTTATACATGTGCAGTGGCATTGTAGTGCATTAGGAGGAATTCAGGACCAATTTCTTCAGCAATGGGAAAGACTATAGGCTGCAATATCTCTTGAATGTAATGAGGTGCTCCTAATGTTTCTTCAACTAAAACGAGGTCAGTCTTCCTGTGTGCCATTATTTTTTCCCGTATCATGATAGAACCTCCTTGGAATTTATGAATCACCTGTACATATCTTAGTCTTTCTGCTTGATCTGGTTGTCTCCATATGCGTATCATTCTGAAATATGGATGTAGACCGAAGCGTGATTCATCAGTAAAGAGAACCTGACCTCATTGATCATATCTATCCAATTTTCATGTTGCTGGCACAACAGAACACGAGGTTCTCGATTTACACGTGAATAGCAAGACACGCCAATGACCGACGGGCATTAAGACCTCTCTCGGGCAATGTGTTTCTAATGGTCTGAGTTGATACAACCACATTCCCAACATTCTGCAAAGCACTTCTTAACATGCTTGCAATTGAAATTCTTTCTCTCAAAGCTCTTAGGCACAGAAATCTGTCTTGTGCGGCAGTTGCAACTTTCGGTTTACCTGAATGTTGTTCTTCATGACTACCAAATTCACGATATCGACTCCACATTCTTGATATTACGCCTCTTCCAGTATTCAGACCCCTCGCTGCGTCAGCTTGTGTTCCACCGTTTTCAATTATATAAATTGCTTTAAACATGTCATCGCAGCTTAAATGACGACGTTGAGTATTCATTTCTACTATTTTTTTTTAATGTTTTACACTGTTGAAGTTACCCGAATTCTCCGTTACAAATGAATTAATCACCCTATCTGTCGCACTAAAATAAGAAATTCCAATGTAATAATGTAAATAAAACAAAACACTGGTTGCTATGGTGTATGGTGCATAGATAAATGAATAACTCACTTATGTGTGTCGAATGCTTCGTACTTATTTGAGTTTGGAAATAATTTTTTTAATAAAATCATCTGTTCCTTAGACAATTTTGATGTGTCTATTATATTCACACTGATTTTTAATATTTGGGTCACCAAGAAGAGTTTGGGCATTACTTACGAAAGCTGCATCGTTTCCGTCAAACATCTGTATGACTCTTTTTACCCTTATATACAATGATTGTATTGTCTTGATTTTATAATGCGCAATAATCGTATACAAAACGCGGAAAGTGCTTGCTTAGGCCTGTGTCAAATTCGCTTCCGCTGCCTGTACTTGAAACACGTCCGGCGTCGTGTGTTCACTTTGAATCGACCTCAAACTAATACAATTAATATACCGATGTCACGGCCATTGTTATGAAACAGTACTGAAATTAGATTGAAGGCCAGTGACTAATATTTTTAGGTATGTTAGTATCTTGACCAGTATCTTCCAGTGGCGTATACTGGTTAAAGGGTTTGGGCTACCACTGACCCTATTATTACACAAAATATATTTTAAAATCCCTATAATAATTTTTTATTTTATTTTATTGGGTTATTTTACGACGCTGTGTCAACATCTAGGTTATTTAGCGTCTGAATGAAATGAAGGTGACAATGCCGGTGAAATGAGTCTGGGGTCCAACACCGAAAGTTACCCAGCATTTGCTCATATTGGGTTGAGGGAAAACCCCGGAAAAAACCTCAACCAGGTCCCTATAATAAAATTCCTTACATATTTATGTGAATTCCAGACGTCTTGATTGGGACGAAAATACGTTGATGACTTCGTCCTTGAAATTACAGTTGGGCCACTTGCAATGTTTCTGTAGAAATGACTTTTTCAATGGATATTAGTGCCAATCCGGATAAACGTTCTTGTGTAGGATTTTATTCTCTTCAACGCAGAAAATGTTCTGTCTACCGATGCTGACGTAGCTGGTATTGTCACAATTAATGTTGCCAATTTAAGGACTTCAGGAATAACTTGGTTCAGCTGGTTTTCATATATGGCAGATAATATTTCATGGATAGGTTTGTTCGAAAAATCAAAGACTTCTGCTGAATATATTACACTTAATTCATTTTTCAAACGTACTTGATCAAAGTGACTGTTATAGGACTGAAATAATTTGTTTAGTGCCTCATTCGGGAAGTTTTCTCTATAAGCAGAAAATTTTTTAGAATCTAGAAGATGTGTGAACTGAAGCTTTCCATAATCAGAAAATCTGTCAGTAATTTCCATGTGCATACGATCTAGTATGCTGTAGTACAGCTGCCTGTATTTCAATTCATCATCTCCTTTTCTTCGCTTTAATGGTGGTTCCATTGTATTGGCTGAAGAATTTTCATTTTCCATATTACTCCATATGGACGGAAACCCACTACGTCTGAACTCGGATATAGTATTTTTTTAACTTTGATACCTCTTGCAAGTAGTATGCTATGTCTAGACTTTTTGTCTGAAGAATATTGAAGAGCACATCTGTATGTGCGAACACTCTAGCATAGACTTCAAGAAGAAATATATTCTGAAACTGTGTGAAAAAATTCAAATATCCTTGAGCCTGCACAATTACATCATCATCCCAGTTTTCTTCAGAGTCATTACAAATTATATTTTTAAAGAAAGCAGTCCGTTTTTCTCTGTATTCCTTTACTGTATTTACAAGCCGAGATGTAAAATTCAATCTAGTTGGTGCTACTTTAGGGAGTTTCTTGTTCAAACATTCCTTGAGTTTTCTGATCTTTTAGGAGATGATGAGAAAAATGTAACTAAACCCGACAGTGTTCTTGAAAAAAATGCGGCATTCTGGAATGGATGAAGTAGTTTGTTGCAAAACTAAATTGAGAACATGGCTGTAACAATGGACAAATAGTGCTTGAGGATACTTTTCTTGAACTTTTGTTTTCAAGCCATTAATATTTCCCGCCACAACTGAAGCACCATCGTATGTCTGTGCAATTAACTTATTGCCGACATTGTATTCTGCTGAAACAAAGCAACAGCAGTTTTGTCCGAACTGACATTTGTGAATCCTATAAACCGTTCTTGAACGTTGGCAGTACTGTCGACGTATGTTAAAACAGTGGACAATTGACTCTGATTAGAGCAGTAACTTGTTTCATCAACAACAATGGCCACAAAAGGTTTTATGTTCTTTATCATAACCCCACTTATAGAAAATATTAAGTCATTCTGAATTGCGGGAGAAGTACCACGAAATACTGTTGAACTCTCAAGATGATTGGCCAGTAAATGGTCAAATTCACTTAAGGAACTTAAATATTCAATATAATTTCCTCTATTGTCTGATTCCACACTCTCGTTATGACCCCGAAAAGCCAATTCTTGTTTTCCTAGAAAGCAGACTGCGTTAATAAGACGCAGTAAAATCTCCCGATTTTTTTTTACAAGAGCATTGTGTTGGTTGATGAGTAGAGCTTTTTGCTTATCTAGCTGTAAATCAATTCTTGTCTTTCCAAAGTTTGCAAAGTTCATGCTACTACAAATATGAGCTTTTGATTTGTCGTATTCTAGGACTGCCGTTCGAAGGGAGTTCATATTAGAAAACCCCTCTTTTGACCACACATTAGTTTCGCGGCTAAATAACAAACATGGCCAGCAAAATAGTTTAGACAGTTTAGAAGTACCACACAACCAATTCCACTTACCATATGATGTTGAAGTGAAATGGCGTGTGTACTCACGCTGTTTTTCTTTTACGTCCATGGACAAATTTAACTCAGGAGTTGGTTTTTCCATTTTCACAATTTCAACTTTCTCGTTGTTATGTACGACGGTTAAAAGGCACTTTTAATAAACCTTCTATTACACAGTCATTTTCAACACAAACCTCTCCAGAAACTTGTTCTGCCATATTTTTCACAATATCACTTAATTGGGAAATTAAAAACTTAATAATTCACAATTAATATAACTCTTAGACACTCGAACAAATCACAGATTTAAAATACTGCACTGCAAGAACACAATTACATTCATGAGCTAGCGTACTAAGCGTATTGTTGCTTCGTGCCTGCGAAGAAACCGATCACGAGAGCATGATGGAAACAGAAGAGAGCGGGGGGATGGGCAGTTGTGCGACAGGACGGCGTGCGCGGGACGGTCACAGGCTACCTCACATAGCAAGCGGTTTCTCCAGCGATGCCGCCTTGACAACTTGTTTCTTTTCGAGAGCAGAGAGCGCATATAAATCTAACAATTACTTTAATTTTAATTACTGTGGTAAAACTAATAATACAAAATTATTACATTATGTTATATTATAAACTTTTTCTTTTGTAATTTCCTTGGGCTACCGCCGGTAGCCCCGGTAGTCCGCAAAATACGCCCCTGCTATCTTCGAAGTATGCTAGTATCTTCGGACGGGGTTGGAAATTGTTAAAATGTAGATGATAGATCTGAATGAAGTCCATGTTTGTGTATTTTTTTGTGCATTGTGAGTGCTGTGTAATAGATATTGCATGCTGGTTTTTGTTGTTTCAGAAGGAGGTAAGAGTGGGTGAAGTAACAGTGACCAATTCTGAGTCGGGTAAGTTGCACCTGTTCTTGACTGGTAAAAGGGACTTCAGGTGAGGTGGATCATTTTCTTACAACGTGTGGCTAACTTGGTGGTAGTTGGTTCCAGTAGTGCTTCCATTTAAATATCTATAGGTGCTTTGGAAAGGTAGTTCTGTACGTCGATACATGATGAGTTTTCGAGTCATATGTAGCCTATTGGTGCATACAGAGAGGAAGGATGAGGGCATGCCAATCGGAAGCCAGAGCTGCGTCTCTTTCCAATCACGAGCTACTCTTCAAAGCGACACGTGGTGTCTGACTAAAGAAAATGCGCGATATTCAATTTTATGAAGATTGTGTAATATTGTTATGGTATAGAAATATTAGTGGGACAATATATAATAATTCTGGAACCGGTCAGGATACATGTTCATTATTTCATTACATCGAATAATATGCCATATTTCCTTCCCTTTTGCAACCACAAAGGATGCACCCAAAATTCTCTCTCTATCTCTCTCTCTCTCTCTCTCTCTCTATATATATATATATATATATATATATATATATATATATATATATATATATACGTACGTGGGTCATTTGCAGAATTTGTATAACAAATGATATCCATCAATTCTTACCCTTCCCATTATTGCATTTATAACGATAGAATTATAAATTCCTAACAGTGAGTAGTTTCAATACTAATGTAGTAAACGTCACAAGAATTATTTCCTTCCTGTAAAATATTTCACGTGAATAGAATAAAATTCTCATACTGATTGCTAAAATTCAGTGCCCATACTAGTTAAGTTTTTAAAATGGAGCATGATTATGTCCAGATAAAGGTTTGTTTAATAATGTAATTGAGAAAGAAATTAAAGAAACATTTGGTATTATCAAAACTTCTTCATTTATGTCTGAGTTTATATTTCCTTAAATATGATTACATAATTACTCTAGTCCAGTAAGTCAGTCAGATCTGTTACACTATTCTGTTCCTATGTATACACAGTTGAAAATGAAATCCCACAGATGTCAGCATAAGCCAAGATGAAGCACAAAGACCCATTCGATTGTACTGCTATGTTCACTCATTTTGATTTGGCGAGTTTGTGTGTCAAACTCTTGCTCTGTGTTTTAGTCTAAGCGTGCATTTTTACTCTATCACATCTGTTTGTGTTGTGTTTTCCACAAATAACAACATATAAAGTCAAGATCAAGAGGACATAATAGTACACGTGTCCAGTAGTTACATTGCTATTTTGAATATTTTTAAGCATAAACATTTTAGGTTCACATATGCTTGTTTGCTTTGTCATGTCTGTTACCTGTTAGATCTGTTACTCCATGTCATGTCTGTTACATCATTCAAAACAATGCTGTAAAGCAAGGTGAATGAGTGTACAGTGGCTGATTACCAGGCTTCGAGACTTCGGACCCAATAGAGCAGTTCAGTGGGAAATCCGTATAACGGCGTACTGAGTATAGTGGTAAAGCGTACAGTGGGTGCGGGTACTGTGGAATGAATACCAACAAATACGCAAAGGAAAACGCTCTGGATTTGAAGGTTCTGACGAATAATTTGGTTTTCATACAAACCTATTTTCAAACTGTGTCTGAAACTATTACACGGTTAGAAAAGTTAAAGCAAGATATGCTGGAAGCCCTCAAATTAATTTATAAAATGACACAGAGAATTAATGAGATATCAAGTACAACGGTTACTGAACGTGTAAAACAGAAATGGAAATCAATTTTATGTAAAAATAACGGATATGAAACATTGTGTAACATAAACAACAAATTAGTGGACATAGAGTCACCCGGGAATAAAGGACTGTCTCTTAGAGACTGCAATGATGTTAGGTTTTTTCGTTTTGCTCCTATCACGTTATGAGACGTAGAGCGCAGCTTTCCACAGTACAAACTTTGTCAGTTAACCGAAAAAGATTTACGTTTGAGACAGTATCTTGTAGTACATTGCAATTCGGTACAGTAACTGCACTTCCTAAAGACGACCAATATGATAAATGAAAAAATTTAAATTGCTACGTGCTTATTTCCACCATTAACACTTTGTATAATTAAACACAAATGCTTATAAAAGACAGGAGAATAAATGCTTTTCATATTCTTTTGACATTATCATTGTGTAATGTATATTTACTTTCAGAATGTACATGTGTGTGTTTCCCCATACTACCGTACTCTACTCTAAATAGCAACGTCGTTACCTCAACACATCTCTATCTACCTGCAGCGAGTCAACAACCTATAGTGCATGCACAGTAAACTTATTGTATCGGGTCCAAAGTCTCGAAGCCTGCTGATTACTATGGCAGATACATTGCACTATATTAATATATGCAGAATATGCACTAAATAGCACTTTAATTTTGACGTTCTCAATCGTCCATTTGTTTACAATTTTTGCAAATGACCCACATACATACATACATACATACATACATACATACATACATACATACATACATACATACATACATACCACCAAAGGAAATTTGACGAAATCATTCTTCCCGAAGGTCAGCGTCAGATTAAAGAAGAAAATACCGATGTCTTCCAACTTGACAACGCTTGTGACTGGACACGGGAATATAAATGCCTATTTCCATCGTTTCAAAATCAAGGACAGTGCTATGTGTGTATGCGGTGTAGGCGAACAAACAGTGGATCATGTAATATATGACTGCATCAAATTTAAAAATGAAAGAAAAACTCTAGCAAATTGTATACATAGGAGTGGTGAAAGGTGGCCCATAGACAAAGACAAATTAGCTAATAAGTATACAAAACAATTAATCAAATTTGCGAATAGTATAGACTTAGGAAAACTACAATAAAAGACATAACAAAGACATAAAATAGGAATCACAACTTCTTAGAATTAGTGATGTAAGTGTAGATAGATATAACGTAAGAGGATTGTAATGAACAGTATATTATTTAAATGAGTGTAAATGTTAATCACAACTTGTTAGGATTAGTCAGTGTTATAAGTGTAAATAGGAATCACATATTGTTAGGATGAGTAACGAACAATTATAATTTAAGTAAGTGCAAATAAGAACCATAACTTGTTAGGCTAAGTCAATGTTATAATCAATGAACAATATATATTTCAATGAAATGTAAATAGGAATAATAACTAGATAGCTCAGGATTAGTGAGTATATAACGTTAAATGTAAGCAAGGAAGTATTCATCACATGTTAATATTGTATATACATATATTCGTATTGTCAAATGTAAACCAAGGCATGTAGTACTGCAGGAACTAGTGGTGGAGCATGCTGTTGTATATAGACTTCATATATATATATACATACATACATACATAATGAGAGCTGTGTGACGCTGAAGGATTTTTGACTCTCCAGTATTATACGTACTTTGCTCACGTCATGTCCGTGCCACGTTTCCTCTCGACGTCCGAGCCACGTCCTATCTTCGTCTTCTCTGTATAAATTGCTCTTTAGCAGCTTCGTGGGCTTTCTCGTTGCCCGGTATGTTTTGGTGGGAAGTAATTCATATAAATGCAGGGCGGAAGAGGACCGATGCACCAAAATTTAAGAAGTGATTCTGCATGTTAAATATAACAAAACTTTTATTACACTTTTGCTTCGGTGAAGCACCGTTAAACAGGAAAAAAATAGTATTTGCCCAATGTTTGCAGCGCTCTACTGCGGTAACGGCCTGAGAGAAATGGCTGATTGCTATACAAGTAGATAGATAAAAATAATGTGAATAGTTAGTGTCGTGGACTTTTTTTCTTTTTTGCATGTTAAACTGTTTAGATATCAATTTCAATTGAAAAATAGCGAAAATCGTTCAAATAAATCTTGCAACGCAACGCACTGTCGTACGCAGTATAGAAGAGGGGAAGGGGAAGTTGAGTGCAGACCGTGCTTGGTAGAGTTATTGCAGTAGCCAAATGCTTAATTGAAACAACGATTTTCTCTAAAACGGTGAATGTTACAGAAAAAACTCATTTAGATTTTTCGAATTTCTCCTCATGATCTATTACCAGTTTCATTTTGGTGCAAATGTTACCATCCAACCTGTATAACTTCTTTACCTCTCTTGTGAATGATGGTGAAAAACTACTATATAGAAGTTTCAAGTCACTTGTATGGTCTTAGAGGCTTCATGGAGTGCTTAGAGAATCTGAAAATATTACATGTGATTTAAAGATTAAATGACGCGATATGGAGCAGTGTTTGGCATATGCTTAGAGTATGTAGGTGGAATAATGATCGGATAAACTTGTATTATTTACGAGTTTCTTCAGGAAGTATTACTACATTTATCTATGACTTTTGTAGTAATATTATATCTAGCTACAGATCCTTCAGCTGTCACTTAATCCCCAGCCGAGATGAAATGATCATAAATTTAAGACCAAGATTAACAATCTAAGCCTTGAAAATAAATTGCACATTGAATTATTCATTCCTTTTCATGAATCATTACATCTGTCCTAGGATTGGGACACAGTTTTTCTGCATTTTACTTACAAAACACTAGTATTTCCGCCACAGATGAGGATTTAATTTAGTTTCTTTCAAATTGTCGGTTTTCACGTCTCCATACGCGATTCTTTCCTTTTAAAAGTTTAGTCTTATTATACTTATTATATTTTTCTTATATGTTACTCGTAATTATTATTTAGGCCTACATATTTGCCAGACAGTTGCACATTTGCCTTACTTACATACTTACATTAGTCGCCTGGAATCTGAAAGGATAGCGGCCTTTAGCTTCGTCTGTAAAACAGAGAGTGCGCATGCGCGGCCATATACTACCTGTCCTGCTTCTACCCACCGCATGACGTCACTCATGCTTGCAAATCCCAGGCTGGAAGTGTAGCTACTTACGGCTTTTAGAGAACCCGGAGGTTCATTGTCGCCTCATATAAGCACGCCATCGGTCCCTATCCTGAGCAAGATTAATCCAGTCTCTACCATCATATCCCACCTCACTCAAATTCATTTAAATATTATGCTCCCATCTACGTCTCGGCATCCCCAAAGGTATTTTTCTCTCCGGTCTGCCAACCAACACGCTATGTGCATTTCTGGATTCGCCCATGCGTGCTACATTCCTTGTCCATCTCAAACGTCTTTGTTGTGTCCGTGTCAGAGAATCAGTCTCTTTTCGAGGCTTATTTTGGGATTTCGTAACAACTGTTTTTTTTACGGTGATTCGTTGTTATCCTTCGTCCAATCCCCAAAGCTGGAGGACCATCCATTATTGGCTGTCCGCGACTGCTTTTGTCAGATAATTATTTATTTGCAGTCCATTGAATTTGATTCATATATCAAATTATAATTTATTTATGTGTATTTGACTCCATAGTCTTTTACTAATTTATTTAGTATATATGCTACTGTAAATGTACGAAGACCGGTAAATCTTAAAATTTATTAGCCTATATAATTTGAAATTTTACCAAGAGATGTTGGTAAATCTCAGGATTTACCGATCAGTTGTGGTAAAATCTTATTAATTTAATAAAAAAATCTGTACTAAGATTTGCCGTTCTTCGCAATTTTACATATCCATTTCCGATTCATCTCTTTATTGTTGTTTTAGGATCTATTTAAAAACATACATAAAAATACCTCAGCAGTGACTGAAATAATTTATATTTATTTTAAATTGAAGTTATTTAAGTATTCTTACATTCCAATGTGATTATAATAAACAATATGCCTTATTAAAATAGTGAAAAATATTAATATAGTTTTAAGCATTGTCCGTTATATTATTCCGTACAAAATTAACAAAGCCTTTATATTCCCTCAACAGTCCAGGTCCACAAATAAAATAAACATTATGAATGTTAATTCTTGTTACAACAAGGTTGGCTGCTATGACATTTTAGAATTACACAACATGGAAGATGATTTACACAAACTTTTTTGTTCAACACTTTTTTTAAACAATTACACTTTTTGAACCCTTGTCCTCCAACAAAAGATAGTTTGCCATTCACTTCCCGTACACTAATTTCTTCTTTTCCTACTTCTTCGATGATGATAAAATTTTCTTTGCACAATGTAAATTGGTTCCTAGTGTACAATGATTTCAGTTTGCCAGCTTTGTTACCAAGTTTACAAAATTCATCGTCTTGAATATTTATGACCACTGCTATTATTGATTTTGCGTCAATTTTTGCCCGGTCTACATCGGATACTTTAATTCTCAAATTTTGTCCGACTGAAAGTTTTGGAATTTTGTTACAAGTGGCTGCTTTAATTTTCTTTCTTTGGCAGCCTCTCGGAACCGCTTCACTTTATCGATCCTGTAATTATGTCTGAACCTGCACAACGGAGGCAGAATTCTTCGTTCTGGACTCTTCGATCTAGCTTTTACCAGCTCGCATCGGCAAATCCTGAGATTTACCAACATTTCTTGGTAAAAGTTCAAAATGTATGGATCTAATAAGATATTTCGGGGTTATACCGCACTATGACGGTAAATGTTAGATTATACCGGTAAATTCTAACATTTACCAGTCTTCGTACATTTACGGTAACATATATTTCCTTAACGACACATTAGTAAACGAACACTCTTCTTACAGGTCACATTTTGTGCAACAGTTTGTAACATTTTAAAATTTCTTTTCATAACTAAAAGTTACATTTGTTCACATCAAATTTTTGCATATTTAAAAAGAACAAAACTAAAATTCTTTCAACCATTTATTATCATAATACACTGCTATTCGAAATTGACTGAGCATATTGGGAATTAATTCAATAGCTTTCCCAAAATATGCTATGAAATATTTCGTATAAAATAATTATTTTTCTCGAAAAGGAAGCAAAAACGAGCAAAATTCTATTATACGTTTCTGTTTGAAATATCTCAAAGAATAACCCCTTGAAATTAACGACATTACTTACGGTTTACTCTGTGTATAATGTGAATTTATTGTATTTAATTAGTGTTTGTCTTTCTTCTCTAATGTTCGTGGAGTGTATGTATATATTTTATTAATTATATTTTACAGTGTCTGCGTGTTATAAATATTAGTTGAATAAGTCTCTTCCTTTATAAAGCACATACTTGAACTAATTTTAAAACAACATGAATATAAGTGCTTTTCAAGAAATGTCTTACTCATTAATTTGGAATTTATGGTACGCAGTACTTTTGAAGATTGACTTTGCTCTTGTGTGGATAACCGCCAGATTAATGCACAAACCTATATTGTCATCTCACTTTAGCCACACTTTCCTCTTTCATGTCTGCACCTCAATATCGATGTGGTTGATAGATAAGTGACGTCAGTACATTATGTATCTGACAGATAACATAGACTGCTGATGAGATGCATTGCAGTTCGTACAGGCTTTTAAATTGCAAAATGTTTTCAGAAAATTTCTTAACAATGTGCAATGCCAAGCACATCTTTATAATTACTACCACTACTAACCGCTAGCTGCCTTGTAGCTCAGCTGGCAGAGTGCTGGCTTACTAAAACCGCGGACTCGATTTCAAATTCCGCTGGCGTTTGAGATATACTTGCGCTGGAGAAAGGCAAGATTCTTAAGATTTTTCTCAGGATTCTCCCGTTTTCCTCATCATTTCACCAACGCTCTCCAAAGTTCTATTTTCATTATCATTTCAGTTACAAAAAACCAACGCATCCACTTGTGTTTATGGAGAAACAATGGGAGTATAAGGATATATAGTCCCGACGCTGTTATTTCCGGGGTGACTCCGCCTCTTTGCTTACGTCTTAGAAAGTGAAGGCTCTATAAAGTCTAGGTAGGTAGTATCGTTAGCCATTTTTGTTCTTACGTTGCCGAGCTACCATACGAGGAATCTATTTGCCACACCGCTAAACATTATCATGTCGTAGCTCCTATGATAATAAATCAAACGCAATGTAATTCAGCAAATAATTGAGCGGCAAATAACGTCTTCGTGTGCTTTCTGCGAACGTCAACGATAGAGCTAAACTGGCGGGCGATTATATTAAGTATTTATCGAGCCTTAAGAAATGAATCAGCGAATCACAAGACGCGCGCGTTTATATGTGGCCGATCTGCAACGCGATTGGCTGCCGGAAATTAGAGCGACGGGACTATAGTGCATCAGTTATTCATAGATTTCAAAAAGGCAAATGACTCGGTTAAGAGAGAAGTTTTATATTATATTCTTATTGAATTTGGTATTCCCAATAAACTAGTTCGATTAATTAAAATGTGTCTCATTGAAACGTAGAGCAGAGTCCGTATAGATCAGTTTCTGTCAGATGCATTTCCAATTCTCTGTGGGTTAAAGCAAGGAGATGCACTATCACGTTTACTTTTTAAGTTTGCTCTAGAGTATGCCATTACGAAGGTCTAGGATAACAGATAGAATTTCGAATTAAACGGGTTACATCAGCTGCTTGTCTATGCGGATGACGTGAATATGTTAGGTGAAAATCCACAAACGATTAGGGAAAATACGAGAATTTTATTGAAGCAAGTAAAGAGATAGGTTTGGAAGTAAATCCCGAAAAGACAAAGTATATGATTATGTCTCGTGACGAGAATATTGTACGAAATGGAATTATAAAAATTGGAAATCTATCCTTTGAAGAAGTGGAAAAATTCAAATACCTGGGAGCAACAGTAACAAACATAAATGATACTCGGGAGGAAATTAAACACACAATAAATATGGGAAATTCCTGTTATTATTCGGTTGAGAAGCTTTCATCATCCAGTCTGCTGTCAAAAGATCTGAAAGTTAGAATTTATAAAACAGTTACATTACCGATTGTTCTTTATAGTTGTGAAACTTGGACTCTCACTTTGAGAGAGGAACATAGGTTAAGGGTGTTTGAGAATAAGGTGTTCAGGAAAATATTTGGGTATAAGAGGGATGACGTTACAGAAGAATGGAGAAAGTTACACAACACAGAGCTGCACGCATTGTATTCTTCGCCTGGCATAAGTAAGAACATTAAATCCAGACGTTTGAGATGGGCAGGGCATGTATCACGAATGGGCGAATCCAGAAATGCATATAGAGTGTTAGTTGGGAGACCGGAGGGAAAAAGACATTTGGGAATATCGAGACGTAGATGGAAAAATAATATTAAAATGGATTTGAGGGAGGTGGGATATGATGATAGAGACTGGATGAATCTTGCTCAGGATATGGACCAATGGCGGGCTTATGTGAGGGCGGCAGTGAACCTCCGGGTTCCTTAAAAGCCAGTAAGCACGTAAGTAAAGTATCTACTTGTGTTTGCTCGGTGTCGTATCGACCTTCCACCGTAGAGGGTGTTTCTCATGGT